>NC_082684.1:160196648-160507748 GCF_949987515.2 Delphinus delphis
CAAAAATCCACACCTGCCCCTTGCCTCATCCCCACTCCCCAGCCCCACATCCTGGAAGGTCTCCATTTCCTTGGCTAAGGATACAGAAACTTGAAGAGACCACACAGAACTAGAAAAGTTGTGTGTTTTGGTGTAGCTGGAATCCTGGATCTGAGAGGCTTAATTCTGTTATGCTTCACAGTCGTATATTTTTAGGACTTGCAATTCTGTTCAGGGAGAATTTATACAAACAACTCTAATACTTCCATTTCAGGAGTGAACACAGACATGCAGACATGCAGCCCAATTCAGAGCCATCAAGGCCTCGTCTCTGGAGCTGGAGTGGGAGTCGGAGGCAGTATCCAGGCACCCTGAGTGGCCCCTCGGCATCCATCTTTCCGGTAGGAAAGCAGCTTGCCTGTAAATCTCCTAACTAACAAGAAGGAAAAGGGAGATGGGAAGGAGAATGTGATCACATCAGCAAACTCAAGGAAAAGAGAAGAAACAACAGTATAAAATAAATAGTAAACAAAGTAGTACGTAAGGTTTAAAACCTATAATCTTTGTTACACTAAGTGTGCATAGGCTGAGTTCCCTATTATATTAAAATACAGAAATCGTAACCTGTATGTTGTTTATAAGAAGCACACTTAAACCAATCAAGATAGGATGAAAATGAAGGAATAGGCAAAGTGATGCAGGCAAATACAGGGAGGAAAACACCCAGAAGTGGCAATATTAACCTTAGACAAAGTAGTGTTTAAGATTACTAATACAAAACAAAATAGAAAGAGGCCTTATAATAAAGGCAGACTTTATGAAAAAAATATAATCAGTATAAATCTGTATTCACCAAACAACATAGCAGCTAAACGTATAAAGCAAAAATGATTAGGAATGCAAAGAGAATGTTGTAAAAGTGTGACTGTAGTTGAAGGTTTAAGAAATAAACTTCTTTTTAAGGAAATTTCCAAACATACATAGAAGAGGAGAGAATTACACTATGTTATAAAAGTGTTACGACTCCTGTGTTTTCATCACCCAGCTTCAAAAATTATCAACATGGTGCCAATTATGGTAGGAGATTTTAATGATTCAATCTCAGAATTGCCAACCTATTAGATAAAAAGGCATGTAAAAACAGAAATTGAACAAGATAATCAACAAATACAGTTTAATAGATATGCAGTTTTATATACAGAGAACTTTGCATTCCAGAAATACACTAGTCCCCCTTTATCTGTGAGGGATACATTCCAAGACCCCCAGTGGATGGCTGAAACCGTGGACGGTGCCAAACCCTATATATGCTATGTTTTCTCCTATACATACCTATGATAAAATTTAATTTATAAATTAGGCACAGTAAGAGATTAATAACAATAACCAGTAGTAAAATAGAAAAATTATAACAATATACTATAATAAAAGTTATGTAAATGTGGTCCCTCATTCTCAAAATGCCTTACTGTACACATTTAATGTCTTTTCCATCTTAACTAAGCACTTATCACACACTGTGGCTGTAACTTTTGCAGTTTGAGTTTCAGCAGCAAAACTAGCATGAATTTGTTTTTTCTTCTTCACAATTTCATCGATAGAAGATTCATTATCTTAGCAACCTCAGCATATGATTTTATTTCCTTATTAAGTCAAGAACTTTTGCCTTTTCACTTACTGAGGCATTTGCAGCTTCTCTTCGGCATATTCGCATTGCCAGCATCACTCCTCTTGCGTTTTGGGGTCAATATTAAGTAGAATAAGGGTTATTAGAATACAAACTTTTTGATACCGTGGCAGTCAGTCTGATAATTGAGTCAGCTAATGACCAAGAAACAGACATTTCTTCAAAGAAGAAATACAAATGGTCAATAAGTGCATGAAAAACATGCCCAGTATCATTAGTCACTAGGGAAATGCAAATCAACCAACAAAAAGCTACCACTTCATACCCACTAGGATGGCTGTAAGAACTAGTGTGAGCAAAGATGTGGAGAAATGAGAATCTTTTGCTGGTGGGAAGATAATAAAACGGTGCAGCTGCCCTGGAAAATGTGTCAGTTCCTCCAAAATGTAAACATAGAATGCGATCCAGCAGTTCCCTCTTGGGTATATACTCAGCAGAGTTGAAAACTTATATTCATACAAAAAGTTGGATACAAGTATTTATAGTCACATTGTTCATAATACCAAAAAATGGAGCAACAACCCAAATATCCATCATCTGAAGAATGGAAAAGTAAAATGTACTGTATCCATACAATGGAATGTTATTCAACCACAAAAAGGGATGGAATTCCGATACGTGCCACCTACAACATGGATGAACCTTGAATACATGATGCTAAGTGAAAGAAGCCAGTCCTGTAAGACCACATAGTGTATGATTCCATTTATGTGAAATGTCCAGAATACACAAATCCATAGAGACAGAAAGTAGATAAATTGTTGCTGTGGGCTGGGAAGAGGGGGATGTGGAGTGAATGCTACTGGCTATGGAGTTTCTTTTTGAAATGATAAAAATCTTCCATTCATAGGGGTGATATTTGCATAACATTGTGAATATATTATCAACCACTTAATTATATACTTTACATGGTGAATTTTACGGTATGTGAGCTATATATATCTCAATAAAAGTTAAATATATGTATATTTATGGAAAAGATCAATGACAGAGAAAACCTTAATTTTAAAAAGCAGAAAGTTTACTGGCTACGTTATCTACGTGATCATAGCAATTCAATTAGATAGGTAAGAGATAATAAAAGTACACATTACAAAGATGGCCAAAATGATATTTAAAACTTGAAAGTTAAGAAACACTCTCCACCATTATGATCCAATAATATGAAGTGCTGGTGAGGATGTGGAGCTACTGGAAAGCTCATACATTGCTGGTGGGAATGCAAAATAGTACAGACACTAGGGAAAACTGTTTGACCGTTTGTATAAAGTTAAACACAAACCTGCCATGTGACCCAGCAATCCCGCTTCTGGATACTCACCTAAGTAAAACAAAAACCTATGTTCACACAAAAACCTCTGTGGGGATATTTTTAGCAGTTTATTGATAATTGCTGAGACCTGAAAACAACCCAAATGTCCGTCAGCTGCTGCCTAGATAAACTGGTACATGCATACAATGGGAAACTGCTTGGCAATTAAAAGAAATGTACTATTGACACATGCAGCAGTGTACATGAATCTCAAATGTATCATGTTAAGTGAGAGAAGCCAGACTCAAAAGGTTCAAATTCTAGGATTCCATTTATATGATGTTCTAGAAAAGGAAAAACTACAGGGACGGAGAACAGATCAGTGATGGCCAGGGTCTAAGACTTGGTGGAAAGTTTGACTGCAAAGTGGTAACAGAGAGGAATAACGTGGCGGGCAGGGGAAGTGTAATGGACCTGTTAGTATCTCCATTGTTGTGGTTGTGAGATGGCATTTGTCAGAATGTATAGAACTGTAATTAAAAAGAGTCAATTTTACTGAATGTAAATTTGAAAAGAAAGAAAGAAAAATATCCTTCAAAATAACCCTTGGAACCAAAAAACAAAACAAAACCCACCAAAAATCAAAATTAAAGTTTCTTTAACACTCTATGCCAAAATATACAGGGTGTAGTTAAAGCTATATTCCAAAGAAAAGTTATAGCCTTAAATCCCTTCATAATTAAAGAATAAAAACAAAAATATAAAATAACTTAGCAGTCATTTTTAAAAATTAAAAAAGAAAAATAAGATTAACAGAAAGTACAAGAAAAAGAATTAAAAACATTAATGCTGAAATCAGTGAAATAAAAAACCAAAGTATTTTTACAAGAATAAATCCTAGAGTTATTTGAATAACTCAATATGTAAAAAGCCCTCTGAGCCTGATTACAAGTTGAAAAAGGAAAAAGGAGATAGAGCCACAGCTACATAGATATTAAAATAATTTTAAGAGACTATCACTTGCAATTCTTTGACAAAACTTGAAAACTTAGAGGTAATGGATGATTTCTTAGAAAAAGTACAATTGTCAAAATTGATGAAAGAATAATAGAACAATTACTGTAGAAAAAAGTGAAATGTTGTTTGAGAATCTGCCATTAACACAATGTCACAGTTGAGTTCTATCTAATCTTTAAAGAACAGTTCATTCCAAGGTTATTTAAACTATTCCAGGCCATAAAAACAGTTCATTCACTCATTTATGAGTCCTGCATCATTTACATCAAAACTTGAAAGACAAATCAAATAATGAAGTTATAAATCAATCTCCCTTATAAATAGAGATGCAAAAAATTTTAAGTAAAATATTAGCAAACTGACTCAAGCAACATATCAAAAATTGATAAATTCTGATTAGGAATGCAAGGAAATATCAGGAAATCTATTGATATAATTCAATCACAAATTCAGAATATCAATAAAATCCTTATCTATAATCATACCAACAGATGCAGAAGAGTCATTTGATAATAATCAGCATTTATTTTTTTAAAAAAACTAAAATAGGCATAGAATGAAAGAAAATGACTTGTGCGTAATTATACCAGATTCACTGGAGTGAAGAACAAAACTCAAAACAAAAACTAAGAAAAAAGCTGTGTCTATTACTGATAATATCTTACACTTTCATGGCTCTTCATTCTTGTCAAAACACTTTCAGAAACATCGTCCCACTGTTCTCACAACTCTGTGAAGCCCGAGTTTGAGAACAAACTTTAATGGTGCTGTGCTTCATTTTTCATGTTTGGAAAAGAAGACTTGATCTAAGTGATGCCTGAGACCCACGCGGTGATGGACCCACTTCTGGCTGAAGTCGCCAAGTCAGAGCAGCAGAGGACACAGAGACCCGCGGTTTCCAGCCCCACTTCCTTCCCTGTGCCTCGTGGAGAAACCAGGGCCTGAGTCCTCCTCATTCCAGGCAAGTACAGGCTCTGGAGCCCCAGCTGTGGGGCTATGTTTTTGTTGCCATTTTGGAAGAAGAAAATTAAGAAAAACCATCCTGTTTAGGGTTTGCCCTTTTGGGGTGGGGGAGGATGAATTTTCATTTTCTTGTAATTTCAAACATGCAAAAATGTTGGAAGCATAGCACAAAGAACCCTGTTATGCCCCTTCTCAGATGCACCAATTATTTACATTTTGCTCAATTTGGTTTATTTGAGCAATAAATCACTCTATTACTATGTTTATGTAAACATTCTTCTTCCTGAACTGATTGAGAATAAATTGCTGATCCTGTACACCTTTTGCCCCTAAATATTTGAGTGTGTTCTCTTGCATAACCACAGGGCAATCAGAAGCAGGAGACATTTATAAACCACCACTAGCTAATAACAATCCCGATTTACATTTCATATTTTTCTCACCTGGAATCGAAGCCCAGATCATGCAGTATCATTTCTCTTCAGTCTATTTCAATGTGGAAACATTTCTCAATATTTCATTGTCCTTTGTGAGCTTATGGAAGAGCAGGAGGCAGTTCTATAGAATTTCTCCGAAAAGGAGAGAAGCATCCCCGAGACCCAGGCACTGGCAGATCCCGCCAGTTGGGCCGTGGTGCTGCTCTGAGCAGCCGGCATCCACAGGAAGGGGTCAGTGTTCTGCTGAAGCCCAGCGATATCACAGAACCCCAGGGCCACCCTGTGACCATGCTGGTCATGACAAAAACAAAACCACCTTCTGATCATGTCTCAACACAGAGAAAACACGACCATTGCCAAAGCTGCAAAGTACCAGACACCCGCTCTGGCTAATAAGTGACAGCTGCTCTAGCCTGCCCTCCCCATAGACAGGGTTAAGACGTCTGGGCATAACTTACCCCTGTGTCTCAACAGTAACCAACCCAGAGCAAAGCCCATGCCCTTAAACCCTCCTCCATACCATCTGTCCCAAATCCCATAGGTCCTCCTAACACGCTTTGATAGGATGAAGAATAAGTCCGGCTTGTCCAAACGCAGGGATGCTGCTGTTGTCCAAACACAGGGATGCTACTGGCCATCTTTGATTGATCCTCCCAACTGGGGCTGGTTTGGGGTTTCCTTGTGATTAGACAAAGAAGCTGACACATCTAGGATGGACACTGAATTTTAGAAAATAACTTGGCCTGGGTGGCTTTTCAACAACCAGTTGAATACATTTTCCTTAAACGTGATCTGAGAGATCACGGGGTCCCCGTGGTGGGCCAGAGGGGCCCTGCAGTCACTTTGGCCATCCTCAGACAATTCTCCAAATTATTGTGGAGTATCTTGTTGTCCCAGAAAGTAAGGATGCTTTCCCGGACGGGTAGTAGAAATGGCAGTTCCTCAGTCGGAACTGGCTCCTTTTCTCTGAAATGCTTGTTCATATCCTTTGCCTATTTTCTACTGGGTTGTGCTTTCTTACTGATTTCTAGGAGGTCTTTATGTATATTTGGTAGTAATCTTTCATCAATGATATTTATGGCAATACCTTCTTCCAGTTTGTAATTTGTCTTTTCACTTTCTTTAGGGTGTCTTCTGTTTGTTTGTTTGTTAAATTGTGTGTTTTTTTATTTTTTACTTTTTATCGTGGAAAATTTCAAACACATAAGAGTCGAAAGTATAATATAATGAATCCCCAGATACCTGGGTTTTAACAATACAGCAGTTTTTAACAATTATCAATGAGTGACTGAAGGTATTTTTGTTTGTTTGTTTTGGGTTCTTTTGGGTTTTTTTGCGGTACGCGGGCCTCTCACTGTTGTGGCCTCTCCCGTTGCGGAGCACAGGCTCCGGACGCGCAGGCTCAGCGGCCATGGCTCACGGGCCTAGCCGCTCCACGGCATATGGGATCTTCCCGGACCGGGGCACGAACCCGTGTCCCTTGCATCGGCAGGCGGACTCTCAACCACTGCACCACCAGGGAAGCCCTGAAGGTATTTTTGATGAAAAAAAGTTATTAATTTTAGGTAGTCAAGTTTATTGGTATTTTATCATTAGAGATTCTTTGGTCTTATTTATTTTTAAAATAAATAAGTATCTTTTGGGATAATTTTAGATCTATGGAAGAGTTGCAAGGCTGGTAAGTTCAGAGTTCCCGTCTCCCCTGACCAGTTTCCATTTTCCCTAACGTTATCCTACATTACCATGGGACATTGTTAAAATTAAGACACCAACACTGGTGCATTACTATTAACTAAACACCAGACTCTGTTTGGATTTTGCTGATTTTTCCATTCACAGCCTTTTCTGTTCCAGGACCTCACGCAGGAAACCACAGTGCATCTGTTTGTCACATCTCTTAATCTGCTCCAGGACCGTTTCTCCGGCTTTCTTTACTTTTCATGCCCTGACACTTTTGAGGAGTAGTGGTCAAGTATTTTGTAGATAAGGCCTTATTTAAAAATTAGTCCTTACTTGCAGGCTAGAAGAAGTCACCTATGTTTTCTTCTAAAAGTTAAAATTTTTTCTCTTGACATTCAAGTTCTTAATCTATTCAGGATTTGCTTGTATAGTGAGGATCCATGTTCATTTCTTTTTCCATAGAGATAACGTGTTTTTGTCATTGAGCAGTTTCTCTTTTCCCCAAAGATGTGCCATGACCCCTAGGTCATATTTTAATGTTCCTCTTTTGCATGGTTCTGTTTCAGACTATTTCATTCCATTGGTCACTTTGCCTGTCTGCCAATAACACAGTTGCCTTAATTACTCTAGCTTTATCCTGAGTCTTTGTGTTTGGCAGAGGTAGTCTTTTCTCTTTCATCTTCTTCTTCAGAAGTGTCTTGGATAGTCTTTGCTCTTCCTCGTACATTTGTCATGTTTCATAAAAATGAACACATAAATTCTGTTGTGAACTTTGATGGGAGTTGCATTAATGCTATAGATCATTATGTGAATTATGACACTTTTAGGTTAAACTTCCCTGCCCATCAACATAAAATATCATTCCCTTTATTTGGGTCTTCTTTAATGTTTTTCAATAAAGGTATACAACTTACTGTGTATAGGGCTTGCATATCATTTATTAGATTTATTTCTAGGTTCATTAGGGTTTTTGTTACTATTAAATGGTGTCTTCTTAAAATGAAATTTTCATTTATATGTTTATATATATCATCTTGCCAAACTCTCTTTCCTTTTTATATCTAGTAATTCATTTGTTAATTCCCTTTAGTTTCCTATGAAGACAATCATATCATCATAAAATATTATGATGATATTTCAGTCCTTATGACTTGAATTTCTTTTTCTTGTCTTGTGCTGGCTGGGACATGTTGAATGGACATGGTAATAGTGGACATTGTTGCCTTCTTTCTGACTTTATAGGACACTATTCCTACTGTTTTTTTAAATTCAAAGCTATACTTGCCTCATGAAATGAATTGAGGAGTAAACTTTTTTCTTTATTATAGATATGTCTGTATAAAATTAGAATAATCTATTCCTCAAATAGGTTGACTTGCCTGTAAGACAAACTGGGCTTGGTGTTTTCTTTAATGAGAAAGAGCCCATTTCTGACATACATCATGTTTAGAAAGTCACTAATTTTTCAAATGAAAACCTACTTATGACATTTATTTTTCCAGTAAAAAAGACTCTCCTTATCTATCTATCTATCTATCTGCCTATCTATCTATCTATCATGAAACCTTTGTAGTAGCTGACTCTGCTGTGTGGCTTTTGGGTTAAATATTAGCTGAACACTTTTGAAGGGCAAGTTTCTGATTAAAGAAACTGATTTCTTAAGTGCATTTTAAATAAACACACACACGCATTTACATCATACCAAAATACTTTTGAGAAAATGACAGTGTTTTAAAATAAATTAATTCTCTGTGTGTGGATTGTTAAAAATCTCTTTTGTGATTCAGGCTGACTTCTTTTTGACACTACATTCACGTCTCATCATGTCCCTCCTGACTTGCTGAAACATGATTACCTGGAAAGGAAGTTCTCCTAGGAAGAGAGATGAGTTCTGTGAGAAAGAGGAAGACAGACAGGCGTCCATAGCAAGGCTGGGCGTGTTTCTTAGGTCTCCTTTAAGATTCAGTCCTTGAAGAACAGGTTGAACTCTTGCTCCCAAAGATAAGATCAACTTTTCAGAGGAAATGTCAAAAATTTAAGAAATAAGAGCAAAGCTGTTATTAATCATACCTTCACTCACATAGCTGTTTTGAATGCCTCCAATGTGCAAGGTACCATAGTTGACACTAAGGATACGAGGAATAAATATGAAGCAGTTCTTGCCCTCAAGCAACTCAAGGTCTAACAGTATTAAGTTGATAATTAAATATGCACAGGGTATTGTGGAAGGTGAAAGTGTGTGTTCAAAGACAGCTTCCGGGGGGAAATGGTGCTCCAGAGTAGGAACTAAGCCTACAGGTGGTCCACAGTACAGAATCAACACTTTGTTTTCAGTAAACAATGAATGATGACTCTCTTCTACTACTAGGTCTGAGTTGAACTACCTAACACCCCAATTGCCTTACTGAAGCCAGCAAAAAAGCCAGACAATATGTTTAAAAAACATAGTCTTCCTAAAAGCATCAAAGAACTAAACAGATAGTGAAGAGTTACAAGGACAGGATGTGGGATGAGATAGGAATCCAGAGAACGAAGTCCAGTATTGGCACTGCTTTTGCCTAGAGGACACTTGTTGACCCAGAAGAGGTGGGTGAGTGGCTGGCAGCACAGGGATAGCCTTCCAGGGCTAGGAGGACAAGCAATGGACTCGGGGAGGTGCGAGGGTGTGGGCAGTCTTCAAGGGCTGTACCATAGGAATAAAGGAAAACCTGAAGTAACCATGATATTAACTGCAGCCTACTTTCAAGTCCTTTGGATTGTCTAGAAAAATCTCAACTGTTACAATATTGAGGTAATAATGATGGTTGGTGTGCCTAAGACCTTGGCAGAAGCTTAAGAAAAGCATCTCTGGAAGAAAATAACACCTATGCTTGGTCACAGCTTATTTCTATAAACAATTGTAAAACTGCAATGATCGGGCTTCCCTGGTGGCGCAGTGGTTGAGAATCCGCCTGCCAATGCAGGGGACACGGGTTCGAGCCCTGGTCTGGGAAGATCCCACATGCCGCGGAGCAACTGGGCCCGTGAGCCATGGCCGCTGAGCCTGCGCGTCTGGAGCCTGTGCTCCGCAACAAGAGAGGCCGCAACAGTGAGAGGCCCGCGCACCGCGATGAAGAGTGGCCCCCACTTGCCACAACTAGAGAAAACCCTCGCACAGAAACGAAGACCCAACACAGCCATAAATAAATAAATAAATAAATTAAAAAAAAAAAACTGCAATGATCCATGCAAGATCAAATATAACCCACTACATGAGGCGCTGAGGCAAATAAAAGAATCAGCACAACCAACAGGCACTAGGAATAGACTCAGAGATACTCTTAAGGTGCAGTTAACTAGACAGAAACTGTAAAATCACAATACCTGTCATGTTCATGGAGGTAAGCCAAACTTTAAAATTTTAGCAAAATATTATTTTAAAAAAATGACATTGCATACGTGAAAAAGAACTGCATCTGTCCGGATCCAGACAGAAAGTCAATCCCAGATAGGCTGTGCACTAAATGTGAAAGGTAAAACAATGAAACTTTTACAAGATAAATAACATAGAAGAATATTTTCCTGACCTTGCATTAACACTATTTTTGTTTTTAAACAAGATCAATACATTTGCCTACATTAAAATTAGGAACTTCTGTTCATGAAAAGACACTAGGGGGAGAATAGAAAGGCCAGCACAGACTGGGAAAAAATGCTTGCAGCCTGTCTAGCTGACAAAGCAGCTTCTATCTAGAATATTTAAAGATGTGCTGCCAATCCATAAGAAAAGGACAGATAACCCAGCAGAAAAATTGGCAAGAGAATGAACTTTACAAAAATAGAAATCCAGAGGGTTAATAAACATATGAGAGGACGCTCAATTGCTTTACTAATCAAGGAAATTAAAATTAAAATCACAATAATATACCACTACCCACCTACAGAATGTCTAAAATTTTAGAAACTGACTTCCAGGATGTGAGGCTACTGAAAAATTCATGCATTACTGGTGGCAGTAAATTAGAGCAATCACTTTAGGAAACTGATGGCTGTCTCCTAAAATTGAAAATACATATACATACCCTGTGACCCAGCAATTCTACTCCTACCTTTATACCCCCCACATATGCTCCTAGGAATTAACAGAGATGTGTCCGAATGTGCACAGTGGCATTGTTTCAAATAGCCCAAGATTGGAAAGAACCCAAGTGTCCATCGACAGCAGAATGGGTAGGTGGTGGTGTATTCGCGTACGAAATGCAAAGAGAGTTGTTTTCGCTGGAAGCCATGTTGACAATGTGGATGGAGGGGCTCAGGTAACCGCGAAGTGATGCGGAGGAGCAGACCCCGAGCTACAGAAGAGTGAATGTGCCCCCGGAGACGCCCTCAGACCTGCAGTCCTGTCTGCTTCCACCTCCCCCACCCCTTCTCCTTCTTGCAGTAAACGGGGCATTTCTTTCCCCATCTGCCCCATGCTCTGGATCCCTCTCACTTTTTTAAAATATTTATTTATTTTTGGCTATGTTGGGTCTTTGTTGCTGCGCACGGGATTCCTCTAGTTGGGGCAAGCAGGGGCTACTCTTCCTGCGGTGCGTGGGCTTCTCATTGCGGTGGCTTCTCTTGTTGTGGAGCACGGGCTCTAGGCGCACGGGCTTCAGTAGTTGTGGCAAGTGGGCTCAGTAGTCGTGGCTCGTGGGCTTCAGTAGTCGTGGCTCCTGTGCTCTAGAGCGCAGGCTCAGTAGTTGTGGCACACGGGCTTAGTTGCTCCACGGCATGTGGGATCTTCCTGGACCAGGGCACGAACCCATGTCCCGTGCATTGGCAGGCGGATTCTTAACCACTGTGCCGCTAGGGAAGAACCACACCACACACACTTCTGAATCTTTAACTCTTCCTCCTGATGGAGCCCCCTCCTCTCCCAGTCTCCTTACCTTGGCAGCCCTGTGTCACTGTTGCCTCCCTGCTGAAGTGTATGCTCCCTGTGGGCAAGGCACCCATCTGCCTGGACCACCCCATGCGTCGGGGGTTCGGAGGGCCTGGCCACACCGAGGAGGCTCGGTGACCTGTATCTGAGGGCTGCACTGTCCCACCGCTGCCTCGACTGACAACGTGATGCTTTGCAGGGCCCTTCCTCTTTTCTGGGTTCCCCTCTCTTTGCCTGTGAATGAGCTCTCCTCCAGAGCTCCATGGCCCTCTGATCTTGGCACTGGGCCCTAGGACCTGTGACCTGGAGTGCTGTGAAGTGGATGGAGAGGGGAATAGTCTCCCCCACCTTGTTCCTCCACCTAGTTCTCAGAGGAGGTGCTGGGATGCGAAGCAGCAGGCAGGGGGGAGCCAGCTCAGTTAAACTGTGTGCCAGGGTCTGGGATAGGCTTCCCATATTTCCCCCTGTATTTTATTTATCTGTTTATTTATTTATCTATTTATTTATGCAGGTCAGGAAGTATATTAGTTTGCTGGGGCTGCCTTAACCAAATACAGAGACTGGGCAGCTTAAACAATAGAAATGTACTGTCTTTCTGTTCTGGAGGTGGGACGTCTGAGATCAAGGTGCCAGTAGGGTTGGTTCCTCCTGAGGCTGTGAGGGAGAATCTGCTCCAGACCTCATTCCCTGGCTTGTGGACAGTCATCTTCATTCACTGTCCTCCCATCATCTTCCCTTTGTGTGTGTCTGTCTATGTGTCCAAATTTCCCTTTTTTATAAGAACACACTCATATGGGATTGGGACCCACCTAATGGTCTCATTTAAACTGGATTGCTTCTTTTTTTAAATTAATTTTTATTGGAGTATAGTTGCTTTACAGTGTTGTCTTAGCTTCTACTGCAAAATGAATCAGCCATATATATACATAAATCCCCTCTGTTTTGGATTGCCTTCCCATTTAGGTCACCACAGTGCATTAGGTAGAGTTCCCTGTACTATACAGTAGGTTCTCATTAGTTGTCTATTTTATACGTAGTATCAATAGTGTATATATGTCAATCCCAATCTCCCAATTCCTCCCACCGCCCACTGTATTTTTTAAATATTTATTTATTTATGGCCGTGCCATGCAGGCATGCGGGATCTCAGTGCCCCGACCAGGGATCCAACCCGTGTCCGCTGCAGTGGAAGCACGGAATCTTAACCACTGGACTGCCAGGGAAGTCCCCCATCCTCTATTTTAAAAATCATTTAATTCTCAAATCAACCCCCTAAAGTGTTTTTTTACAGGAGAGGGAGCTGAGGTTTAGAAAAGGTGAGTCAGGTCCCCGCCTTCCCCTCGCCCGGCTGCCTCCGCGGGACACGTGCTGGGACCAGCATCAGGCTCTATCCCTAGTCTGGCTTCTACTTCTGAGGCTCTGAGGCCTTGAGCAGGTGGCTGAGCCTCTCTGAGCCTCAGTGTAAGTTAGGGAACTGGGTAGGACCCCCTCCCCGCTGGCTGGCGTCAACAGGCCTGGGGAAGCTGAGGGGCAGGGTTGGGGGCTGGGAGTTGGGGTGCATGGCAGTCGCTGCCATGTCCCGTGGCCAAGTTCGAGGGGAGCTGGAACAGGGAGGGCCTCCGGGGCAGGCGGGCTGGAGGGAGGGTCCCTCACCTGTGCTGGACCTCGGGGAAGATGGGAGTCCGGGGGTCTGCAGTACCTTTCCTAACCCCTGAGTGGCCACCACAGGACATATAATGTAGGACATTCCTACAGGGCACTGGACACTCCAGAATCCCCCTCCTCTGACCCTCAGGCCCATTTCTATCACCTTTTCTAGTTCCACCTCAGGCCACACCTGTCTCTTGAGTTCAGAAGAGGCTGGAATCTTCCCAAGGTCTCTGTCACCTGTCTCTCCTCTCATGGCCTCTCAGCTGTCATCTCTTTACCGACTGTTGCTGTCACCTCCTTACCGTCTCCTTCCTTCTTATCTCCTCACACTGTCCTCTCAGCCGCTACAGATCAAAATCCTGCTCAGTCTTCAGAGCCATCTCTGCTGATCTCTTCAATCCGAGCTGAAAGCTGAGAGCGAAAGCTCTTTGTTGGAAATCCTCCGATGCCCCTTTTCGTGGTGCGGGAGCCATCTGTGTTCTGTCATTCTGTGGGCTTCTCTGTTTGCACACAGTTGACGGGGAACTCCTTGAGGGCTCTGTCCGTGTCGCCCCTCAGCCTGGCCTCCGACCTGCCTGAGGGAGCAGCACATGAGCGACCGCAGAGCTGGTCCTTCTTTCCATGTCTGGATGCCCCTCCACTGCCGAGCAGCCTTCAACTGCATTGAAGCATCCCGTCCTGCCCTTTGCTGCTTCCTCGCAATGTTTCTACTAATCACTCCCCTCTTTTCTTCTCACGGCCCAGTGCCCCTCACACAGAGCCGGGGCTCCGGCCAGGAGGCTGCGGAGGTGGCAAAGTGCCATCCTGGCAGCTTCCAAGCTTCTCCCACTGCCCTGCAGTTCCCCGGGCCTGCAGGTGGGCACCTGGAGCCTGTTCAGACTTCTCATCTGGAAGGTGTTCACTCTTACCAGTGGGGCGCCCCAAGCTGCTTTCTCTCCTGTGCTTTAGAGAAGACCTTGCTGACCTTCTCTCTTCTCCTGTTTGGTCCTTCATTTCTCCAGGCAGAAGGTACCATCTGGAGGGGACAAGGACACATCTTGGTCTCTGGGAACCTGCACAGGAGGCGGAGCCCAGAACGCTGACCTCTCTGCTCAGGCTGCGGATATCAGCAGCTCGCTTCCTCACTACCTCCAACCCGATGTTGAAAGCGAAATGCTCCACTAGAAAGAGTTGCCTTGAGGCTGAGTTATGGGAGCTTTCTGGCAGTGCCAGGCTGGCCTGTGGTCACTGCAGGCTCCTACAAGTAGTAAAAGTTGACGGTGAGGAGAGTAAGACAAGGAAGCATGTTTCTTATTCCAGGAGGGGATGGGAGGGTATCTAATGGCTGCAGGGCATTCGTGAAAATGTCTGGGTTCTCATCGCGGTTCATGGGGTTGGGGTCTGACTCCAAACATCTCCCAAGGCCTCGTCCCTGGTCCTGCTCTATTCAGGGTCTACCAGCATCTGTGAATCTTTGCTCCTTGACAGAAGGAGGAAGCCTAAACTCAGGGCATCAGCCTCTGTCCCAGGCCAGAGGTCACGACTTTAACAGTAACTATGGTTTTGCCGATCCTTCCTCAGGGTCTTCTCACAGGTTTGACCCTATTTACCCCACTGAACCCCAGGCCTGCCCGATTCTCCTTTATTTCACAAACCTTCTTGGCTCTGAACTTGGTTTCCCCAGTGAATGCTCATTTCAACTCAACAAACATTCCTTGAGCTTCCAAGAGAGCTGCAGTCTCTGCCTTCAAGGAACCTTTAACTTTGTAGTGAAAATAAGACACTTCCACAAAAATCAAAATGTAGGTTGTGGTGTTTCAGCAGATGGAGAAGCAAAGTACTACTGGAGCTGAGAGCAGGTTAGTTCCAAATGAGTACAGGGAAAAAGAGGAAGGCAGGTCTGGGAAGGCTTCTTGGAAGAGGTGGCATTGAGCTGGGCTTGAAGACTTCAGGAAGTCCAGATGGGTGGAGGAGGACATTGGGCAAAGGGAGGGTGTGCTTGGGGAATCACCAGCATTCCCCTATGGCTCAAGTACAAGTTGAGAGAGAAAGAGAGACACAGAGACACAGAGACAGAGAGAGATTATCAAAGGAAGGTTGAAATGATGTCATTGACGGTCTTCAGGTCAAGCTTAGAAGCTTAAACTTTTGTAGAAGAGGGGAAAACAGAGAAATTTTGAATCGAGAAATGGCCAAGACTCATTCTGGAAGCCATTCTTTTCCCCAATCAGTCAGCATATCTACATCCATAACCTCTTTAAGAATTCATCCTTCTCTCTCCGTCCGTAGGGTCACCACAGCCTCTGTTCACGCCACCATCTTCTCTCACCTGGATTGATGCAGCACTGCCCTAACTAGTTTTCCAGTCTCCAGACTCCCCTCCTCTGTGTCCACTCCTAATGTATTCCTCCCCCAGCAGCCAACTTGGTCATTGTCAAAGTGCAAATCCCACTGTGCCCATTTCCTGCTTTGTGACTTGCGAGAGCTTCACGTTATCCTTGGGATAAAGCCAACATTCCTTTCATAGGACCCACCTGTCCCTTCCTGCCTCTTGCCATTCCTGCTGCCTTACTAACTGATCTCTAATTCTGCAGTCCCTTTCTCCATGGGAATGCCCCCTCCACTCATCACCTGGCTTGCCCCCATGGGTCTCTGGGTCAAGGTTCAGCTCCGGTGCCCCTCTCCTGTGGACCCGGCTCTGTCTCCCACCTCCTCTGGCTTCAGCTCCCCAGCTTCCTGTCGTTTTAACACTTATCGCGCAGCGTTGAAATGGCCTGTTGATCTATTATTTTCCCCTGGTCTCTGATTTTTGATCGGATCTGTGTTCCCACAGAGCAGGTGCTTGGGGCTCAAAAAAAAAAAAAAAAAAAAAGTGTTCTCAGAAGGATGAGTAAGTGTTCACTTCCTCCCTAGACTGGCCTTTCCTGCCCACAAGTCCCACGCCCTCTGGACAAATTATTTGCTCTTGTTTCTTCTTCTCTTCTTCTTTTCCTTGTCTTTCTGTCCAAAGAGGTAACTATAGTGCAGTAGGAAGAGGACACATAAAGTTGTTTACAAAAACACCTCTGTGAAAATTCTGGAGTGAAAGGCCCAACGGTTAGCAGTGGTGGCCTCTGAGGAGTAGGGCAGGAGATGATAGTGTATTCTTTCCATTTTCTCTAATTTCTTAAATTGACCGTATTTTGTAATGGGGAAATACTCTTTTTTTCCTTTTTTTTTTTTTTTTTTTAGTTAGAAAGAGCTTGGTTTCAGGCAACTGTCTAAAACAAGAAAAGCAGAAAAAAACATATATTTATAAAATCTCTCTCGAAGGACATATAATAAATGGACAATGTCAATCACCTTCTTGGAGGGGAGCTAGGAGGCCAGGGCCTGGGGAGACAAACTTTTCACCGTATCCCTAAGTAACTTTTGGATGTTGAACCACGTGCAAAAAATAGTGTGATTACAAAGAACTGAGTTTGACTTTTAACCCTCAGGTAACCGAGGGAACCTCACTTTCCCCATCTGTGAAATGGAGAAAACAGATGCGACTTCACAGGGTGGCTGCAGGGAGTGGGTTGCACGGGCCGGGCTCTGGGGCGCCACCCAGAGGCGGGCTTGGGCCTCTGCCCTCCGATCCCCTAGTGCTACCTCCCTCTCACCCCTGCTTGTCCTCCAGATGAAGCTGTCAGGGCCGAACTGTGTCCGCCAACATGTCTCCCCGGGAGTTGCCTGCCTTGGCTCCCTGCCTGTTGGAAAACAGCTAATAGCATGGAGCAAAAGCCACCCTTGGAGGCTCTGGGCATCTCAAACAGCCAGACAGCTCTTTGTGTTTTCTCAGGTTCTCAGCCTGCCAGCTAGTTCCACACATCAGAAATATTTTGGGTCAGCACTGCAGTTTCAACCACACAGATGCATTTTGTTTCATGACTACTTCCTTATAATAGCTCTGGGAAAAACTGCGCTGGGCCCTGTCCCAAACCACGTTCCTGGCATGGCCAGCTACATTCAAGATGGTGTCTTTGGGTAGACTCATAAAAGAAATCGAGATCTCCTGCAACTCACTAGGATTTGGTCTGGAAAAAAGGACTGTTTGGGTTGAGTTTCTAAAGGGCTGTCATCACCATGACCTTCAAGCTGTTTGAGGCAGGAAGAGGAGCTTAATGTGCTATGTTTCTGCCTGTTCAGATATCCCTGCTTTTCTCTGCAGCCCAGTGGATGTTTTCCTCCTGTATGTGGGTATTTATTGAGTGTTGATGAGAAATGTGATGCTGAAGGAGGTGCTGTCTTTGTTGCCTGGGATAGGGCTGCCAGATTTGGCAAATAAAAATACAGGGCGTGGGTTAAATCAAAATTCCAGATAAACAATGAATCTTTTTTTAGTATGTCCTGTGCAATATTGGGGACACGCTTACATAAAGATTTTTCATTGTTGTAGTCTAAGGATGTCCCATGTAATATTTGCATACTTATACTAAAAATTACTCATTGTTGATCTGAAATTCAGATTTAACTGGGTGTCCTGTATTCTATCTGACAAGCTTGCCTGTGAAGGACACAGACGAATCCTCCTTAGCTCCACAGGGGAAACAAGAGGCCTCTTGTTCACAGGCTGGTCCTATTCTTAAAAGCAGCCCTCCAGGTGGGAGGGAGGCTCAAGAGGGAGGGGATATGGGGATGGATATATGTGTACGTATAGCTGATTCACTTTGTTGTACAGCAGAAACTAACACACCATCGTAAAGCAATTATACTCCAATAAAGATGTGAAAATAAATAAATAAATAAAGCAGCCCTCCACCCTAGGCCACAGGCTCAGAACCCAAATGGGCCGGGCCCAGCGTGCTTGCTTGGTCCCCATGCCCTCCTGAGCACTTCTCCCCCTGCCTGGGATCCACGTCCAGGATGGGATCTGCTCTCCTGGTTGCCATGACTCAGGCTCTCCCCAGATTTGTTCTGTCCTCTTTAGACAGATCCACCCATTGCCTTGGTGTGAGGATCCAGCTCGGGAGAGGAATCTAGTAGAAATGCTGTCAGTCCAGAGGCCCGAGTTCCACTGAGACCCTGTATCTGAAGATGTGATTGGATTCCAGAGGCGGGTGTAGACGTGTATCCGTGCTGAATTCCACCCAACACCATCTGCTGTGGGGCAGTGGGTGACTGGGGTGCCTTTCCTGCTGTTTCATTCTGGTCCAGTAGGTGAATCGCCAGTAGAGTCTGGGCTGGAGTCCTCAGAGGGAGCTGTGTCACCTGAGAAAATAGGATTCAAACTCACTTCTGAGTCACTTCATGATGCCAGATGCCCTGCTAGCTCCCAGAGACCTATACCCAGTTGTGACTTTCTGCACAATTGTGACTTGGACTGCTTTCTGGCACGGCCCTGACCTTCCTTCCAATGAGAGGCCGTGTGAAAGGGGCCATCAAGCCCTGCTGGTCAGCACATGGCGTGCAAGATGCTGCTTGTGGGTGAGTGAGGCCTAACAGGACACTCCACATCGTGTTAGCCAGAGGCCATGAAATACCACATCTGTGCTGGCTGCTGGGGCTGCGGAATGAGGTACCACGCCGTGTATTGTCTCTCGGTTCTGGAGGCTGGAAGTCCAACTCCGGGTGCCAGAAGGGCCGGGCTTCCTCTGACACCAGCTGGGAGGCCTTCCCGGATTCTGGTGGTTGCTGGCCATCCTCGGTGTTCCTTGGCCCACAGACCCATCACTCCAACCCTCCCCCTTCACTTGGTCCTCTCCCTGTGTCCTGTCACCAGATGCTGCCCATGACGTGTATTTTAACACAAACTGCTAGTTGCTAATGGAAAAGTTGACACCAAAAATCTGGATTTGGGTAGGTAACAGTGACCAGTGTGCCAGCCTTGCTAAGTGCAGGTGACTGTCTTGTCACACACACGAGTGTAAATGAATTTGTTGTACCCTTTTCTGAGAGTAAACACAGAGAAAGGTGGGGGACACGGGATGGGGCACTCGAGGTCGCAGGTGAGAGAGGACACCTCTATCTGGGGCGGGATGAGGGGAACCGAGCCCCTCAGCACCTGGGGGTGCTCCACGGGCAGAGTGGACCTTGGACCCTGCGGGCGCAGCCCCGACAGTGACGCCGATGCTCAGAGCAGTGCCCTCACTCCTCGGCCTCTGCACCACCCTCAGTCCAGCCTCTCAAGGTCCCCTTCTTCTCTGGCACTTTCCTCGGGCAACAGAAAGGTTTTTCATGGGATATTTTGGAGTTTTTTTTAATCATCTGTACACGTTTTGGCTAAGGAGGTGTTTTCTGTGACTCCCAGCCATGCCTACTTCCATCTGGTTTCTCGTGGTTTCCGGGACAGTCTTCGCCCCTGACCCCGAGGCAATCAGAGCTCTGATTTTCAGGAATATTTTTCACCTGCACGATTCTGCACCCCTTAGAGCCTCTGCTGAGGGGAGTTCTACAAATGCGGTCCTCATTCATTTTTGTTTATACAGCACAGCAGGAGGCATCTGTCCACATCCTTGTTCCAAGGCAACACCGTAGCTAAAATTTCACTCCTTAGTTTACCCCCAATTTTGAATTTCTTGGTTGAGGACCATCACTTTCTTAATTTAAAAAAAATCTTCCACCACTGACACATAGCATTTGGCTTTTTTAAGGGCTATTTTCGACAAAGCTACTAATCGATTTAAGTTTACTTAAAAACGAGAAAAACGATTTAAGTACTATATATACACAAGCTAAAGGTTCTATCCCTGATGAGTTGGAACAATAAGAATGTGCTGAGTTTCAGCTGCTGGGAGGTCAGCAAGGTGGGGTCCCTGGGAGTCCCAAGGTTCTGGGTCCACACTGGGTGAGATGCACCCACACGAGCCTATGAGGCACACATTGCTGTCTGTGTGCTGGAGAGGGGTGGCCAGAGCTCAGAGCCCAAGGAGCTTGTCCAAGGCCATTCAGCTACTATAGGGCAGAGAAAAACTCTGCACTTGGGTTCCCTCACAGCAGAGCTGATTATTCACAGCCTCTGGCCGGGTGACCACCTGCCTCACGCCTCCCACTCAGGGGAGTCTGGAAGGGAACACCCTCCTATAGAGGGTGGGGAGCAGGGTGGGGAGGGAGTTAAGAAGACACACCTTTAACTCTATTTGTTTGTGGATTATTCAACTTTGATCCAGGGCCAATTTATTACCTTGGTAATTCTTAAAAAGCAAGAAAATTTTAAAATCGATTGATCCATCCATACAAATAAATATTTGAAGCCTAAGAGAAAATGAAAGAAATGGAGGCTTAGCAAAACTGCATTATTCCACGTCATTGACTTTTATAATCTTTTTTTTTTCTTTTTGGCTGCATTGGGTCTTCGTTGCTGCGCGCGGGCTTTCTCTGGTTGCGGCGAGCTGGGGTTACTCTTCGTTGCGGTGTGCGGGCTTCTCATTGCAGTGGCTTCTCTTGTTGCGGAGCACGGGCTCTAGGCACGCGGGCTTCAGTAGCTGCGGCACGTGGGCCCAGTAGTTGTGGCTCCCAGGCTCTAGAGCGCAGGCTCAATAGTTGTGGCTCATGGGCTTAGTTGCTCTGTGACATGTGGGATCTTCCTGTATCCGGGCTCAAACCCGTGTTCCCTGCATTGGCAGGCGGATTCTTAACCACTGCGCCACCCGGGAAGTCCTATAACCTTTTGAGAATAGTTGTAAATCAATGGATGTTGAGAGTCTGTGGTGTTGGCTTGGCTGCCATCATCTTGTTGGAACAGAATTCAGTTCTGGATTTTGTCTCCTGTGTATCACTGCTGACCTTACGAATTTTTGGGGGTGTATTTTGTAAATTTGCATACCCGAAGGATGGCAAGCCCCTTCAGAACACAAACTACGTTCACATTGCACCCTTATCATCTGTTCTCTGGGGCATCTTGGGCAAAGTGCGTAAACATTCTCATCCTGGGTCTGAGAACAATAGATCTTTTTTTTGCTCAGAAAACTAAACAACTGGAAAACAGTTAAGACATAAAAGTCACATGAGAAGTACATGGCTTAACTCAACAGTCAGTATTTACATAGTTAATATAAAGTGGACCATTAACATATAAATATATTTGGAGAATGAAAGAGGAAAAAATAGAAGTAGGTAGTTGCGTTAAGTTCAGAAAAATCCTGTGAAAACACTGGCTCTAAAGTTAATATGTACCAGAATCATCGACTAAAATGGTTCCAGCGTTGCCACTGGGAGTGGGGCTTAGGGTAGGGCTGCTGTTTTTCATTAGGAACCTATAATCCTTTATTGTCAGAGTTCTTAGTTGAGACGACAGAATCCACTCTAGCTTTTTTCTTAAGAAGACAGGAGTTTAAGGACTAGCTGGAGCTCCAGGAATCATGGGGAGATGTGAAGAGGCTGGGTTTCTACCATGGTTCCACACTGGGCTGCAGAAACGTCCACTGCCTGGACGCCCACTGCCCTGCTGAGAGCAGCAGCCTCCTCGCCACGAGGAGGCGAGGCTCCAGGTCAAAGGTGTGGGAGGTCAGCCGATGGGCAGAACCTACCTCCCACGGTCCAGAGTGGTGCTGAGAACCAGCAAGGCTAAAATACTGCTGGGAAGCCGGGTTTTTATGACATGGAACTGTTCAAACAAATTTTATTTTTTGAAGCCAAGCATACATATTACTTTGATGAAAATAAAAAAAACTAAGAAAGAGAAGGGCTTTGTGAGCTGGAAGTAGAGCCAGCTTCTAGGCTTGTCAAGTACTTTTAATAGGATGAGTTGGCATTTTCACATGGTAGGTGGAAAGTTATTTGAAGGTTGGATTTGAGCTCACTTCATCTTAAGGGATGCCGTGTGGCCCTCTTGCTGGCTGTAGTCAAGTACAGGGGAGGCCATGAGCCTGGTCCTTACCCAGGAAAGAAAGACATTTGCAAAGCCAGTGCCTCTCCCCCGGTTTTGTTCTGAGCTCCTGACCTCCCCCCTTCCCCAGGCCCCTTAAGATCGACATGTGAAACTTGATTATCCTAAAGCAGTCATCGAAAATCGCCTTGTGTCAGGTCAGACGGCTGACTGAGCCTGGCCAGGGACAGGTGTCCATGGAGGAGGGAGGAAGTGGACACTCCAAGGGGCATATTTATAGCAGTTGAAGTTAAAAATACAACCAGCCTGGTCCCAAAGCCTGGGCTGGATGCGACAGGGTGGACCTCTGTGATGAGTGAGCCTCACAGTGCCGAGGAGCAGAGTGGGGTGGGGAGGAAGGCCCCTCGCCACAGAAAGCCCCAAGAGACGGCTCGCCCAGAGGTCTGTGATGCCATGAGGTGAGGTGACTCGTCACCGGCAACCCGACGTCTCTTCCCACGTCTGGCTTCCTCGCCAGCTGGAGCTTAGATCGTGGAACACAGAGGGGAGCTGCAGGAACGCATTGATGAAATCTGCAGGGCAGGGGAGGACTTTCCAAAGAGATTCACATTTAATCACGGTGTTTCCCCCCCAAGTTTTACTGAGATATAGTTGGCATATAACATTGTCTTAGTTTGAGGTGTACAGCATAATGATTTGCTATATGTATATATATGTATTGAGGAATGATCATGGTGGTAAGTTTTGGTAACAGCCATCACCTCACACAGTTACTCTTTATTCACAAGTTGACTGACTGGCAAGTTTGTCACTGATGTACATTGTGTTGTATCTATTGAAATGTGCTTCTGGAAAGAGATGGAACATTGGAGAAAACTGCCTTTGTGGTGAAAACATTGTTGCAAATTACAAAAACCACTTTTTTTTAATGAATGTAAAATTTTTATTCATTTCTTTTGGTACAAACTAGTGTTTATTTTAAAATACTGTTTAGGAATTTATACTCACAGGATATGTTATAGTTAACATCCAAAGACAAAAAATATTTCGTGACAATTTATTATATACTTAGTACTAAAAAGCTCCTAAATCTGAACAGTGTTGGCATTACAAGCCTAGAGAGTTGTTTTGGGCTAATGATTATTATAGAAAAACACTGAAGAAAATTTCAACCATTACAATCGGTAAAGGTATAATTTTATATTTCATGAAGGACAGTAGTCGTATTTAGCAATAGCCTCATTTATAGAGTATACTAACCTCGAGGTTGTATTTTGATGCTGTTTCTTTTCAATTCTCTTCTTGCAAATAACCAACAAGGCAGAAACTGCTTCCAACTGACAGTCCAAACAAAGGAGGAATCATGGCTAACCGTCTGGTTGCTAATATTTGTTAAAGGCAAATTGCAGACTTCTGAGTATGGTTCAACATCACCAAAAGGAGTAAAGTTGCTCCCTCTGACCACCTTATTCCATGAAAAAAGTGTACTTTGACTTCTAAAATGGATTTCAAAAATTCAGTAGAAAGATTTAACAACTATCAACATTTCCAACACTGATTTTTCTAATACCCAGAAACATCCACTTAGCAGTTGTAAGACTAATTTGAAAAACTGAATACTATTATACAAATGTAAATTATTACTATTAGCTAGTAGGAATAATCACTTGATTCTTAATCCTGTTTATATTTAATTATAAACATAAGACTGATTTTTAGAATAAAAAGAATGAAGAACATCTCCATCATGTGTCTTTGTTCCCAGCAATCCCTTTCAGATAGATCTGTGAAGTAATACAGAGCACAGTGTCGACATACCTTTCATTTCAAAGGCCAAAAAAAATGGGCCTTAAGTAGTGAGATCACTTCTATTAGGCTTTATATTAGTATCAATTAACGAGTCAATCAGTCAAACGAGTATCAGTTGATTTAATCTCGCCCAAATGAATGGGTCTCTGTTGGTTGATCAATGCAATAGAGAAACTCTGCAGGTAAGAAGTATCCAAGATATTCCACTGTGTCTGGGGTGGTGTCATAACGGTAGTGCCCACCTTCTTCATGATGACTGAAACAATGAGTGTGCTCCAACCACAAATCAAACCCTGGGTCTCTGGAGATAAAAACTGGCAAACCAAAGGAGGCTTCATCTCAGAAACGTAACCATTTATTCAAGTCTTCATCAGAGTTCAACGGGCAGGAGGAAAATTCTGCTGGCATAATGTGAATCTTCACTTTTCTCTTCTGAATCACGAAAGTACCTCCCATTCCTACAGGCTTATCTCAATAATGTTTTTCAAGAGTCTGTTTTGGGCTTCCCTGGTGGCGCAGTGGTTGAGAATCCGCCTGCCGATGCAGGGGACACGGGTTTGTGCCCCGGTCCGGGAAGATCCCATATGCCGTGGAGCGGCTAGGCCCGTGAGCCATGGCCGCTGGGCCTGCGCGTCCGGAGCCTGATGCTCCACAACGGGAGAGGCCACAACAGGGAGAGGCCCACGTACCGAAAAAAAAAAAAAAAAAAAAGTCTGTCTCATACAAGTCACAAACTTAAGTTTTCCAGTTCTTCTTTTGGCTTTCACCTCAATGACCTTTCCAGGTTGGCCTTCACTGGCAAAAAGATTAGCCAGTAATGCACACCCCAAATCATGATATTTCTCACTGTATTTCTCTAGTAGGCACCCTCCCTCTGCCGAGTTAACAGGAGCAAGGTAACTTCCATTCACAGGAGGTTTGTGTTCACTTTCTGTTTGAACAACGGGCATAAACTCAGAATTGAATCCAAGAGTCTGAAATGGGCCTGCTCCTGCTCCAAAAAGAAAAGCTCCAGGAAGCTGGATTTCTTTTAAGATTTTATTTAGATCATAAACTTTTTTTTATTTATAAGAGGCAATAAGTAAGGCACACCTCCTACTTATGCAATTCTAGTTTTCCCACAGATACCTTTTACGGGAAAGGTAAGTGGCTCCTTAGTCAAATTAGGGCAATCAACTACAGACACCTGGACATCAGCAAAGTTATCCGTTAGCACCTTCTGCTGAACTCCAAACTCCGGAACTCCATGGTGCAGCAGCCCTCCTTTCCACGTGCTGCCTCTCCCCTTCTGCGCAGGTCCTAAGCAGAGGCCCCGCCCCACGCTTGGACGTCGCCCCGCCTAGGCCCCGCCCCACGCCCCAACGTCCCAGAAACGAAAGAAGGCTGCTGGGAGAGGCGGGGAGCGGGCCTCTTCCCGCTTGCGGGGACCCAGTGCAGAGCGGGTCTCGCGTGAGGCCAGGGACGCGGACGCAGACCTCTGGGGCCTGTCGCAGGCCTGGATTAACTGACACACATGGCAGAGAGACGCCAGCTCCCAGGTACTGCCCGCCACCGTGCACCATCTAGGGAATGCGGCCGGGGACCCCCTCACGCACTACCCTGGGAGCGGGACGGGGCTGAGAAGAGGAGAAACACGCAGGGATGAGGCCTGACCAGGGAACGCCTGGGGGACCCACATGTGAAATCTAAAAAAAGATGGGTTTTTTTTTTTTTTTTCAAGAGAGAAAGAGCTGGGAAGAAGCACACTAACAGGAGACCCGAGTGTGAGCGCACTTGTGCCTCCTTCCCTGCCTCCTGCACACGCTGCTGGGTTGATTACTCACCGTGGCTGGGCCGTGGGGTGGGGGGGTGGGTCAGGCTTTGCCCTGGGGAGTTGGGCAATTACAGTTCTGAGTGTTGAAAAAAATAGTCCCATTGCGCCCATGGGCACCTCTGGACGCTCAGAGGGAAAGGTGTCAGCAGGGTCCTCCTCGTCAAGCTGCCCAGAGACCCTGACTAAAGGGGAGAATTATGTGTATTGAACTCCCTGCGTTCTCTCCCCTTTACTCCTACCCACCTCTACTTCCCAGACCCCAAAGCAAAAAACAACACAAGAGTGACAACGGTGGCCAGCTTACAGATAGAGAGCTGTGAAAAAAATCCAAAGTAGATTTTCAAGTCCACCCTGTTTATGCGACTTTCCAAGTGGTTAAGTCAATGATTCCCAGCCCCGGTTTTAGGACACCCCCAAGTGTCTTTATTCCAAGGGCGATCGTGAAATTCCAAAAATAAAATGATTTTAAGTCCCTGCACTTTAAGCTCACACCTTGTACTCGTTACAAGCACACACTTTCAGAGGGAAAGAGATTGAGAAATCCAACAACAGTCTGATTCCAACAGACCGGCCACAGCAATCAAAATACCACTTTGTATTTGGGTAACGCTTTGCGGCTTTGAGAGCACTTTCTGATTCCTGGGTTAGTGACTAAACGTGTGAATTAATACAAAAGATGACTGTTCTAGCCTCCACATTGCACTAGAGGACGGAGACAGGCCCTTCCTCTGGCGCGAAGCTATCGCTATGTAGCTCATCTGTGAAGTTTCAGTCTGTCAGCGGCTGGTGGAGGTGCTGTTTGGAAAAAGCTGGTGGCCCAGGCCTGGGCGGCAGTGGCATTGCTTGGGCCAGGCAAACAGGGCTCTGCGGGGCCCGGGGTCATGGTCAAAGAGAAGGAAGGGCAGGCAGCTTCAGGCTGGCTTTCCCACTGGGCCGAGCAAAGCTGGAAGTTATGGGGCAGCGGCGTGAGCAGCTGGCCAGGTTAGCAATGAGCTCATGAGCAGCAAAGCCCAGGCTGAAATCTGGGTCCATTTCTTCCAGAGCTCACTCCCCTGCTAGCCTGCGGAGCTGCCTCTCGGTCGAATTCCTAGAACTGGGTTGTGTTCAGAGAAACTAGGGTCTGCTTATGTGGGGCTGCCTGCATCCTAACAGGTTGATGTTTATTTTAAAGCAACACCATGGAAAGTGAAGAACAGAGAGCAAACTTGGTTTTAAAGAAAATAAATATGAGGCAAAAACTGAGAGAAACATTATGTGTCACGGAAACACAATTCGAAGAGGTTCAGAAGGGCTTCTGCTGAAGCAAGCAGAGCTTCCTCCTCCACTCCTACCTCTGGCCTCACCCTGTTTAGCGCCGGCCCACCTGTTCACTCCCCCCTGAGGGGCTGACGTGCTATCTGCTTGTGGTTTTGATGCCTCCTGGGCAGGATGGCTCAGGGCCCCTCTCTGGAGAGGGACAACTCATTGAGAAAATGGCCAAGGGCAGAGAAACAGCTCCAAAGGCTGATAAGACCAGCCAGAAAGAGTTAGGCTGTAATTAGTGGGGTTTGGGTATCTGTCTCCAGAAATCTAGCCCAGCAGGTACACTGAGTGTTTAAATAATGAACTAAAGTTAAAAACATAAAAATGCACATTATATGTGTGTTGTGAATGACATTCACATGCACTGTGTACAACTGTACTGAATACAGTTTTCCAGTCCATACGTGAAACAATGCGGCAGATTAATAATTTTGGCAATCATATTAGCTGTAGATGACCAACACATAAACCCACACGCTACTGTAATTTCGCAGTTTATTTGTATTTTAGGGAGTCACAACTAACGCTGCATAAGTACATCAAGGTTCACTTTATCAATTCAGGGACTGACTGTTGTATTATTTTATATTTCACTCTGAAAGATAGAATTAAAACATCTTTAGTGTAGAAAAACATATTTCAGAAAAAACTTTATTTCCTCTTTAAATTGACCATACCTGGCTATATACTTTTTTTTTTTTTTTTGGTACACGGGCCTCTCACTGTTGTGGCCTCTCCCGTTGCGGAGCACAGGCTCCGGACGCGCAGGCTCAGCGGCCATGGCTCATGGGCCTAGCCACTCCGCGGCATGTGGGATCCTCCCAGACTGGGGCACGAACCCGTGTCCCCTGCATCGGCAGGCGGACTCTCAACCACTGCGCCACCAGGGAAGCCCCTGGCTGTATACTTTTTAACTTATTTCAGTATTTTTACCATGGGTAGTTAGGTCTAAGCAACAAAAAGGAATTGTCATTCCCCAGGATATAATATACATGATAGAAAATGACTGTCCTTCTGTATTCACACTGACACAGACAATTACAAAAGGGGCAGTCTGGGATCTACTTTATTTTCTGCAGTTGTCATAAAAAGCAAATGTCTATTTTCACTTGGGAAATGGGATACATTATAAAAATCAGGTCAAAAGATGCAGATAGTTGTCACTGTTTATATGTAGCTTTAAAGCCTGGAGAATGTTCTTAATGTTTTATTTCCCGTTCATTTAGTAGCTTCCATGACTAGGTTTGGGTGCAAGGAAATTTACTTCATAAAAAGTCAGGCACCACATATTCTTAGTATACACTTTCAATCGTCAGGCATCGTCTCCAGATTTCGATTTCTCTAAAGTCCTGGCAGTTTGCTACACGTCAGTGATATTTGTTCATACTTTATATACTGTTTTATGATGATTCAGGCAGATTCGGGTTATAAGTATCTTTAGGAGAACTGCATCCTTTGTTTATTACAGAATATAGACAATGCTGCATGAATAATTTCTAGCCTAAATGGATGGCAACCGCATACTTCTACTTGCTGAGGCCAAACTTTCAGAATCATTTTTGATTCCTCTCACATTCCACATCCAAATCCACCAGACAGTGCTTTTGACTCAACCTGTGGAATATATCCAGAATCTTCCCAGGGCTCCAGCTTCCCTTGCCATCCTGGAGTGAGGCCCCATATTTGGGCACCGTCCTCCTGTCTGGTCCTCCTGCCCCGGCCCTGGTCCTCTTTCAGTCTGTTTTCTGCCCAGCAGGCAGAGTGTCCCTTTTAGAGCATGAGTCAGATCTTGTCACTGTCCTGTCCCAGCCCTGCCATGGCCCACCTCACTCAGAGGGAGAGTCAAAGTCCCCAGGCCCACACTCCTTGCCCCCAGCTCCACACTCTGCACCAGCCACGCTGCCCTCTCCACCCTGCCTCCAGGCCTTTGCTCTCCCTTTCCGGATAGTCACTTGGCTGGTTCCTTCACCTCCTTCCAAGTATGGATCTAAATCTCGCCTTCTTACTGAAGCCTGGTGTGAATACTCCCATTTAGGATGGGAAACCGTCCTGTCACAAACCCGTTCCCCCAAACAGTGCTGATCTCCCCATGCCACTCTCCTCCTCCTCTTTCCGTAGCCCTTATCTATCACCCTTAGCAAACCGTAGAACTTGCCTATTTATTATGGTTATTGTCTGTTTTCTCCCTAAACTGGAATGTATATTCTGGAAGGCAGGGATCTTTCTTTGTTCTGTTCACTGATGCATCCCCAACTTGATAAATACCTGTTTATTTCAAGCGTACAGAGGCACTTGATAAACACCTGTTGGAGGCATCAGTGTGATGCCTCAATCTACCTAACGGAGCAGTATCACATGGTCGCTCTGGTGAAGGCCTGTGGGGCTGCAGCCCATCCTCCCTGCACTGGGCTATGGCTCAGTCACGTCTTACCTGGAGAAGGACCAGAGCCCAGCCTCCTTTGAGCTGAGTCTGCTGTCTTATAGATGGATTCATGGGTGCCTGTTTTTCTTTTCCTTTTTAGCACCTTTAATTATCCTGAAAAACAATTTGAGTGTGATGGTAAATTAAAACATGTTTCTAGCATGAGTAATTTATTCTTATGTATGTGCTTTTCCAGGTTTGCGGGCAGGGCTGACCTTGTGAGTAGACCACTCATGTAGTCTTGTGCAGTTGGAAGGGTCTGAGGAAGGCCAGCTCGCCCCCAAATATCTTCCTTCTGGTGGCATGGTCCACCAGGAGGTTAATGGGCTGGAGGGACAGTTATTGAAGTTTGTGATGACTCCCACCTGGGGGAGGCAAGTCTTGATTTTTCACTTGGTTAGTGAAATCCTAAATGGTGAGAAATAGTATGGAAATGCATTAGCGAATGAGTTAGAGCTGGAAGCATGAGAATGCATATTAGAGCAGTGGCTTGTTGATGGCATGCCTGACGTTCACAGTGCAGTTTTCCTTTAATGCCCTTCAGAATGGAACTTCAGCATCTGCACAGGAGGCTGCGTGGTGGTCCCTGGGCCAACCTGCCTGTGTTCCCTGAGGAGAGCTGACTGGCTGTCAGCTGAGGCTCAGTTCAGAGAAGGAACGTCTTAGAACGGCAGTCACCTGCCAGACAAATAGCAAAAGCTCTGGGCACCTGGTGACAAAGATGAGCACAGCAGTTTTTGTTTGAAGGATTTTCCCGGATCTTTCTGATCTATCCACCTGGAAGTTAATGCGAATGAAAGCCGACCATTAGTCTGGACCAGCGGGTCTTCAGCCTTCCCCGGGAGCATTCGGGGCTGGCAGCTTTCCAACCAGACACATGAACCACTCCCACACAAATGAGGAAGGGAACAGCCTTGGGCCTTGAAGCCTACGGCTACTCAGACACGAGGCCTCGGAGACCATGGGTGAGGAAAACAGGTCCCGCAGAATCTGTGACTGTAGTGCACAGACCGTCACCTTCTTTTCTCCCCACTGCAGTCAGGAAAGTGCAGGGTCTGGAAATGCACACAGTGAAAGAGGGGACACCCTGTTTGTACTGTGCACATCTGCGGTTTCCGAAGTGTAGGCTTGTCCACAAGTGTAACTTCTGCTACAACGCAACGTCTTTCTGCTGCTTCTCCCTGCTTGCAGCTGGGAGGCCTGGCAGGGACCGCCACTGGGCCTTTATTAGGTGGGTCTCACCAGGGTGCACGGGCACGGCCTCTGTTCTGAAGTCGCTAAAGCATTAGTGCAGGCCGTGGGTCCAGCCCTCGGCCCATCGCAGGCCTGCCCGGCTCTCTTTCCAGAGGGCGGAAGTCCCTGTCCTGCTTCCCAGTGCCCACCAGGCCACAGGTTGTCTGATCCAGGAGCTTACATCTCCAGACAGGCCTGGACCTGGGGGGCGGGGCCGCGGCAGGATAAGGAGGAGCCTGGAAGGCGCAGGGCCTGGGGAGAGGTGGAGCCTGGGCTGGAAAGGGTGTGTCCTGGGTAGGGCCTGAACTTGGAGGGGCGTGGTCTCAACTTGGGCGGAGCCCGAGGTGGGGCAGGGTAGGTGGGACCTGAAGTCCCCACCCGGGTTGGGTGGGGCCTAGGAAGGGGTGGGGCCCTAGGTGGAGCCTGTATTGGGAGGGGCGGGGCCTTGGTGGGCAGGGTCACCCTCCCTCTGTAGGCTCAGGTCCCTCTAGGCAAAGCTGCGAGTCTGATCTGGAGGGGTTTCCTTGTGGAGCGATTGCAGGAATGGTGATGTGCTTTAGCCTTCTTGTGTTTGTCCTGTTCCTACCCTACACCCAGGGATAAGCTAACTGGTTCAAACAACGGAGAAATGTGCCGCATCAGGGGCTCCAAGCGTTTTTCCCGGACCAGGCTCCTGGCCATTAGAGTAGATGAGACAGACACAGGCCCCTTAGGAATGAACTGCCCTACAGGTGAGATGAACTGTGACCTTCCACGAATCAAAATGCTTTTCAATGGTTTTATGGTTTAAAATCACAAAAGAAATACAAGATTATTGCTTAAAAAAATCAAAATAATGCTTTGTATATGGAGTAAAAAGTGAAATCCTTCTTTATATTTCTTGCCCTCCACTCCCACTGTCCACATGGGACACTGTTGTAAGCACTGTTGAAAGGTTTGGTGCACCTTTCTGGAGGTTTTCCTGTCCATTAAGTGTGAGTGCACACACAATCCACATTAAACATACACATGGTATTTTTTTTTCTTTTTCTTATGTACATAGGGCTGTAGCTTACATACTCAAAACAAAAACACTGCCTCAGGAGGGTGTTCCTAGCAGTATATTTGATCCATCTCATTCTTTTCAACCAGGGCATACCATTCCACAGTATGGGTGCAATCATGAAAACTTTTGGCGGCTGTATTAGTTTCCTGGGGCTGCCATTAAAAAAAATTACCACAGTCTTGGTGGCTTAAAACCGCAGAAATTTGTTCTCTCACAATTCTGCAGTCTAGAAGTCCAAAATCAAGGTGTCAGCAAGACCATGCTCCCGCAGGGCTCTGGGGGAGGATCCTTTCTTGCCTCTTCCAGTACTGGGGGCTCTAGGAAATCCTTGGTGTTCTTTGGCCTGCAGCTGCATCACTCCAGTCTCTGCCTCCATCTTCATATGGCCTTCTCTGTGCATCTTCTCTTTTTATAAGGGCATTGAATTTGGGGCCCATCTTAACTAATTGCATCTGCAAAGACTCTGTTTCCAAATAAGGTCACATTCTGAGGCTCTGGGTGGACACGAATTTTGGGGGACCACTATTCAACTCACTATGGTAACCATAGGTCTTGATGGCTTCATTTTACTGCCCATTGTCTGTGTCCCAGTCCAAACCCAGATGGAAGAGTCATAAGGGCCCATTCCTGAAGAACTTTCCGTTCATTCCATGAACAGCAATGGACTGAGCACCTGCTGTGGGCTAGGCACCTAGATTAGAATAAGCTGTGGGCAAGACCGAGGCTCCGGCCTCACACAGTGCACTTGCTCTGTGACAAGGGCTATGTCTGTCGTCAGAGAATTCCCATGCCTAACACAGTGCCTGGAGCTTAATAACTAAGTGTTCAATTAATGAATGAGTGAATGGATAAAAGAGATACTGACAAACAAGCAGATAATAATAATACGTAGTGGTATGATACTGCGATAGGGGCAAAGTACAGGGCAGCCAGAAGAGCAGCTGTAATCTAGACTTTGGGCGTTAGGGATGCTTTGCTGGATGAAATAACTCCTAAGTTGGGACCTTACTGGAGTTAGTTAGGCAAAGAGTGTGGGGTCGGAGTGGGTGGAATGTTCTAGGCAGAGGAAAGGGTGGCTTGGCAGCTGGAGGTGAAACAGGTGTAGAGAATCGGAAGCCATTAGCTGCTCAGGATGGGTCCTGAGCCGTCTCCGCGGGGGACAGTGGTAAAGGAAAAGCTGCAGGGCCCTCTAGAACAGTCTGTCTAATAGAACCTTCTGCAGTGAGGGAAGTGCTCTAGATCTGGTCCATCCAAGGTGGCGGCCATAGCCACATGTGCCTAGTGAGCGCCTGAAATGAGGCTAATGTAACCGAGGAACCGAACGCTTAATTTTATTAAATTTTTAAGAATTTAAATATAAGTAGCCACGTGTGCCAGGAGTTCTTGTATGAACAAAGCAGCTCTAGATCCTAATATCCTAACTTAATCCAAAATCACAGTTTTGTCCATGAATTCACTTCTTCCTGTACTACTAAGTCCTTTGCTAGATTTATCTACCATCGGGGAGCCAAACGGATCTGAGCTCTGCCTGCTGTCCAGGTTAACAGAGGCCACGTCAGGAGCTGGGTGGCAGAAGCAGAGCCAGGGCTTAGATCTGAAATGCAGTTAACATTTCTTAAATGTCTACGGTAATCTAGACACACATGACCATTCTTTGAAACACACACTGTTACTCTTAATTTAAAGAACTACGTGTAAATATGTACCAACAGTGGGAAAGACCCATTGCCTCTGGGTAGAGTCAACTGAGGATCAGAGGTCAGGAGGTCAGGAGGCAGGAGAGTTTCTTTTCACAAAATGCCCTTTTATACTGTTAGATTTAATATGAGCACATGCTATCATTAAAAGTCAACCAAGAAAGCAAAACCAATGGTTTTTAGTGGTAAACAGTGGCTACTACAAGACGAAGGGAATTAGAATTCCCCTTGGCTCTGGGAAGCCAGCCGAGCAAGGTCTAAAGTCAGTGAGATTTACCTGATGCACTTACTGTAGATGAGATTTTAAAAGCTCACCATTTCCCAGAGACAGTGCTTCCTAGCTGTTGTCTGGAGAGGGGCAAGGAGGCTCCCCAGATTCCATAAGAAGCAGGCAACCTAAAATGTACCCCATGCCAAACAAGCCATGAGTTGTGCCATGTTTAAACTGTAACTGGGTGAGGGAGAGTGAATCACAACTGAGAAAATATGGTCACAAGGAGAAGTCAGGATACGGGTTTGCTGGGCAACTCCAGAGATATGTCAGAAGCGGCTGCACCAGCAGGCTGACTCGGTCCTCCGGCTGCAGCCAGACAGCCACGGCCATAAGGACCTGAAAAGGGGATACTTTAAGGATATCGGGTCTTCTTTGTTCTGTCTTTATATCCAGTAAGTAGCGTTCTTACCTTCCTTTGCATTTTGTAGTGCGTTTTCCCACTGGGGAGAAACAGTGCTGACTGGGTGAAACAAGTATGCTCATGTTACACAGGAGTGAATGCGTTAATGCTCTGCAGTGCCACAGCCAGTCCTCTGTGAATTTGGATTTCGGGGGCCAGCGTCACATATGGAAGCAACACAGGCTTGGAATGAGAGGAACCCAGCTCCCATTCTCAGCTTCTCCCCTCATTAATGTGTGATCTTGACCTTATTACTTAACCTCTGAGCTTCAGCTTCTCTTGTGCAAGATGGAAATGAGCTTGGGTAAAAATCAAGAAAATACGGGCAAAGCACTTGAGATAATGTCATGTGATAGACATTTGATAGATGGTTCTCTCTCGCTCTCCCATGTATAAATGAACATATCAAACCATACATATATGACACAGAGTCCCCCTCAGTGAGCTGGACGGGACTCCAGCTACACGCACAGCCTCTAAGCTCCCCCAGAGTCCGTCGGCCAGCTCCATCGAGTTTATTTGGGTTTGGGACATCAGATCAAGCTCTGAAGACAGGAGCTTGGATCTAGGCAAAGTCTGCCACCGGCTGGATCTGTGACTGAGCAAGTGACAGAGCCTGCCTGGGCCTCAGAGTCCTCATCTGTCAAATCATGGGGACACCTGAGCAAGAAAGAGCAACATTGCAAACCACAAAGAATAAAAGGTGGAAGTAATGGCAGAGGAAAAGGACTCAAGTCAAAGACAGTGACACTTGCAGCGTCATCTCCTGAATCCTTCTTTCCTATATGCTGACTGATGATGCTGCGCCCGAGCCCTAGCCTTTGGTGGCCACTTCCAAGCAAGTGCACTTGGTGGGAAGGAAAGGGCCCCTGGAGGCTGTGCAGTCAGGTGGGGTCGGGGCAGGGTTTGTGCCTGGCGGGGAAGCTCCATTCAAGTTGCCTCTGTCGTGTTTGACAATGATTTTCCCTGAATGAAAGACCCTTAAAACATTTTCTGGCATGTAGTGAAATTTTAATAACTCTATATTTTGTATCAGAAGCAAGATGTAAGTGTTACTGGATCACAAGGGAAAACTCAGTTCTGTTTTACTCATTCACACAACCCAGTGAAGAGTGTACAATGGAAAGGACTTGGATGGGTGTGATTCACACTTCTTTCCCAAAGTAGGATAAGCAACAAGGCCATGGCCGAATGGACGGTGGTCATGGAGGCACATAACACTCATGTCCAGATACTGTTGGGAGGCAGTAAGATGCTCTGATATGGGTTCAGCAGGGGCTGGAAGCCAATAGTATTTGGAGAGAGGAGGGTCTGAACAATAAGGCTGTTTCTTCTCCCTGAGTCAGTAAAGACTAAAACCATTAGCTTCAGAAATTGCCTTCTTGGGCTGAGTCCCCACTCCTCCTTCCAGAACTTAGACAAAGACCTCAACTCTGTTCTCAGCTTCCCCACCTGTAGCTTAAGGGCATCCTTCATCATTCTCACAGGGTTGTTCTGAGGATTAACTCAGCGAGTATCTGTAGAGTCTGGCCCTTAGCGCTTGTGAAGGTCAGCATCGTGCAGAAGAAGCGGAGGAACGGGGTGGCGGGATGCGGTGAGCCAGATGGAGCCTAAGTGGCAAAGTTTGGTTTTGAGCAAAAGCCCAGTCATGGGAGGGGAGGCTGACACAGCTTCTGGTGTTCAATCAGGAAGAGAAGGTTTAATCAGTAATCACCTAGTGAGAGAGGAAAAACTGTAGGTTATTGTCATCCTTCCTCCCTCTCCTCAACATACAAATGCCATATTAATGACGTCCCCCAGAAAAGAATCCCTCTTTGACCCACACGCCCCTTCAGTTACTGAACCCTCTGTCCTCCATCCACTCCTGACTCCAGGGAAGGTCCCGCCATCTCTCCTCCGTCCACAGCAGGACTCCAGGCTGCCTCTTACACCATCCTCCTGTGCTTTCTCTTGTTCTGTCTTGCACTTGCTCCATCAGGCTTCACTCCACGAAGGCTACCAATATCAGGGTCCCTAGTGACCTTCGTGGGGCTACATCAACCCGCAATTCTTAGTCTTCCTCTTTCTTGACCAATTTGCGGCTCTTGTCACATTTGACCACTTCCTCCTCATTACACGATTGCTTTCAGTTGGCTTGGGGAACACCACACTCCCTTGGTTTTCTCCTCTGTCCCTGACTGCTGCTTTGGAGTCTCCTGTGCCATTCTTCCTCACCCCCAAACTCTGCCCATTGCGGTGCTTGGGGTATCATGGGTCCTCTTCACTTCTGGTGATCTCATTAGTCTCCTGGCCACTGGTAGGGTGAGGTCTCCCATATTCAGATCTCCGGCCCAGACCAGCTCCCTTAACTCCAAGTTTATGTCCAACACCCCAGGGGAACAGGCATCTCAAGCCTCCAACTCTTGCTCTTTCCCCCAAAACTTGCTGCTCGTATGGCTTCTTATTTCAGTAAATGACAACTTCATGCTTTTGGTTGCTGCTTGGGACTGAATTGTGTCCCCCAGATTCATATGTTGAAGCCCCAAGCCCCCATGTGACTGTATTAGAGAGAGGGCCCTACGGCGAATTAAGGTTAAATGAGGTTGTAAAGGTGGAGCCCTGATCCCATAGAACTGGTGTCCTTATAAGAAGAGGAAGAGACGCAGAGATCTGTCAGCAAATTGTCTTCAAAATACATCCAGACTTTATCTGCCACCCATCACCAACAGGGTTCAGGCTGTCGGATTATTGCAGCAACCTCTTAGCTCATCTTCCTGTGCTAGTAGGAAGGAAGGTGCCATCCACCTGGTACCTGAAAAGCTTTCCTTGGGAATGTGGGGAGTTTTCATTCTTCTGAGGTTGGAATAATCCTCGGAGAAACAATACGTGGGGTTCAAACAGTCCCAGTGGTCTCCTTGGGACTTACCGTTCGGAAAAAAGGAAAGTTACCCAGAAAAGCAGTGGTTCCAGTGTCCGGCCAGGGTCGGCGTGGGCCCGCTGAGAGCACTTGCCCGCGATGCGGGTCACAGCCAGCCTGGCCTTGGGCCCTACATCCTCCGCCAAGCCTGCTCTAACCCCAGGAGGGAGTCCGACACTTACAGTGCAGCCAAGAACTGTTACTGGAACTCCATGTTCTGATGGCTCCTGCAGAGACCGCTGACAATTTTTGCTTCAGAGTACGCTCTTCCAGGAAAAACCTTCTACAGAACAGATTTAAAATCACATCAAGTCACAAAAAGATATTCCTTCCGACAAAGAGGCAGGAGGAGCCAGGGGCTGCCTGACCTTTGGCGAGGGGTCAGCCTGGGCCTGCCTGCACCTACTTGCTTCGGTGCAGGAATTAACCCTGGCGGCTTCTTCCTCGAAGGCCAGAAAGCCCAGAGCGCTGAGTGTGCTAAGCCTACTGCCTCCCAGTTCCTGGTGGGCGCTGGTTACAGGAAAGCAAGGGGTCTTTGTGTTTGGCTCCTGCCAGCTGGGACTATGAGAGCTGATTGCCTTCAGAGCGCTTCTCGTTGAATGTTTGTGCTCATTCCTTAAAACTTTCTGAAACAGGCGGTTAAGAACCAGTGACTTCAAAGTGAAATGGAAGGCGTAAGAGAAAGCATCATGGGTGTTGTATAGCAACCATCTTCAAGAAACACGAAGCACTTCACATCAGGGGATGTCTTGACATGCGGTCCCCAGACTCCGGAGGCCCAGGTTGTCTTCAGTCCCTTGCCATGGGATGCTGGGTGGATATAAATGATTTGTTTCTCGTCTTTAATAAAGTACTTAAAATGGCCACAGTGGTACATGCATCTGGTTAAAAAGTTCCAGCAGCATAAAGGCTTCGTGAAGGACGACAGGCTTTTCTCCAGCTGTCTCTCCCCCCTCCCACCACCCCTCCTCCTCTCTTGGTTTTTATCAGGGGACTTTTAGTTTTACACCGTCATGGTTCATATCCACGTTTGCCTCTAGAAACACAGTGAAATGTGGTGCTCTGTCTGTAGATTTATTCCAAATGTTTCAAACATGTAAACAGTGTTTGATATGCAAATGTAAAGGTCTTTTAAGATCTTTAGGCTCTAACTCTCTGAGGCCTGGGTCCCTGTGTGATTACCGAAGAAAACCCTGGCTTGGCCCATTCAGTTGTCTTCCAATCGTCCCCTTTGGGGTGGCAGGAACCATGCAGGCAGCAGCAGGTTCCATCATGTAAAGACTTCATTCTGCACGTATCTGCATGGCTCCAGACCAGGTTTGCAAGGCACACGCAGATGTTATGCAAGTACCTGAGGTACTTACTGACTAGTCTTGCTGGCTGCCTTGCAATAAAATCAGGGAGAAGGGCTCCACAGCTCAACCCCATTAGGTCACCAGAAGGCCCAGTATCTTCTTCTGAGCGTGAGTTTAGCGCAGGAGAGCTGGCAAAGATAGAAATGTAGGCTTCTGGGTAGCTGTCAGGACCTGTTGACATCACCCCGCAGAAACTGCAAAAATAAAATAAAATAAAAGTGAAAAGATTTCCCAAAGCCTTTGACAGAAAAAGTACTTTTTAATCAGATGCAGAAATCCTTCTCAGCAAACAGCGGTGCTGAAGCAGCCACACTCAGGCCACAGCACGGTGAGGGCCAACGAAGCAGGACCTGCTTTCGGTGTCAGACTGTGGACCCAGGTTTGGTTCTTGGCTTTGTTCCTTATGAGCTGTTGGGTCCTGTTAACTTACTTCCTCTCTGTAAGCCTGTTTCCTAAAGTGTAGGGGTACCTGCCTTACCCTTCTTGTGGGATGGTGAACCTCCACGCCCAGCAGGCTGTGCAAGCTGGTCACCCTGGTCACCACCACCCACCTCCTGTTCCTAGGAGATGTTCATGTCTTCGCTCTGGTCCATCCTGTTTCAGGCAGGGTTGAGCCAACACCTGCAGACAGACCTTGTCTTCAAATGCATATTTTTTTTATCATCTTTATTGGACTATAATTGCTTTACATTGTTGTGTTAGTTGCTGCCCTATAACAAAGTGAATCAGCTATACGTATACATATATCCCCATAACCCCTCCTTCTTGCATCTCCCGGCCACCCTCCCTATCCCACCCCTCTAGGTGGTCACAAGGCACCAAGCTGATCTCCCTGTGCTATGCGGCTGCTTCTCACTTGCTATCTGTTTTACATTTGGTAGTGTATATATGTCCATGCCACTCTCTCACTTCGTCCCATCTTACCCTTCCCCCTCTCCGTGTCCTAAAGTCCGTTCTCTACGTCTGCATCTTTATTCCTGTCCTGCCCTTAGGTTCGTCAGAACCATTTTCTTTTTTTTAGATTCCATATATATGTGTTAGCATATGGTATTTGTTTTTCTCTTTCTGACTTCACTCTGTATGACAGACTCTAGGTCCATCCACCTCACTACAAATAACTCATTTTCATTTCTTCTTATGGCTGAGTAATATTCTATTGTATATATGTGCCTCATCTTCTTTATCCATTCATCTGTTGATGGACACATAGGTTGCTTCCATGTCCTGGCTATTGTAAATAGTGCTGCAGTGAACATTGTGGTACATGACTCTTTTTTTTTTAAAATAAATTTATTTATTTTTATTTTTGGTTGCATTGGGTCTTCGTTGCTGCATGGGGGCTTTCTCTAGTTGTGGCGAGCGGGGGCTACTCTTCGTTGTGGTGCGTGGGCTTCTCATTGTGGGGGCTTCTCGTTGTGAAGCACGGGCTCTAGGCACACAGGCTTCAGTAGTTGTGGCACGTGGGCTCAGTAGTTGTGGCTTGCGGGCTCTAGAGCGCAGTCTCAGTAGCTGTGACGCATGGGCTTAGTTGCTCCACGGCATGTGGGATCTTCCCGAACCAGGGCTTGAACTCGTGTCTCCTGCATTGGCAGGCAGATTCTTAACCACTGTGCCACCAGGGAAGCCCACATTACTGTATTTGAATTATGGTTTTCTCAGGGTGTATGCCCAGTAGTGGGATTGCTGGGTTGTATGGTAGTTTTATTTTTAGTTTTTTAAGGAACCTCCATACTGTTCTCCATAGTGGCTGGATCAGTTTACATTCCCACCAGCAGTGCAAGAGGGTTCCCTTTTCTCCACACCCTCTCCAGCATTTATTGTTTGTAGATTTTTTGATGATGGCCATTCTGACTGGAGTGAGATGATACCTCATTGTAGTTTTGATTTGCATTTCTCTAATGATTAGTGATGTTGAGCATCCTTTCATTTGTTTGTTGGCAATCTGTATCTCTTCTTTGGAGAAATGTCTATTTAGGCCTTCTGCCCATTTGTGGATTTGGTTGTTTGTTTTTTTGATATTGAGCTGCATGTGCTGTTTGTATATTTTGGAGATTAATCCTTTGTCAGTTGCTTTGTTTGTGAATATTTTCACCCATTCTGAGGGTTGTCTTTTTTGTCTTGTTAAAGTTTTCCTTTGCTGTGCAAAAGCTTTTAAGTTTCATTAGGTCCCATTTGTTTATTTTTGTCTTTATTTCCATGTCTCTAAGAGGTGGGTCAAAAAGGATCTTGCTGTGATTTATGTTATAGAGTGTTCTGCCTATGTTTTCCTCTAAGAGTTTTTTTTTCTTTTTTTTTTTTTTTGCGGTACGCGGGCCTCTCATTGCTGTGGCCTCTCCCTTGCAGAGCACAGTCTCCGGACGCGCAGGCTCAGCAGCCACAGCTCACGGGCCCAGCCACTCCGTGGAATGTGGGATCCCCCCAGACCGGGGCACGAGCCCGTGTCCCCTGCATCGGCAGGCAGACTCTCAACCACTGCGCCACCAGGGAAGCCCTCCTATAAGAGTTTTAGGGTGTCTGGCCTTAAATTTAGGTCTTTAATCCATTTTGAGTTTATTTCTGTATACGGTGTTAGGGAGTGTTCTAATTTCATTCTTTTACATGTAGCTGTCCAGTTTTCCCAGCACCACTTATTAAAGAGGCTGTCTTTTCTCCCCTGTATATTCTTGCCTCCTTTATCAAAGGTAAGGTGCCCATATGTGTGTGGATTTATCTCTGGACTTTCTAATCTGTTCCATTGATCTATATTTCTGTTTTTGTGCCAGTACCATACTGTCTTGATTACTGTAGCTTTGTAGTATAGCCTGAGGTCAAGGAGCCTGATTCCTCCAGCTCCGTTTTTCTTTCTCAAGATTGCTTTGGCTATTCGGGGTCTTTTGTGTTTCCATACAAATTGTGAAATGTTTTGTTCTAGTTCTGTGAAAAATGCTATTGGTAGTTTGATAGGGATTGCGTTGAATCTGTAGATTGCTTTGGGTAGTGTAGTCATTTTCATAATGTAGATTCTTCCAGTCCAAGAACATGGTATATCTCTCCATCTGTTTGTATCATCTTTAATTTCTTTCACAGTGTCTTATAGTTTTCTGCATGCAGGTCTTTTGTCTCCTTAGGTAGGTTTATTCCTAGGTATTTTGTTCGTTTTGTTGCAGTGGTAAATGGGAGTGTTTCCTTAATTTCTGTTTCAAATTTTTCATCATTAGTGTATAGGAGTGCAAGAGATTTCTGTGCATTAATTTTGCATCCTGCTACTTTACCAGATTCATTGATTAGCTCAAGTAGTTTTCTGGTAGCATCTTTAGGATTCTCTATGTATAGCATCATGTCATCTGCAAACAGTGACAGTTTTACTTCTTTTCTGATTTGGATGCTTTTTATTTCTTTTTCATCTCTGATTGCTGTGGCTAAAGCTTTCAGAACTATATTGAATAATAGTGGTGAGACTGGGCAACCTTGTCTTGTTCCTGGTCTTAGTGGAAATGGTATCAGTTTTTCACCATTGAGAACAATGTTGGCTGTGAGTTTGTCATATATGGCCCTTATTATGTTGAGGTGAGTTCCCTCTATGACTACTTTCTGGAGAGTCTTTATCATAAATGGTGTTGAATTTTGTTGAAAGATTTTTTTGCATCTATTGAGATGATCATATGGTTTTTATCCTTCAATTTGTTAATATGGTATACCACATTGATTGATTTGCGTATATTGAAGAATCCTTGCATTCCTTGGATAAACCCCACTTGATCATGGTGTATGTTCCTTTTATTGTGCTGCTGGATTCTGTTTGCTAGTATTTTGTTGAGGACTTTTGCATCTATGTTCATCAGTGATATTGGCCTGTAGTTTTCTTTTTTTGTAACGTCTTTGTCTGGTTTTGGTATCAGGGTGATGGTGGCCTCATAGAATGAGTTTGGGAGTGTTCCTCCCTCTGCAATGTTTTGGAAGAGTTTGAGAGGGATAGGTGTTAGAACTTCTCTAAATGTTTGCTAGAATTCGCCTGTGAATCCATCAGGTCCTGGGCTTTTGTTTGTTGGAAGTTTTTTTTTTTTTAATTTATTTTTTAGTTTTTGGCTGTGTTGGGTCTTCGTTGCTGCAAGTGGGCTTTCTCTACTTGCGGCGAGCGGGGGCTACTCTTCATTGCGGTGTGCGGGCTTCTCATTGCGGGGGCTTCTGTTATGAAGCACGGACTCTAGGCGCGTGGGCTTCAGTAGTTGTGGCACGCGGGCTCAGTAATTGTGGCTCGCAGGCTCTAGAGCGCTGGCTCAGTAGTCATGGTACACGGCCTTAGTTGCTCCACGGCATGTGGGATCTTCCCGGACCATGGCTTGAACCCATGTCCCCTGCATTGGCAGGCGGATTCTTAGCCACTGTACCACCAGGGAAGCCCCTGTTGGAAGATTTTTAATCACAGTTTCAATTTCAGTGCTTGTGATTGGTCTGTTTATATTTTCTATTTTTTCCTGTTTCAGTCTCAGAAGGTTGTGCTTTTCTTAGAATTTGTCTTTTTCTTCCCGGTTGTCCATTTTATTGGCATATAGTTGCTTGTAGTAATCTCTCATGATCATTTGTATTTCTGCAGTGTCAGTTGTTACTTCTCCATTTTCATTTCTGATTCTGTTGATTTGAGTCTTCTCCCTTTTTTTCTTGATGAGTCTGGCTAATGGTTTATCCATTTTGTTTATCTTCTCAAAGAACCAGCTTTTAGTTTTATTGATCTTTGCTATTGTTTTCTTTGTTTCTATTTCATTTATTTCTGCTCTGATCTTTATGATTTCTTTCCTTCTGCTAACTTTGGTGTCACTTTTGTTCTTCTTTCTCTAATTGTTTTAGGTCTAAGGTTAGGTTGTTTATTTGAGATGTTTCTTGTTTCTTGTGGTAGAACTGTATTGCTATAAACTTCCCTCTTAGAACTGCTTTTGCTGCATCCCATAGCCTTTGGGCCATCATATTTTCATTGTCATTTGTTTCTAGGTATTTTTTTATTTCCTCTTTGATTTTTTCAGTGATCTCTTTGTTATTTAGTAGTGTATTGTTTAGCCTCCATGTGTTTGTAATTTTTACAGTTTTTTTCCTCTAATTGATATGTAGTCTCATAATGTTGTGGTCGGAAAAGATACTTGATACGATTTCAGTTTTCTTAAATTTACCAAGGCTTGATTTGTGACCCAAGATATGATCTATCCTGGAGAATGTTCCATGAGCACTTGAGAAGAAAGTGTATTCTGTTGTTTTTGGATGGAATGTCCTATAAATATCAGTTAAGTCCATCTTGTTTAATGTATCATTTAAAGCTTGTGTTTCCTTATTTATTTCCATTTTGGTTGGTCTGTCCATTGGTGAAAGTGGGGTGTTAAAGTCCTCCACTATTATGGTGTTACTGTCGATTTCCTCTTTTATAGCTGTTAGCAGTTGCCTTATGTATTGAGGTGCTCCTATGTTGGGTGCATATATATTTATAATTGTTTTATCTTCTTCTTGGATTGATCCCTTGATCATTATGTAGTATCCTTGTCTCTTGTAATAGTCTTTATTTTAAAGTGTATTTTGTCTGATATGAGAATTGCTACTCCAGCTTTCTTTTGATTTCCATTTTCATGGAATATCTTTTTCCACCCCATCACTTTCAGTGTGTATGTGTCCCTAGGTCTGAAGAGTGTCTCTTGTAGACAGCATATATACAGGTCTTGTTTTTATATCCGTTCAGCCAGTCTATGTCTTTGGTTGGAGCATTTAATCCATTTACATTTAAGGTAATTATCGATATGAAATATGAATATTCCTAGTACCATTTTCTTCATTGTTTTGGGTTTGTTATTGTAGGTCTTTTCCTTCTCTTGTGTTTCCTGCCTAGGGAAGTTCCTTTAGCGTTTGTTGTAAAGCTGGTTTGGTGGTGCTGAATTCTCTTAGCTTTTGCTTGCCTGTAAAGGTTTTAATTTCTCCATCAAACCTGAATGAGATCCTGCTGGGTAGAGTAATCTTGGTTGTAGGTTTTTCCCTTTCATCACTTTAAATATGTCCTGCCAGTCCCTTCTGGCTTGCAGAGTTTCTGCTGAAAGATCAGCTGTTAACCTTGTGGGGATTCCCGTGTATGTTATTTGTTGCTTTTCTCTTGCTGCTTTCAATATTTTTCTTTGTATTTAATTTTTGATATTTTGATTAATATGTGTCTTGACGTGTTTCTCCTTGGATTTATCCTGTACGGGACTCTCAGCGCTTCCTGGACTTGATTGACTATTTCCTTTCCTATATTGGTGACGTTTTCAACTATAATCTCTTCAAATATTTTCTCAGTCCCTTTCTTTTTCTACTCTTCTTCTGGGACCCCTATAATTTGAATGTTGGTGTGTTTAATGCTGTCCCAGAGGTCTCTGAGACTGTCCCCAGTTCTTTTCGTTCTTTTTTCTTTATTCTGCTCTGTGGTAGTTACCTCCACTATTTTATCTTCCAGGTTACTTACCTGTTCTTCTGCCTCAGTTATTCTGCTACTGATTTCTTCTAGAGAATTTTTAATTTCATTTATTGTGTTGTTCATCATTGTTTGTTTGCTCTTTAGTTCTTCTAGGTCCTTATTAAACATTTCTTGTATTTTCTCCAATCTATTTCCCAGATTTTGGATCATCTTTACTATCATTACTCTGGATTGTTTTTCATGTAGTATTCCTATTTCCTCTTCATTTGTTTGGTCCGGTGGGTTTTTACCTTGCTCCTTCATCTGCTGTGTAATTTCTCTGTCTTCTCATTTTGCTTAATTTACTGTCTTTGGGGTCTCCTTTTCACAGGCTGCAGGTTCATAGATCCCGTTGTTTTTGGTGTCTGCCCCCAGTGGGTAAGGTTGGTTAAGTGGGTTGTGTAGACTTCCTGGTGGATGGGACTGGTCCCTGTGTTCTGGTGGTTAAGACTGGATCTTGTCTTTCTGGCGGGCAGGACCGCGTCCAGTGGGGTGTTTTGGGATGTCTGTGAACTTAGTATGATTTTAGGCAGCCTCTTTGCTAATGGGTGGGGTTGTGTTCCTGTCTTGCTAGTTGTTTGGCATGGGGTGTGCAGCACTGGAGCTTGCTGGTCGTTGAGTGGAGCTGGGTCTTATCATTGAGACAGAGCTCTCTGGGAGAGCTCTTGCCAATTGATATTATGTGGGGCCAGGAGGTCTCTGGTGGTCCAATGTCCTGAACTTGGCTTTCCCACCTCAGAGGCTCAGGCCTGATACCAGGCTGAAGCACCAAGACCCTGTCAGCCACACGGCTCAAGTCACCTTTGCCAGCAGAAGCCTTCTTTCCGCTGTCCTATCAAGGAAGCCAGTCAGGGGGCTTCCCTGGTGGTGCAGTGGTTGAGAGTCCGCCTGCCGATGCAGGGGACACAGGTTCGTGCCCCGGTCTGGGAAGATCCCACATGCCGCAGAGCGGCTGGGCCCGTGAGCCTTGGCCGCTGGGCCTGCACGTCCAGAGCCTGTGCTCCGCAACAGGAGAGGCCACAACAGTGAGAGGCCCGCGTACAGCAAAAAAAAAAATAAATAAAAAATAAAGAAGCCAGCCATTCCCAGATTAGGAAAAAAATCTTTACGCCCGTGGCCCAAATGAATATTTTTTTTTAAACTACAGTCATTCTTTTAAAATATATATATAATTTATATTTTTGGCCACACAGCACAGCTTGCAGGATCTTAGTTCCCAGCCAGGGATTGAACCCATGACCCCTGCAGTGAAAGTGCAGAGTCCTAACCACTGGACTGCCAGGTAATTTCCCCCAATGCATATTTAAAACTAGAGTTCTGCAAAGAATTCCTGCTGTCTCTCCATTCTATTTTTGCTGACTGGGATTTTTAAGTTTCAAGATATTTTACCTTTCCCAGGTGGGCTACAAATAATATCATACTTTAACATCTTGATGGGCAATACCATAAGCATTTAAATATATGTGTCTTAATCTCAGCCAATGTGAGCCTAAGTGAGTCGGAGGGAGATGGAATTGATAAAAATTCTGGTATTTTATGATTATCTAATAAGATGGAGATCCCAGAATGTGTGTGTGGGTTCCAAATGAGGCAGCATAATACCTGCATGGACCTCATTTTAGTGCTGGCATTAATATCTTGGCCAGGTTTTTAAAAGGTGTCCATAAATAAGAAAACCTTTATAAGATCCTTCCAGTTTCTATTGAGTGTGTATAAGTACATAGAAGTGATACTAGAGAAAATACAGCTATCTCAGCCACTAAAATTTGTGTGTGTACATACATATTTCCATTTAAAACCCGATGAAAATAATTGAAATAAAGGAGCATTCTGGATAGGTATCAACGTAGACAAAACGTACACTGAATTGCACCATCATTGCTAAGTAAATAGTGCAGTTCAGAATTAATAAGTGATAAAAGTACTCTGTTGCTTTTTAACTCACTTGATGTTTTAAAGTTCCGTTTCTATTACAAACTCACTGAAATACTCAGAGAAAACTCTCAAGGCATCTTCAAGCTGACTTTTTTATAGCGACTAAATGAAAACTAACAGCCAGGTGCTCGGAGTTCGGAAATCCAGGCACTGGGTTGTTCTGGCCTTTTTGGTGGTCCTTTTTGGTGGTCCCCTGGTCCTTTTATGACAATAGCTGCAAATCTCTTTTTTTCCTTAATAAACTCTTTATCTAGACATTTTAATTTATTTATTTACTTTTTGTTGTTGTTGTTTTTGTTTTGCGGTACGCGGGCCTCTCACTGTTGTGGCCTCTCCCGTTGCGGAGCACAGGCTCCGGACACGCAGGCTCAGCGGCCATGGCTCACGGGCCCAGCCGCTCTGTGGTATGTGGGATCTTCCCGGACCGGGGCACAAACCCGCGTCCCCTGCATCGGCAGGTGGACTCTCAACCACTGCGCCACCAGGGAAGCCCTATTTGTTTACTTTTGGCTGCACCACGTGGCTTGTGGGATCTTAGTTCCCCAACCAGGGATTGAACCAGGGCCCAGGCAGTGAAAACACTGAGTCCTAACGACCACCATGAAATTCCCTAGTAATTTTTAGATTTGCAGAATTATTACAAGGATAGCACATAGAGTTCCACACACCCTTTGCTTAGTTTCCTCTATTATGACCATCTTATATTAGTGTGATATATTTGTAACAAATGGCGAACCCATATTGATATATTATCATTTGAGTCCACACTTCAGATTCCCTTATTTTTAAACTAATGTCTTTTTTCTGTTCCAGTGTCCCATCAGATACCATATTATATTACTTGTCATGTCTCCTCAGGCTCCTCTTGGCTGTTACCTTTTTCAGACTTTCCTTGTTTTTCTTGACCTTGACAGTTTTGAGGAGTATGGGTATGGTGTTTTGTGGAATAGCCCTCTATTAGGATTTGCCTGATATTTTTCTCACAATTAGACGGGAGTCCTGGGTCCTGGAGTGGAAGGTAAAGTGCAGTCCTCGTCACATCGTATAAAGGTATGTGCTCCCGACATGAATTATCACCAGTGATGTTACCCTTGGTCATCTGGCATGAGGTAGTGTGTATCAGGCTTTTCCACTGTAAATTTACTTTTTCCCCTTCCCTTTGTATCCTTTTTTTATTTTTATCAAAGGAAAAACATCTCTCTCCTCACTAAACTCATCCATAGCATTAACTTTGTACCCATGGAGATTTAGGATGCTAAAGTTTCCTTAAGGATTGAAGTCTCTGGAAATCCCTGAGAGCGATCTTTTAAAGATACTGATAGTGAGTCTGTTCACACCTTCTGTCTAAGATGTGATGGGTAGTAGTGGTCATACTCTGGTAGGAGCACAGTGGAAAAAGATTTCTCAACATAAGCACCCAGCAGGTGTGGAAGATATGCATTCTTGTGGCTCCTTAAGGTTACAGTTAGCATTGTTACTTTCTCCCTGTGCTGCATGTAAGTTCTCCCACTTTAAAAAGAAACAATTCGTTCTCTGCAGTAATCAAAACACGTTATTTAAATAGTCTTCTGTGTTCTCCTATATTCAACATATCTTCTGGCTAACGGCTGTCGAAAACTTAGCATATTTCCTCTCTTATCTATGGTAACTAGATTATCTGGTGCAGCCCAGCATTTGCACTCTTTGCAGCCCAGCAGTTTCTGAGAGTGGAGCCAGGTCAGATGAAAGAAGCAACAGGAAGATGTTTGGGAAGTATCCTATGGCTGCATCCCATGTCCATCCTGTCCAGTTGTGGTTAAAGCAGAAAGGGATTTAGTATAGGGTATTGGCTGGCTGAAAGGAGCACTGGGACGACAGAAGAAGCAGACTCTGGGCTGAGCTGCCAGCTCCCACATTCCAGCAGTGGGTGCGAGGGAGTCATCGGTCCAACCACATCAGAAAGCTGCCTGCAGAACTGGGAGGCCTCCCCTGGAGCGGTTGGCACCAGATCCACCCAGTTCGGCTGCAGTGCACACCGGCAGGCTGGAGGCCCAGTGCCCTGTCGCTACCCCACCTAATTCCATTCTAAATTCAAGTCTTGCATGAGTGCACCCAATTATCAGCACCCGAATCTCACGTAGAACCCTAGCTGCTCAGGAGCTCATGAAGTGACCTTTCCTGTCCTGGCTCCCAAGACAGGAAGTACGTTAGAGTGAGGCTGGAACACAAACACAGGGAGTAAATCCCCAGTCACACCCCATAGCCCTACTGGCATTGCTCCTCTGACGGGTAGGGTAGCATCACTCCCAGGGCCAGTGAGGGGAGGTGCTGGTACGTTCCATCAAGCCCAGAAGACTCCGCTTGAGAAATGGAAGGTGGGAGCTGACAAGTGGAGTGAGTTACCCTGCCGAGACCTTAGGTGCAGTCCCAAAGGGTGAAGTGCGGAGTGGAGGGCTGAGTGTCGGGGTCCCCACGCAGTGGGAATGTAAATCAAGAGAAGGGGCAGACTGTACGTTTTCATTTCCACATTGCCTGTGATTAATTGTTAATGGCTTCTTGGAGCACCAAATTAAGCATTTCTAAGTTCAATGGAGAAGAAAGTTGTGATGTATTAGGAATATCTGCTGTAGGCACAGGTAGGGGTGACTTGAGTGTAAAGTGTTGACCATCTTTTTCATGACGGTCTCAGAACATCAGCAACAAGAAGTGAGTGTAGGAAACTCAAGCTCTTGCTTCTTGTGTCCAAGAAGAAAGAGGGTGGGGTGGTCGGAGGACCTGAGAGCTGGAGATGGTTAGAGGTCCCTCGCTGAGAGAGAGAGAGAGAGAGAGAGAGAGAGAGAGAGAGAACAAGATGGCAGCACAAGGTCCTTCGTGGCCTGGAGGACGGCTGTACATTTAACTTTACAGGGAACACCATGAATGCAATACAAAATAATACGCAACTATTCATCTTGAAGTTAGCAGTGAAAGCCTTTTTTTCTTTTTTTTTGGCAAAGGGATAACCAAACTATGTTTAAGTGCACACGAAAAGGAGTGCTGGTAATTGACTTAAATAATGGAAATATCCGTCCTGAGTTGCCTCCTAGTCTCAAATGACGTCAGCAGATGATGCAGCCACGTCCTCTCCAGCCTCAGACCCTGACAGCAGCAGGGGGCTCCGCAGGGCTTGCCCCACACCCTCCTGAACAGCTTTAGATGTGGTTCCATGAGGCCGGAATTCCACATACTCCCATTATATTTTCCAGCTCCATTAAGGAAAAGAACAATATGAATTACAGATTTTTTAGACACCTGCACAAAACGACTGAAATGAAAGTAGGCCAGAAGTGGCTCCACAGAAATTAACTCTCAATAATTGCTGAGAACAATTAGTGGCTGAATATTTCCAAATTGTTTTAGGATGCTTGAAAGGTTGTTCTCTAAAGTTGCTCAGACAACCCACTATCAACCTTATTTCTCCTTTATATTTTTTTCTCTCACTTTTCTCCACTTTTTCTGTCTTCACTCCTATATTATATGACCACGATTGACGGGGCTGGCACCAGATCCACCCGGTTTGGGGTGAAAATACAATACAAAATACCATTTTCATTTCAAAATACACAATGCCATTTTCATATGGCATACTTGGGACCTGCTTGGGGCAAAAAAGGTCAAACTGTGTAAGTATATAAAAAAGCATGTAAGGAAAATTATGCAACTTCCTCCCCATACTCATCCCCAGAAGCAACTACTGTGAATAGAGGCATACTTGCAAAACATCTTTTCTACAATGAATAAAGCTTTTGGTTCTTTCCTGTGGCTATAGAATTTACCTTGTCCTCTCAAAGAAAAATTTCCTCAATCTGTTTGTTATATTAACCAACAACCCAGTAAGTGAGAGAATGCTTTTTAAAAAATCAGATTCACTTTTGTCTACCTATTATCTATCTATCTATCTATCATCTGCGTACAATACACATACACACAGACATACAGATATGTATAATACAAACTTTAAAATGATCTAACTTAAAGATTTTCTATGAGGATAGAAGCAATTATTAAAATCATAGCATATTATTACAACTACTGTTACCAGTTATGCTCAGGGTTCCTTGTGCCTGGGTCTCCATTGCTTACAGGATTCCCATCACTCATGGCCCTAAGGAAGCACCCATCATCTCAGGCTCCCTAGGAAGTCTTTCCATGTTTCTTGATGACATTGTTATTGCTACCTGCTCCAATACCTACCTCTTCATAAAGTGTTTATTACTTAAACAAATAATGATTTAAATTTGATGAAAAATTGCTCTTGAACTACATTTTAACGATGGCTCCAGGGTGTGAGTGATGGGCAGTAAGTCAGGCTTAGTGCGTTGTCCAGGACAACCCCCCAAGCCCAAGTGAGGCCATTAGGCGTGAGCTCCCTGTGCAGTCTCTCTTGTAACCTTGTGTCTTGTCTGTTTGCTATAAAATTCAGAGTGCATTTCCAAAGCCCTGAAAATGAAGAACAGCACACAGCGAAATCTCTGAAAGTGCCTCTGTGGATCACAAATCTAATTAGAGTCCAGTCAGCCCTGCCTGTCCCGAGACGCCCCACATGTCCAGTGTTTCTCTCCCCACTGACTGGGGGCGCCCACGCGGCAGCCCACCCGGTGCCCTGACCTCCTGCATCTGCTCATGTCCTTCCCCAGCGTCATGGTCATGCCTGCCTCTGGGTCAGAGGAAGAGCATCTCGAAAGCTGGAGGGCCTGTTTCTTAGAAATGGAAATTGGTCTTCTTGGCCTAATATTTTATTAAAACGTTTGTTCTTATATATTTTGTTAAGAGAAGGCTCCTTTATTCATCAAAACGTTTACTTTGTGGCCAGTGCAGACAGTTGTCAACTGTCAGCTTTGGCCTTGGTAGCTGCTCTGCTCTCCGCATACCCTGGAAGCTGGGAGCAGTTCTGGCTCCTTCCTTGACATCCGTGCACTCAGGGGGTCAGTTCTAACCCAGAGCAAATGGCCATGGAGCCTCATCATGGAATCGCCTCTGCTTGCTCTGGGTCCACTATTAATACTGGTGTTAAAGAAAAGGCAGAATAAGAAACAAACTTACGGTGCAAGGGGAAACATCTAGTTGTTTTGCTTAAAGAAAAAGAAGTTGGTGAGATGGAACTAAATCCAGATTTTCTTCTTCAGTGTTCAAGAATAGACTTTAGAATCTCTGTCTCTTTCTTTTTCTTAGAACAGGTATCCCAACAGTTTCTTGTAAGATCCCATTTTCCACGTGATCACCTGACATCCTGTAACAGATCAGGGTTCTTGTAGGATAGACTTTTCCTAATAAGCTAAGTTGGTTTTTTTAAAAACAAAATAGAGGGTTACCAGCTTCCTCCTTTGTCCGTAGCAGATAATTCCATGTATTTTAGTTGAAAATCTGTGAGTCTCTAGGACTCAAATTTCTGTGGAAGTATCTTTCTACCTGTGTACATTGAGACATTCAGCCAAACGTGGATGGCCCGGGGATGGGAGAGGCCTGGTGGCCCATCCTGGGCTCATGTCAGCCAACACAGATGAAGACGGGGCTGGGGAAAGGGAAGCATGTCTGAGAGACACGTTGAAGATGGAGCTGACACAGTTGGCAGCTGACAGGGCAGTGGGTGAAGGCGGCCTGGGCCTGGGTGACCAGCATGTCTGTCACAGCACTGACCCAGCACCAGGGCGCCTTCATCAGATTCCATCCCACTCACCAGGATGTCATACATCACGAAATGACAGGGCTGGGATGAGACCAGGCTTTCTCAGATGAGCCCAGCCCTCCTCTCAGGCTGCCACGCACCCTAGAGAAGGCCCTCAACACTGCAGTCGCCCCCCACTTCTGCCTCCCCTCCCTGCTTACTATTGATATTTCCCCTGCTGTTTGGGCTCCCCGCACCCATCATGCTGCAGACTCTGCCCCAGTGAGGTGGCCGGGGACCTCCACGTGGCTAAATGGGGCAGATGCTTTTGTGGTGTCCTCTTGAATGACTTTGGCGTCACTGGTGGAGGTGCCCCTCCTTGCAAACCTCTCCCCTCGACTCAGTTCCCCAGGCCAAGTCTGCCTCTGTGCCCACTCCTTCCTGCCTGTCTGTTGGCAGCTTCTTCTCCAAGCTCAGCGCCAGGCTATCTTCTCTCCTCTCAGCACCCTCATCCCCCAGTGAATTTTATCTGCTTCCTCAGCTTCGGATGCTGTCAGCACACTGCCAAGGCCCCAGTGTGTGTCCCCAGCCTCTTCCAGCCAGCTGCCCCCTCCACCTCTCTGTGTGGCTGTCTCGTGGACACTTCAGACGTAATGCGCCACACATCTGGCTCCCTGCCTCTCCCCCTCACCCTGAGATCTGCCCCCTTGGGTGTCTTCATTTCTCATAATGTCAGTGAAGGAATTGTTTGGTTTTTTAAAAAACTTTTTATTTTATATTGGAGTATAGTTGATTAACAATGCTGTGTTAGTTTTAGGTGTATGACAAAGTGATTCAGTTATACATACACATGTATCTATTCTTTTTCAAATTCTTTTCCAAGCTAGCTTGTTAAATAATATTGAGGAGAGTTCCCTGTGCTATACAGTGGGTCCTTGTTGGTTATCCATCTTAAATATAGCAGTGTGTACATGTCAATCCCAAACTCCCTAACTATCCCTCCCCCCACTTCCCCACAGTAACCATAAGTTCGTTCTCTAAGTCTGTGAGACTGTTTCTGTTTTGTAAATAAGTTCATTTGTATCATTTTCTTCTTAGATTCCTCATATAAGCGATATCATATGACATTCGTCTTTCTCTGTCTGACTTCCTTCACTCAGTATGATAATCTCTGAGCTGTTCAATTAAGTTGATAATTAAGAGTTGTTCTTAATATGTTCCTCTCCTCTTATCCAGTCTGTTAACATGTCCACTGAGTCCACTTCCAAAATCCACCTTGTCCTGGTCTGCCCTGTCTACTCCCACCACTACCCTCGCAGCCCAAGAAACCATTTCTCGCTGGGAGGGTTGCGTGAGCATCCTGACTGGGCTCCATCTGGTCTCCCTACCGCGCCCCAAGCTGGTCTTTACAGAGCAACCAGAGCCACCACTCGGGGCCAATCTAAGCACGCGCCAGTGTTTCAAGGACCCGTTGTGTGCCCCTCCTGCGTGAGCAGCCTCCTTGGAGCCACTGTCCCTGGGCTCACCATGCTCATGCCCCCTTCTAGTTCCTCACTCTCCACGTCCTCCCTGCCTCAGAGTCTTTGCACGGGCTGTTCCCTATGCCCACGACTCTCTTCCCCACACTCTCTGCCTGGCCAGCCATTCTTCATCCTTCGAATCTCAGTTTAACATGAGAGAGCTGTCCCTAACTCTCTGCCACCCCCCACCTGATCCCCATGTCGTCTCTCAGCACACCTTTTACTTTTTCTTGGTAGCTCTCATCACATTTAGCAATTATATATTTACTTACGTGATTTTTGGGTTTGATGTCTGTTTCCCTCATTACTTCTTATGCTTTGTTCATGTTCTTGTGTGCTATATCCTGGCACATAACAGGGACTCAAAATTTTGCTACATGCATGTGTGAATAAATGATTACTAATGGTTTAGAATAAATGATTTCACTCCAAGTCTCTAGGAATAATATCATTTGTGTGAATAGGTGACATGGCTGTTCATGTCAGAGTCAGTTTTGTTAGAATAGCTATACCCATGTGTGATGGTTATCTGCTATTTCAGAGATACATTCTTCCAAAATTACTGATTCATACTTACCTCCAAATGGTTAGTCTCTTGTTCTAATAGCCACCAACCCCACTTTTTCTTTTTTTTTAATTTTTGGCTGTGCTGCGCAGCTTGAGGGGTTTTAGTTCCTCAACCAGGGATTGAACCCGTGCCCTTGGTAGTGAAAGCACGGAGTCCTAACCACTGGACCACCATGGAATTCCCCCAATTGCCCTTTAAAATCCAGAAAGCCGTGGAATGGCAAGTAGACTCCTGGGCTTATTGTCAACCACATGTTTAAACCACGGTTACCTACCTATTACCTTGTCATCTTTAGTTTTCCTTTTCTAATGAAACTATTTCTTACAGTTTTCAGTAAGAAACAAACAGAAAGTCCCATAAGAAGCAGTAAAAAGACAAAACCCAAAAAAACGAGAAACACCTACCCACGACAATAAAAGCCTTTTTACTTGGATCATTATAACCGATTTGTGTGCTTCCTGACAACACACATTTTAGGGACATCCTGGCCTCCAACTCCCTGTGGTGGTTCCGAGCACGTCTGTGATAGGAGTGTCAGCATCAAGCAGATTGAGGTACAGCCTGAATTTACAGAGCCTCACGTCACTTATTTAAGCCAACACCCTTGATTACACCTGGACGGAACCTAGAGGGAAGAGCTGGCCCTGGCTAAGTGGGGATTCAGGGCTGGCCGGGAGGCCACCATCACCAACGGGGAGGACGCCACAGTCACATAAGCAGAGGTCCTATTTCAGGGACGGTTATGCTTCTCTGCAGAGGCCAGCTCGCCGAGAGGTTTTCCCCTCCGTGTGAAGGTGGTTGAAGAGAGTCAGGGTTTCAGGACCACAAATCAGGAAACCCATCATTTTATTTATCTTCAACCAGGGTTATTTTCTCCCAGCAAGTGGTCAGGGTCCTGGGCTCCGGCCTGAGCTGGGTTGCAGTAGCTGGTCCCTGAAGCTTCAGGGCAGGAACTGAAGAACAAATGACACTGTCCAGGGACAGGAAGAATGAGACACCCGGTACATCCTCCAAGATGGGTAACATAAATAAGGGTTGTGTGTTCAGGAGGGTGGCCAGGTGCAGAGGCTGGAGAAGCCCCTGGGGTATTGGGGCAGAAGTGGAGCCTGCTTGCCCAGGATGCTGGCTGGCACTCACCTCTCTCTGGGAGCCTTCAGGCAGTTTCAGTGTTGGTTGTCACCACCATCACCGTCTTGTTCTGTCTGCCTGGCACAGTGTCCTCCACTTGGGAAGGAGGATAGTAGATCACGTCACTCTTCAGGGGGCTATTCCTATGATGGGCTGGTCACTGTGCTGTTGTCGCACCTGTTGGAATGTGTGTGAAAGTTCTGTGTCCCTGGTACTAGAACCACAGCAGGAACCGAAGGAAGGACTAGTCGAGGGATGGAGTTGGCTGTGCACGTCACCGTACAGCACACTTCACCTTGCTGCCGCAGGCTGCTCAGAACTTAGACGACCACCGCGTGAGCAGCGTCTGGGCCAAGGTGGGAACGTGGCCGGATCTGCTTTCGCTGCCTGATCTGTTCGCTCCTGAAAAAAGGCTGCTGTTGGTCAAGGCTGAATCAGCTTCCTGCCATGCACATGCCAACAATCCACGTCTTAGAAACCACAGGCCGGCAGGACTGATCCATTGTTCAGCCTGTTGATCAGGAATTCTGAAGAGCAGGCGACCACGACTTTGCCTACAATGTGTGCATTTAAAAGGGGGAGGCTGCAAATCTATGGACCCTGGAAACTGCTCAGAGAGTGTGTTCGGGTGAAATGAGAGTCCTCCCAGCCCCGGCCGTCTGGCTGTCTACTGCCCACGCGGTAACAGCTGATCGAGTATTTATCAGGGCAGTTTCATCTCCGTCTGGTGTGCTCCGAGGAGCTACTGGAATAGCAAATGCCTTTTTGGCTGGTTAGACTCTTCCAAATGAATCCCAGCAGAAAACTGGAAAGAAGTGCAGTTTCTCCTTCCTCCTAGCCTTTGTCAGAACACAGCTGCCTTTGCTGAGGACTTGGGTTTCAATCTCTGGTCGAAGAACTAAGATGCCGCAACGCGTGGCCATAAAAAAAAAAAAAAGATACAGCTGCCCTGCTATTCAACACTGCCCCACTGTCCAAGCCAGAGTCCACCTGCCCCCAACCCCTGCCCCACAGCCCCACCAAATGTGGGGATTCCACCATTAAAGATCTTTCTCTGGGGTTGCTTAGTGACTTTGGGGCAGGTGCCTTAAAAACACCAGTGTGTGGCCCAAGGAGGGTAATAGTAAACCCAATTTTTGTTAGTCCAAATTGTGGAGACGCAGGGCCTTGAGGGAGCAGGAATGGGGAATGGGGAAAGCTTAGGCATGTATGTTCCCATGTGAAGAGCGGCAACAGGAGACAAAATGTTGGTGAGAAGACAGTGAGAAAGACCTCGGGGTGGTGGTGGGTCTCCCCAGAGATAAAGCTCTGGCTTAAAGTTGCCTAAGTCCTCTAAACCCCACACCAGAGGACTGGCAGACTCCTAGAAAGGCCATTGTTCCTGTGATGTAATTCACTGTTTAAAAGACTCTGTTGGGTCTATTTCAGTTGAATCCAGCCGCACATCTGTTTGCTGTTAAGTGTCATCTCCATCCTAATGTTCTTCAGCTTGAAGGAAATAAATTCTGGGTACTGAAGGCAGATAAACTGGGATGGCTCATGTACAATTGCCTTGGCTCAAGTTCAAGGGCATTATGACTCTTGGCCTAATAAAACCCATGGGTTGTTTTCAGCTACTATAATAAGATGCCGGTTTTCCATTTAGTCTCCTATAAAGAAATTAGAAATTGAACATCTTTATTTCCTTCAGAATTTTTATATAAGGTTTAATTATATGGTGCCTACCATATTTTCAAAAATGGGTCACCATTCTGTCTAGCTGTTGGATTCCTCCAAGTGTAGAAACCAATAGGGTCAATGTTGCTTGCCATTTGTACACCAGCAGGGTGTATGCTCAGTGGGGTCAACAGCAACGGAAAAGACATGATTGCTCTTTTGGCCAGTTTGACAATATTGACCTTGATCTGCTGATCTGAAACCACACATGGGAAAACAAATAGGGAAGAGTCTTGGCTTTGATACTTGGTGCCCAAAGACAGTGACTGATAGGAAAAATTCCGGTACCCTTTCTTCAAAAATACTTTTTTTTTTTTTAACATCTTTATTGGAGTATAATTGCTTTACAATGGTGTGTTAGTTTCTGCTTTACAACAAAATGAATCAGTTAATAGGACTTCCCTGGTGGTGCAGTGGTTGAGAGTCCGCCTGCCGATGCAGGGGACACGGGTTCGTGCCCCGGTCTGGGAAGATCCCACATGCCGCAGAGCGGCTGGGCCCGTGAGCCATGGCCGCTGAGCCATGACCGCTGAGCCTGCGCGTCCGGAGCCTGTGCTCCGCAATGGTCGAGGCCACAACAGTGAGAGGCCTGCATACCGAAAACAAAATAATAATAATAAAAAAATGAATCAGTTATATATATACATATGTTCCCATATCTCTTCCCTCTTGCGTCTCCCTCTCTCCCACCCTCCCTATCCCACCCCTCCAGGCGATCATAAAGCACCGAGCTGATCTCCCTGTGCTATGCGGCTGCTTCCCACTAGCTATCTACCTTACGTTTGGTAGTGTATATATGTCCATGCCTCTCTCTCGCTTTGTCACAGCTTACCCTTCCCCCTCCCCATTTCCTCAAGTCCATTCTCTAGTAGGTCTGTGTCTTTATTCCTGTCTTACCCCTAGGTTCTTCATGACTTTTTTTTTCTTAAATTCCATATATATGTGTTAGCATACGGTATTTGTCTCTTTCTTTCTGACTTACTTCACTCTGTATGACAGACTCTAGGTCTATCCATCTCATTACAAATAGCTCAATTTCGTTTCTTTTTATGACTGAGTAATATTCCATTGTATATATGTGCCACATCTTCTTTATCCATTCATCCGATGATGGACACTTAGGTTGTTTCCATCTCCGGGCTATTGTAAATAGAGCTGCAATGAACATTTTGGTACATGACTCTTTTTGAATTATGGTTTTCTCAGGGTATATGCCCAGTAGTGGGATTGCTGGGTCATATGTTAGTTCTATTTGTAGTTTTTTAAGGAACCTCCATACTGTTCTCCACAGTGGCTATATCAATTTACATTCCCACCAACAGTGCAAGAGGGTTCCCGTTTCTCCACACCCTCTCCAGCATTTATTGTTTCTAGATTTTTTGATGATGGCCATTCTGACTGGTGTGAGATGATATCTCATTGTAGTTTTGATTTGCATTTCTCTAATGATTAGTGATGTTGAGCATTCTTTCATGTGTTTGTTGGCAGTCTGTATATCTTCTTTGGAGAAATGTCTATTTAGGTCTTCTGCCCATTTTCGGATTGGGTTGTTTGTTTTTTTGTTATTAAGCTGCATGAGCTGCTTATAAATTTTGGAGATTAATTCTTTGTCAGTTGCTTCATTTGCAAATATTTTCTCCCATTCTGAGTGTTGTCTTTTGGTCTTGTTTATGGTTTCCTATGCTGTGCAAAAGGTTTTAAGTTTCATTAGGTCCCATTTGTTTATTTTTGTTTTTATTTCCATTTCTCTAGGAGGTGGGTCAAAAAGGATCTTGCTGTGATTTATGTCATAGAGTGTCCTGCCTATGTTTTCCTCTAAGAGTTTGATAGTTTCTGGCCTTACATTTAGGTCTTTAATCCATTTTGAGCTTATTTTTGTGTATGGTGTTAGGGAGTGATCTAATCTCATACTTTTACATGTACCTGTCCAGTTTTCCCAGCACCACTTATTGAAGAGGCTGTCCTTTCTCCACTGTACATTCCTGCCTCCTTTATCAAAGATAAGGTGACCATATGTGCGTGGGTTTCTCTCTGGGCTTTCTATCCTGTTCCATTGATCTATCGTTCTGTTTTCGTGCCAGTACCATACTGTCTTGATTACTGTAGCTTTGTAGTATAGTCTGAAGTCAGGGAGCCTGATTCCTCCAGCTCCGTTTTTCATTCTCAGGATTGCTTTGGCTATTCGGGGTCTTTTGTGTTTCCATACAAATTGTGAAATTTTTTGTTCTAGTTCTGTGAAAAATGCCAGTGGTAGTTTGATAGGGATTGCATTGAATCTGTAGATTGCTTTGGGTAGTAGAGTCATTTTCACAGTGTTGATTCTTCCAATCCAAGAACATGGTATATCTCTCCATCTATTTGTATCATCTTTAATTTCTTTCATCAGCGGCTTATAATTTTCTGCATACAGGTCTTTTGTCTCCTTAGGTGGGTTTATTCCTAGATATTTTATTCTTTTTGTTGCAATGGTAAATGGGAGTGTTTTCTTGATTTCACTTTCAGATTTTTCATCATTAGTGTATAGGAATGCCAGAGATTTCTGTGCATTAATTTTGTATCCTGCTACTTTACCAGATTCATTGATAAGCTCTAGTAGTTTTCTGGTAGCATCTTTAGGATTCTCTATGTATAGTATCATGTCATCTGCAAACAGTGACAGCTTTACTTCTTCTTTTCCGATTTGGATTCCTTTTATTTCCTTTTCTTCTCTGATTGCTGTGGCTAAAACTTCCAAAGCTATGTTGAGTAAGAGTGGTGAGAGTGGGCAACCTTGTCTTGTTCCTGATCTTAGTGGAAATGCTTTCAGTTTTTCACCACTGAGGACGATGTTGGCTGTGGGTTTGTCATATATGGCCTTTATTATGTTGAGGAAAGTTCCCTCTATGCCTACAAAAATACTTTTAAAAGGAGTTTTGCAATGCAACTGCCCATCTTCCCATGGAAGGTGATGCCCTGGGGCCCGCCCAGCTCTGTGCTGTCTCTAGCAGTCCCCACCTGGGCTTGTGAGGGCTGGACAGGCCCCCCATGGGTATCTCCTAGCAGCTGGTCCTCTCTCATCAGCATGTATGGACATGGGCCTTGAACACCAGCAGTGTGTGGTCATGGGGAGGAGGCACTGGAGTTCCTGAGCTCGAAGTTTCACTCTATTGTCCAGTGCCTGGTGACAGTCATTAAGTGCTGAGCACTTTCTAGGCATCATGGACATGACTGTGAACAAGGGAGAGATGTTCCTGCCTCGTGGAGCTTACATTTCAGTGAGAAGACAAACAATAAACAAGTAAAGTAAGCAGAAAGGTGTGAGTACTGTGGAGGGAACAAAGGTTTCGTGAAGGGACGGAGAGTGTGGACAGCGTCTAGCACAGCAGCCAGTGGGGTTGTTTGCGTGGGTGTAACCATTTGTCCAGCCTGGCTTTTGACGAGCAGGGCTCCCCACACTGCTCTTCCCTGCCTCTGGCCATCACAGGAGCCTGGGGGATGCTAAGAGCTTGAAGGAGATCAGTTTCTTTTGGACTGGAGGGATACTGACTTGAAGGGTGTAGGGAAGGTACAGGGCAGAGTGGCGTAGGACATGGTACCTGGGACGTCCTATGTCTTGTAACATCAGAAAACGCAGTGACGTTGGTGGCCATAATTATGCATATTTTCCATAAGATAATAGTCTCCATGAATCTCAGAGAGAGAGAGACCCCATGGAAAAGCAGAATGGGTCCATCTTAAACCTAATCCCATTCCCACACCACAGCACAGGTGTGATTATTGTGCTAGTAAATGCTTAACAGCAAGCTCTCTAAAAAAAAAAGTTTGGGGCTTCCCTGGTGGCGCAGTGGTTGAGAGTCCGCCTGCCAGTGCAGGGGACGCGGGTTCGTGTCCCGGTCCAGGAAGATCCCACATGCCGCGGAGCGGCTGGGCCCGTGAGCCATGGCCGCTGAGCCTGTGCGTCCAGAGCCTATGCTCTGCAACGGGAGAGGCCACAACAGTGAGAGGCCCGCGTACAGGGGAAAAAAAAAAGAAAAAAATTTTATATGTAAAGATTTTATTATAAACTTTACCAACATAAAGAATGTATAGCACACAATTTACAGATAATAATGAAATGTTCAATTTTTCTTTTTCTTTTTCTTTTTTTTTTGGCCACACCGTGCAGCTTATGGGATTTTAGTTTCCTGACCAGGGATTGAACCCCAGCCCTTGGCCATGAGAGTGCAGAGTCCTAACCACTGGACAGCCAGGGAATTCCCATGAAATGTACAGTTTTAACAATACAGTTGACCCTTGAACAACAGAGAGGTTAAGGGCGCCAACCCCTGCACAGTGGCAAGTCCAAGTGTAACTTTACAGTTGGCCCTCTGTTTCTGCGGTCCTGCATCAACTAACCGTGGATACAACTAACTGAGTAGTACTGTAGCACATAATTTAGTGAAAAAAAGCTGTGTCTAAGTGAACCAGTGCAGTTTAAACCCTTACCGTTCAAGAGTCAACGGTATTTACAATTTTTATTGTAAATTCCATATAGCCAATTAATTCTCACAGAATGGCTTCATTGATTTTTTTAAAAATTTCATTTCTTTTTTTAAAAAATGTATTTATTTTTGGCTGTGTTGGGTCTTCGTTGCTGTGCACAGGCTGGGGTTTCTCTAGTTGCGGCGAGCGGGGGCTACTCTTCGATGCGGTGCGCGGGCTTCTCATTGCGGTGACTTCTCTTGTTGTGGAGCACGGGTTCTGGGCATGCAGGCTTCAGTAGTTGTGGCTCGTGGGCTCTAGAGCGCAGGCTCAGTAGTTGTGGCGCATAGGCTTAGTTGCTCCGCGGCATGTGGGATCTTCCTGGAACAGGGATGGAACCCGTGTCCCCTGCATTGGCAGGTGGATTCTTAACCACTGCGCTACCAGGGAAGTTGGCTTCATTGATTTTTGTCAAACTCTGTGTCCACAGGCAACCTAAGGTTACAACTAGAGAACAAGTGTGGTTCCATCATGCATGTTGGTTGATATTTTCCTTTAAGTGAACAAGTTAAGATGAAAGTGAAACAAGCAAGATGTGTGTCATAACTTCACTCACTGGTTCACCAACAACACGAGTGACTGATTTGCTGAACTGGATAATGGTTTTTGAAAACTGAAAAGTATTTCCTGAATTTTCTGTGCATTTGGCAATGTAGCAGTTTTTCCTATTACTTCCTTAAGTCTAGACAATCAACAAAACAAAACAATAAATCAAATCAAGCCCTGATTTGTAGTATCTGCCAATTTCCGAGGTGTAAATACTCCCACAGTGGCTGATTTCAAGCTGCCCAGTGACCTCATTGAACTTGAAGTTGAGATGGGACATGTATTCCACTGTATACGATTTCCACCATGTGGATATAAGAAATATAAATAGCTTCAAGAGCACAGACAATAATAAAATGTAGTAAAATAATTAGGAAGTGATGAATTTTGAGTATTTATTGCCATCATGATGCTCATGAAAACTGGTACAAACATGATTCTATCTAATCCAACTTTCAGGAAAAGAGCCCAAATCTAGCTTCTTCTCACCATATCCACTAGTATGACCGTGGTTCAAGCATGGTCATCTTTTGTTGGTATTATTTCACTCACATACTGCTATGGACTAAATTGCTTTTTTTTTTTTTGGCTGCACCACACAGCTTGTGGCATCTAAGTTCCCCAAGCAGGGATTGAACCCAAGCACCTGGCAGTGAAAGCATGGAGTCTTTCCACTGGACTGCCAGGGAATTCCCATGGACTAAATTGTACCCTTCCAAAATATATACATAAGTTAAATCACTAGCCCCCAGTGTGACTGTATTTGGAGGCAGGGCTTTTAAAAAGAAGGTTAACTTAAGGTTAAATGGAGGGGACCCTAATCCAATATGACTGGCGTCCTTATAAGAAGAGGAACAGACACCAGGCATGTGAGGACACAGAAGAAAAGCCCTGGGAGACACAGAGAAGGCAGCTTTCTGCATGCCAATGAGAGAGACCTCAGGAGAAACCAAGCTTGCCAACTGGATCTTGGACTTCCAGCCTCTGGAACTGTGAGAAGATACATTTCTGTTGTTTAAGCCACCCAGTCTAAGGCAGCCCTAGCAAATGAATGCAACTCCTGACGGGTCTCTCTGCCTCCGTCCACGCCCCCAAAAGTCTGCTTGTAATACGGCAGCAGCCTGAGCCTGTTGAAACGTGATCATGGCATGCCTCGCCTCTGCTGAAATCCCATCGGTTTCTCATGCAGCTCAAGCCACAGCCCATGTCCTCGCACTGGCCACAGTCTGGTATTATTTGGCCCCTGCTCTCTCCTTGACCTCATCTCCTAAGTCTTCCCTTTTCTTGCATGACTCCGACCGCCATGGCCTCTTTGCTCTTTCCCAAACATGCCAGGCACGTTCCTGTCTTAGGCCCTTCGTGATGGTCCTTTTGCCCTGAACAGATATGAGCGCGACTCACCCACGTGTCTCCCTCTCCTCCAGGGCACTCCATCCTCTGGGTCAGGCCTTCTGACCAAATAACGTAAAACAGCAAACTCTACCCTCAGTCCAACAGTCTCTATCCCCTTATCCAACTTGTCTTCATAATTCTTACTACCTTCTGACATTCGACACATTTGCTTCTTGTTTATTGTCCGAATTTGTTTATTGCATGAACAAACGAATGAAATTTCTTGATGTTCTTTCTCCTTGTACGTACCCTGCTGTGATCTGATTTTATTCCAAAGGACTGCAGCTGGGAGTCTTAGGAGCCTGTTTAAGAAAAGAAATGAAGTCAGAAGATCAGGCTCTGTGAGTTTCAGTGGGTTTGATGAGACTGTGAGGCTGTTAGGACCAGGGAAGTAGCAAAAGATAACAGATCATGAAAACAGGGACCTCATCACTGCCTTCCTTATTAAGTCAGAAGGGCGCACACCACTTGACGCAGCGCTCCCAACTTTGAGTAGGAATCGATGTATGCGAGTTGCATATCATTAACATGAACTGGGGTGCCAGCTGCCACTGGCCATAATTAAAGTGGAGCATTATGGCATTATAATTCTGTTAATGCAAAACCATCTTGCAGTGGGAACCAGTGAAGGAAGAATCTCATTAAATGCAAGTACTCAATTCCTTAAAACTCCCTCAAACGCCGCATACTGTGTGCCCAGGAGATGAGGGTGGAAATGCGCCTCCTTTGATGTATGGTACAGAGAAGCAGCTGCGCAGAGCGAAACAAAGCTTCCAGACGTCCATCAGATGTCCAGCGCCGGCAGAAAATGCGGGGGGTGGGGGATGCACAGGAGACACAGCTGTACTACTGAGCGGTGGGCATTTAGCGACATCTAAGGGGGCTTCTTTGCCTCTTAAATTCATTAGTCTCTTGATAAGACTGTGCAGTGATTAGCGGGCAGATCTGACTTCTCAGGAAAATGGAATGAGAACAAAGTGCTTGGGGGAAGGGGCTCTTTCCTGGGGCAGCTGTGAAGTCCTATCAGGAGGCAAACAACTGATTACACAAAAGGAGAGCAGCTGCAGGGGAGCCTCTAGGGGGTGGGGGTCACTGTCCCAGACAGCCACCAACCTGGCAGGCCGGAAAGGCAGGGCTCCAGGGTCGAGCTGCCAGGTGACAGCTGTGGCTGCAGCCCCAGCAGACCCCACAGGGCCATCTTCCAGGCCGGAAGCTGGAGAAATGTGGATGGCGGCCCTGATTCAGCTGTTTTGGGTAATTCCAAGCATTTGGCATCACATCTGGTGTCAGTGATTTGGTTACTGTTTTACACATTTCATTTCACATTGGGTATTAAGGGATGAAGCCAGTCATCCACCAAGGCAGGGAGTGTGGAAAAAGAGCCCACTTCTGAGCAAGTCCTCAGGTCACAAGGTTAATCCACTCCTGTGGCTCCTGTAAAAACGGCTAATTGAAGCGTGGCTCAAGTCTGGGAACGCAGGCAGCATCCTTGCCTTGGTTATTACCGCATCCTCGCGGACATTCATTCAGCTCCTGGCCCAACTGCCTTTCTGTGAATGCTACCTTGTACTGGGACAGCTTTTTTTTTTTTCAGAAATGACTGTCAGAACATTAAGTTTTTAGTGTCACTCGCCCACGATTGAGTATTGGCTCTGTGAAAAGAGGAAATCTCTAATGCGTAAATCGGGTGTAAGAGTGAACAGCTGGGTAAAGAGCCATGTGAGGTGCTGTGGTTATTACTAGACCACAAGTGGGAACGGCTTGGGCAGGAGAGACCTTTAGCCCTATAAGCAGTAGGCCTCAGTATAAAGAACACACAGCATTTGGGCTTGAACCTGGGTCGTGTCCAGGCTCTGCCTCTTGCAAACTGTGTGGCGGGCTCCGGGTCGCCACCAGCAAACGGGGACAGCACGCACCTCAGATGGTTATTTGAGGTCGAGTGTGGGGGGGAGTATGTGAACGAGATGGAGATCTGTCCACTTAGTGCCAACCGTGGGCATCCCTGGTGCTAGGGACCTGGGGCTCCCAGGGAATCCCTGTTGCTGCCCAAGCTCCACCCACATCCCGGCCCCCTACGCATCCCTGCTCTCCCCACTCATCTTCCTGCCACCTCCACGCCTTGTCGTGATCTCCCATATCCTTTGTCTTCTTTTTTTTTTGGCCATGCATGGCAGCTTGTGGGATCTTAATTCCCGACCAGGGATCGAACCCCGGGCCCTCAGCTTTGGCGGTGAAAGCACGGAATCTTAACCACTGGACCACCAGGGAGTTCCCTTGGTTTCCCATCTTGTGGCCACCTTCCAGATCCGACTGTCACTGAGTTTTAGCTGCAGCTGTCCCCCGGGTAGAGGTGTCACTGATTTCCTCTGAATTTCACACTCAGGAGGGACAGCGTGCCCATCCCTAACTGCCCTGTGCATCAGTTGGTCTCCCTGAGTGGATTTTTAACCCCAAGGGCGGAAACTGCTCCAACTGTTTGTCTGGTCCAAGTAGCCAGGGGGGAGGCTCAGGGAACACCTGAGTACCTGCTTTTTCTGGTCACAGGACAGAAAAGGGGGTGTTGACATTATATCATAGTTTTGCAGGGTTTCCTGTTAGTCTTACCCAACTTGGAATTAAGGTGACTGCCTTTGATAAGGTGGTAGGACCATCACCCCCTGGACAGCAGTGGAGGAGAACCCCAGGCTGGCAGATGCAGGGACCGGGGACCCAGGGGAGGTGGGTCCTTCCCAAGCTCAGCAAGCCCAGCACGCTGTCCTCCGCATCTGAGCATCTGCAGGGCCCCCTCAGGACTGGGGAGTGGGCCAGGAGAAACCAGAGAGTGCTTGTGTTTCCATCAACAAGGGACTTATTATGGCCTTTCTTCTAATTCTAAAATATCTATTAAGCTTCTACAGTGAGCCAAATACTATTTGCAGGGTATCTAATAAGATGGTTCTTGCTCTCAGAGACAGTTTTGAAAGCACGGTAATCACAGTTTTTTAGATAGTAAAGCAAAATTTTTTCCTGGCTTCTGAACGGCTGGCCCCGCCCATGCTGCCGTTTCCAGCTTGGTGGACCCATAGGGGCTGCTCTTGGTGAAGTGGGCAAGTGGACAGTGCCGGTCTTTCCCACCCAGGTCCAGCTCTCAGGCTCCTCCCCCCGGGAGTGAGTGCCCCGCTGCTCGCGGGAACCTCCACTGCTGTCCAGAACAAGCCCTTTCTTCCCCCAGGGAGCTCGGCACAGCCATCTCTCTCCAGACCCCCTCTCAGGTGATGTTCTAAATGAAGTATCTTTTTCACTACTAGGATGATCCATATAAAATTTAGGGCAACAATGGTCCAATATCAGCAATCTCATAGAGTTCACCTAATAGGTGTCAGATTGAAAGAAGCAGATAAATTTAGTTAATAGCTTAAGGGAGCATAGAAGTGACTAGGAACCCAGACTCAGGAGTCAGATCGGCCTGAGTTCAAACCCTGGTGCTGCCCCCCTGGCTGTCCAACATGGCTCACTGTTTCCCTCTGTTATCAAATGAAGGTAACAGTACCGACCTCAAATGTTTGGTGTGATGGTTAAAATTCACAACCCAGAAGAATGCTCTTACTAACTGATGGGCATTTACAGGTGAGCCTTGATGGTACGTTGGTAACAGAGCAGATCTTAGGTGGCGTGTCCTTTGTCTGTTTGGAAGGCCTGCTGAATGCTGAGTGCACCCCACATGCCCAGTGCTGATCAAAGTGGTTGACATGTATTAATGTGCGGAACTCACATAACAACCCTGCAAGGTAGATACAATTATTATTGTTCCCATTTTACAGAGAAGGAAATGGAGGCTCAGAGAGGTGAGGTAACTTGCCCAAAGACACACAGCTAGAGAGGGGCAGATCTGGGTTTCAAATCCATGCGGTCTGCCTCCAGAGTCGACACATGTAATCTCCTTGCACCTGGTTTCTCTCTGGGTCCTATAATTGACTCAGATAAGAACTGGATTTCAAAAGACTATCTTATTAAAAAGTGGGCAAAGGGCCTGAACAGACATCTCAGCAAAGAAGATACACAGATGGCAAGTAAGCACATGAAAAAGTGCTGAACATCACGTCATGAGGGAATTGCAAAATGAAACAATGAGATACCATTACACACCTTTTAGAATGGCTAAAATCCAAAACACTGACAACAAGGGCTGGTGACGATGTGGAGCAGCAGGAACTCTCACTTATTGTTGGTGAGGATGCAAAATAGTGCAGCTACTTTGGAAGACAGTTTCGCAGTTTCTTACAAAACTAAACATACTCTTTCTTACCATATGATCCAGCAGTCACACTCCTTGATATTTATCCCAATGAAATGAAAACTTGTGTTCACACAAAGACCTGTACACAAATAGTAGCTTTATTCGTAATTGCCCAAACTTGGAAACAATGAAGATGTTCTTCAGTAGGTGAATGGATAAACCGTGGCACATCCAGACAATGGAGTACTATTCAGCACTAAAAACAAATGAGCTATCAAGCCATGAAAAGACAGGGAGGAACCTTAAATGTGTATTACCAAGAGAAAGAAGCCAATCTAAAAGGACTACATAGGGAATTCCCTGGCGGTCCAGTGGTTAGGACTTGGCGCTTTAACTGCCAGGGTCCAGGTTCAATCCCTGGTTGGAGAACTAAGATCCCGCAAGCCGTGGGGTTTGGCCCAAAAAAAAGATAAAAATGAAAATAAAAAAATGAAAGGACTACATACTGTGTGTTTCGAACTCTGCGGCATTCAGGAAAAGGTAACTCTGTGAAGACAGTGGGAAGATCTGTGATTGCCAAGGGTTGGGAGGAAGTGGTGCACAGAGGACTTTCGGGGCAGTGAAGCCAACTGCAGCAGTAGGTATGTGTCATTATACACACAGACGTAGGATGCCAGGAGTGAACCCAATGTAAACTGCGGGCTTTGGGTGATAACGTCAGTGTAGTTTGTCACTTGTAACAAATGTACCATCTGGTATAGGATGTTGATAGTGGGGCAGGCAGAGCACGTCCTGCGGGGACAGGGGTGTACAGGAACTCTGTACCTTCTGCTCGGTTTTGCTATGAATCTAAAACTGCTCTAAAAAATAAATCCTAGGTAAAAAAAGAAAAGACTGTCTTTGGGGGCCGAAGAAGACTTTGAACTAACCCTCCCTTTAAGCCCTTCTAGGATCTAACTTCAGCACTCAGAAAGAAAAAAAAAAATCCCTAACTTCAACTCAGAGTTCACCAGACCAACACAACACCTTGTCAAAGCTATGCGCGTGTGTGTAAGGGAGAATTCCACGATAACACAGCGTCTGGGAACATGCAGCTGAGAGATGAGGACGTTTCTAGATATTCGAGTTGCTGGAAGAGCTTTCTGGTAGTCTGGGCTCAGGGTTTGCAGGACAAGGCTCTTAATGAATGAGGTCTTCGACTTATTTGTGAACAAATGGTGTGTGGGCTCATGTCAGGCACCACCTGTGCATGAGTCAGAAGCACTTAAAAAAAATCCATGCTGTTAGTGAAATCAAGAAATCCAACACATGCAGAAACATCAATGCTGTGTCACTCAGAGGCCATCCTCAGACACATGTGAAGTGGAACTAATAAACTCAGGTGCTGGAATAGTCATTCTGTCCTTGTTTTCTTTCTTGTGTTATAGTCTCAAAACTCAGAACATGTATAAGTCTGCTCAACAAATTGCTTTGGACTTACGATTTTGGGGCCTGAGCAGAACTGGGCCAAGCTTTAAAAAAACTCAGATTGGAAGAAAACTTGAAAATACCACTTGCTCAGTAGACAGAGGGTGGTGTCAGGGTGCTGTCTCTCCTTGCCATCAAATACTACTTCTGTTCTACTTGGACTACACAAGGGGAGAACTGGCTAGAGGGCTTATAGGCTGAAGTTTTCAAGTTCTGTCTGTAGGAATCTGGGAGCATGTACCCAATAAGTCTGCTGAGTAAAAGCTCTTTTGTTGTCTGTGCAGGAATCCTGGTCTGCAGTGAGAGTAGAGGAAACTCACTTTTTTGTCTTCTGGATTTCTATCTTCTTTAAAGGGTACTTCTTCTGGATCCTTCTCCCCTTGTGAGGTGGTCACACATTGTAGCAATAAACTCACCATCCTGGACCCACCTTTGCTTTTTGCTTAGAGCAGACAAAAGAACACCCCCCAAAATTCTGAGGGCTTTTTCTGGTTTTATAATTGCTTTAGATGTAAATTACTTGGGGCTCAACTTTTGCTTCCATTCTTATCCACGTTGTACTAGACAGTTTTCCATGCGGGCAGGTTTAGTGTTCCCTAAGGACCAGTGATATCCTGTTCCTTGAATAACTAGTTTTGGAATGGAAAAGAATGGGTAGGAATAACTCATGATCTTTTGACTTCTTCTAAAAGTACTTATTGTCAGTGAGACTGGCCTTCCTCTGGTACAGAGAGTCATCTGCACCTCAAAGTGTTCATAGCTGGCAGGTTGAGAACATTCTGTTAGGACACAAAGGAGACTCTCCTACATATTCTCTAACAGGAAAAGTAAAACAAGTTTTCAGTCTGCCATAAAGGGGCAAGTAGACATCATTAAGGTGATTTTCCTGACAATCTGAGCACTCTTTATCTATGACTCTACTTAAGGATGCTCAAGGAAATGGTTATCATTTGAACTGCTTGATCATCTACTCAAAATTGTCAACAAAATGATTTTTAAGAGGCCGGGTAATGTTTTCCGTGTGCACTTCTCTATTATGCTAGGGTAATTGGACAGATGGAGGCTAATTTGAAAGGACACTAAGATGAAACAAGATGACCATTTTCAATCGACACAGGAAATGCGTAGCCCTTTCACTCCTCCGAAGCGTCCCACGAGCCAACGCCTCCTGTACGAGGCCAGGTGCTCAGCCATCCGGGAGGAGGCTGCACTAATATAAAGGTCCCGATTCCAGCCTGTGGTTCATGATGACAACGCCTGTCACTGTCCCTGTGAGTCCACTCTGAGGAGTTAATTAATTGTCAGCCAAACAGCCTCAGTTGGTGGCTGGAATGAAACTTGGAAGTTGATCGTCGAGATAGTCGTCTCAACGGTCACCTTTCCTCGAAGCTCACAGTTGTGCTGCCTCTTCGCCAGGGTTCACATCTAGATATTACGTGGCTCCTACCACTTGGTGGCACGGGGCAGAGCCCCCGAAGTCCCTTCTGGCTGAGACCAGCCTGGAGCAAGGGGCTGGCAGTTGCCGGGCCGGCAGGGCCAGGGGTCCTCTGCGCGTTGCCCGGTGCAGGCGGAGAGCTCTCGCCCCCCACTCTGCTGACTCCAGGGACCGGCTGCTCCAGACACACCGTGCGCCCTCACTGTCGTTCTCCTCTGAACACTCTGCCTTCCCCAGAACCACCTGCCTCACACTGCAGTGTTTGGTGTTGGTTTTGAATTGGGCTGTTGGCGCTGAGTCAGCAAATACTGCTTTCTGTTTCCCGGTGATGCTGCAGCCCCTCTTTTCTGCTCACTTGTCTTCACCTCCAGACACGATGTGCAGAGAGCAAGAGCTGGGCACTTGGCAGACGCTTAGTAAACACAGACTGGTAGATTGGTTGATCAACTGGTTGACTGATTGAGTGGGTGACTAATTGGTTGATTGGAGCTCCCTACTCTTTGCTTAGGTCATGGCAGTGCATCCCCCTAAGGAGGGGGTTATAGGCAACGTGCATTTGAGGGGTGGGCTGGGCTGCAACCTGCTTAGTCTCAGAAACCTCTTCCTCCAAGACGTCCAGCTCAGAGAGACTCACATTTGCATGATTAAATCCAGAGGAGCATCAAAACGCTCAAAGCCTCAGGACTGAAAAGTGGTGGGGGAAGAGAGTTCCTTTGTGGTGGGCCCAGCCTGTTTTCTTCTCTGGCTCAGGGCCCTCTGCAACCAAACTAAAACAAGTGCTGGAGGCCTGCTGGCTTCTGGCTGAATGAACTAGTCAGAAATATGGTCAAATTTCCCCCCTCTGAGCTTCATAGCCCCTGCTTCAAGGGAGCTAGCAACTGTATACATTCGAACAGCACAGGGAAAGGCTAACTCCACTGGTATTTTTGACATTGCAATGTTTATCTTTGTCTTTAGGTTTAACCTGGAACATTGGGGATCTGAATTTATTATAAGCCAGTGACATTTTTAGCTGCTGTCCCTACAGTGCAAGCTGACTCTGTATGTGTATGGGTTATGATTTTGGAATTTACTGTGCCTGGCAAAAATAATTATGCAGAGAAATGTTCTTTATTATAAACTCTTCTTATATAGTAAAAGACAGTTTGGTCAGACTAATTGCTAAATTAAGCTTGTCCCTAATCAAGCTCAGCTGATTAATTTTAAAGGTTTTGACAATTGACATTTTAGGAGTGTTTAACCAGGCTAATAAGTGCTCTTAAAATAGAAATCTTATGATAACCACACTCTAAGCTGGATAAGTAAAAATATGCAATGGACACCCCACCCATTAGCCACAAAGAGAAAAATTATAGCCTATACATACACATACATGTGGTATATATATGTGTGTGTATATATATATATCTCCTTTTAGCTGAAATCCTATAATTTATTATATATGATTATAGAATAGGAACAAATAAGGAAAAGGTTTAGGCTCTGATGAAGTTTTAGCATTATGTTGGAATGGCTCATGGTAGCATGTATAAATAAAGTTTAAAAGAACCCCCCACCCCGTCCCGATATATAAGCAATGCAGATATACACACTCTATTTTCAAACGAATAAATTTAGATGCTCAGGGCTTCACCTCTAATAGCCAAGGCCTTCTTTAGCTATAAAAATATGGTTCTTTCCAGGAGATTTCAAAATTCACTTCACATATACCTGAAAAACACAAATGCACAATTGGCTGGTTTTCTTTATGGGATAATAAAATGATCTGTTCTCTAACCTCTCATTTTTATCGTTGGCAGGAATGTGACTGTACTCTAACCCAAAAGACATCTGTTAGCAATTTGCAGTCTCTGAGTGGCCCATGGTTTTATAGGAGCTTCATCTAAAACTCTGATTCATTTGTTAAGAAGTCAGCTAAGTGGGGTGAAGTGGGGTGGGGCAGCCATTCCTGCACTGGGATCGGGGGAGGGTCTGGTTGGAGTCTGGGCTGAGCAGAGGCTCACAGCATGGGGCTGATCAGCCTGGGGTTTCTGGGCTGCCCCAGAGCAGGCAGTGTGGGCGGCGGCACTGCCCACTGTGGGCCTGAGGTTGGTTGCTGAGAATCTGGTCTCTTGCCTTGCCATCCTATTTTCTGTAATGTGCTCTTACTTTCACAGAGGGGTCTATTCCGAGTTGACACAAGCATGTTTCTCAAGTCACAAAGTGAGAAAACACACACTCGCACCCTGGAACTAACGGAAAAGCTCACCCTTGGATTCACACAGACACGGCTCCAAATCCAGATTCCTAGCACCGTGACCTTAGGGAAGTAATGACTTTTCTCGTTATTTAGAAAGCGAACATGATAATGCCAACCTCGATGGAGATGAAGTGATCTATGTCATGTTCCAGGAGCAGAAAAGAGCATCATTTTGTAAGGCCAGGTGCCACAACCCGCCACTGTATTTCTGTTAATCAGAAGATCTATTTTAGGCCCTGGTGTTTGCACAAAGCAGGTCAGCCCCCTCACGCTGGCTTAGCCTCTACCTCTCTCCTGGTGGCTGTGTCCAGTAAAGAGCCCCTGTTGCCCACTCTCCAGGGCAAACACTTCAGTTTCCTGTAGCTCTTTCTTCTAGTATTTACCTTCATATTTCTCAAACAGTGCCCCTACTCTGCTATTTCTCAGTTCATCAAGTTTAGACATTTTCTCTTGACTTCTGATTCTAACAGCTGAGCATTTCTCTATAATGTACCACCCCCTTTCTCCCTCCCCCATGTGGTGGTTGTATCTTGAGAGAGGACTGTATTGATGCAAACTAGTATAGAGAATGGATACACAACAAGGTCCTACTGTATAGCACAGGGAACTATATTCAACATCCTGTGATAAACCATAATGGAAAAAAAATGAAAAAGAATATATATGTATAACTGAATCACTTTGCTGTACAGCAGAACTTAATACAACATTGTTAAATCAACTATATTTCAATAAGTTTTTTTTTTTTTTTTTTTTTAAAGAGAGGGCTGGGGCTTTCCTGGTGGCACAGTGGTTAAGAATCCGCCTCCAATGCAGGGGACATGGGTTTGAGCCCTGGTCCAGGAATATCCCACATGCCACAGAGCAACTAAGCCCGTGTGCCACAACTACTGAGCCTGTGCCCTAGAGCCCGCAAGTCACAACTACGGACCCCATGTGCCACAACTACTGAAGCCTGGGCGCCTAGAGCCCTTGCTCCACAACAAAGAGAAGCCGCTGCAATGAGAAACACGCGCACTGCAACAAAGGGTAGCCCCCGCTCTCCGCAACTAGAGAAAGCCTGTGTGCAGCAACGAAGACCCAACGCAGCCAAACATAAAAATTAATTAATTAATTTTAAAAAGACTTCAAAAAGGGAGAAGACTCAAATCAACAGAATTAGAAATGAAAAAGGAGAAGTAACAACTGACACTGCAGAAATACAAAGGATCATGAGAGATTACTACACACAACTATAAACTAATAAAATGGACAACCTGGAAGAAATGGAAGAATTCTTAGAAATGCACAACCTTCCGAGACTGAACCAGGAAGAAATAGAAAATATGAACAGACCAATCACAAGCACTGAATTTGAAACTGTGATTAAAAATCTTCCAACAGGGCTTCCCTAGTGGCGCAGTGGTTGAGAGTCCGCCTGCCGATGCAGGGGACACGGGTTCGTGCCCCGGTCCGGGAAGATCCCACATGCCGCAGAGCGGCTGGGCCCGTGAGCCATGGCCGCGGAGCCTGCGCGTCCGGAGCCTGTGCTCCGCAACGGGAGAGGCCACAACAGTGAGAGGCCCGCATGCCGCAAAAAAAAAAAAAAAAAAAATCTTCCAACAAACAAAAGCCCAGGACCAGATGGCTTCACAGGCGAATTCTATCAAACATTTAGAGAAGAGCTAACACCTATCCTTCTCAAACTCTTCCAAAATATAGCAGAGGGAGGAACACTCCCAAACTCATTCTACGAGGCCACCATCACTCTGATACCAAAACCAGACAAAGATGTTACAAAGAAAGAAAACTACAGGCCAATGTCATTGATGAACATAGATGCAAAAATCCTCAACAAAATACTAGCAAACAGAATCCAATAGCACATTAAAAGGATCATACACTATGATCAAGAGAGGTTTATCCCAGGAATGCAAGGATTCTTCAATATATGCATATCAATCAATGTGATACACCATATTAACAAATTGAAGGAGAAAAACCATATGATCATCTCAATAGATGCAGAGAAAGCTTTTGACAAAATTCAACACCCATTTATGATCAAAACTCCCCAGAAAGTAGGCATAGAGGGAACTTTTCTCAACATAGTAAAGGCCATATATGACAGATCCACAGCCAACATCATCCTCAATGGTGAAAAACTGAAACCATTTCCACCAAGATCAGGAATAAGACAAGGTTGCCCACTCTCACCACTGTTATTCAACATAGTTTTGGAAGTTTTAGCCGCAGCAATCAGAGAAGAAAAATAAATAAAAGGAATCCAAATCGGAAAAGAAGAAGTAAAGCTGTCACTGTTTGCAGATGACATGATACTATACATAGAGAATCCTAAAGATGCTACCAGAAAACTACTAGAGCTAATCAATGAATTTGGTAAAGTAGCAGGATAAAAAATGCACAGAAATCTCTTGGATTCCTATACACTAATGATGAAAAATCTGAAAGTGAAATTAAGAAAACACTCCCATTTACCACTGCAACAAAAAGAGTAAAATATGTAGGAATAAACCTACCTAAGGAGACAAAAGACCTGTATGCAGAAAATTATAAGACACTGATGAAAGAAATTAAAGATGATACAAATAGATGGAGAGATATACCATGTTCTTGGATTGGAAGAATCAACACTGTGAAAATGACTCTACTACCCAAAGCAATCTACAGATTCAATGCAATCCCTATCAAACTACCACTGGCATTTTTCACAGAACTAGAGCAAAAAATTTCACAATTTGTATGGAAACACAAAAGACCCTGAATAGCCAAAGCAATCTTGAGAACGAAAAATGGAGCTGGAAGAATCAGGCTGCCTGACTTCAGACTATACTACAAAGCTACAGTAATCAAGACAATATGGTACTGGCACAAAAACAGAAAGATAGATCAATGGAACAGGATAGAAAGCCCAGAGATAAACCCATGCACATATGGTCACCTTATCTTTGATAAAGGAGGCAAGAATATACAGGGGAGAAAAGACAGCCTCTTCAATAAGTGGTGCTGGGAAAACTGGACAGCTACATGTAAAAGAATGAAATTAGAACACTCCTTAACGCCATACACAAAAATAAGCTCAGAATGGATTAAAGACCTAAATGTAAGGCAGAAACTATCAAACTCTCAGAGGAAAACATAGGCAGAACACTATGACATAAATCACAGCAAGATCCTTTTTGACCCACCTCCTAGAGAAATGGAAATGGAAACAAAAATAAACAAATGGGACCTAATGAAACTTAAAAGCTTTTGCACAGCAAAGGAAAACAAGACGAAAAGACAACCCTCAGAATGAGAGAAAATATTTGGAAATGAAGCAACTGACAAAGGATTAATCTCCAAAGCATATAAACAACTCGTGCAGCTCAATATCAAAAAAACAAACAACCAAATCCAAAAATGGGCAGAAGGCCTAAATAGACATTTCTCCAGAGAAGATATACAGATTGCCAACAAACACATGAAAGAATGCTCAACATCATTAATCATTAGAGAAATGCAAATCAAAACTACAGTGAGATATCACCTCACACCAGTCAGAATGGCCATCATCAAAAATTCTACAAACAATAAATGCTGGAGAGGGTGTGGAGAAAAGGGAACCCTCTTGCACTGCTGGTGGGAATGTAAATTGATCCAGCCGCTGTGGAGAACAGTATGGAGGTTCCTTAAAAAACTAAAAATAGAACTACCATACGACCCAGCAACCCCACTACTGGGCATATACCCTGAGAAAACCATAATCCAAAAAGAGTCATGTACCACAATGTTCACTGCAGCTCTATTTACAATAGCCGGGACATGGAAGCAACCTAAGTGTCCATTGACAGATGAATGGATAAAGAAGATGTGCCACATATATACAGTGGAATATTACTCAGCCATGAAAAGGAATGAAACTGAGTTATTTGTAGTGAAGTGGATGGACCTAGAGACTGTCATACAGAGTGAAGTAAGTCAGAAAGAGAAAAACAAATACCCTATGCTAACACATATATATGGAATCTAAAAAGAAAGAAAAAAATGGTCAGAAGAACCTAGGGGCAAGACAAGAATAAAGATGCAGACCTACTAGAGAATGGACTTGAGGATACGAGGAGGGGGACGGGTAAGCTGGGACAAAGTGAGAGAGTGGCATGGACATACATACACTACCAAACGTAAAATAGATAGCTAGTGGGAAGTAGCCGCATAGCACAGGGAGATCAGCTCTGTGCTTTGTGACCACCTAGAGGGGTGGGACAGGGAGGGTGGGAGGGAGGAAGATGCAAGAGGGAAGGGATATGGTGATGTATGTATATGTATAATTGATTCACTTTGTTATAAAGCAGAAACTAACACACCATTGTAAAGCAATTATACTCCAATAAAGATATTAAAAAAAAAAAAAGACTTCAGCATGGACTGTGTGATATTGTGTGCATGCTAGTTAGTTCAGTTTATAAATAAATAAAAAAGAGAGGGCTGTGTTAATAGTGTCAGCATTATTAGGACCTTTTAAATACTGTCCACTGCTGAGCCATAGAATGTGCTATAATTACGTTTCCTTTCTTTCACGACATTTCCCTTTTTCCTGGAATGAATATCAATGTTTTGTCTTTTTTTTTTGGTTTTTTATAAACTTAATTTGATCCACAAGCTTCATCTAAGATATTATAAACATTTTAGTATTATTTTTCAAATAGTGAATAAGCTAGTTGATGAATCAATTCCATTGCTCCTGCCCTTCCCACTCCAACCCCCTGGAAACCCCCTCCCGGACCTCTTCACTCTCCTGTTCCCGTCTGTACTGTCCTGGACAAAGCTGTCCTCATTGAAACTACCTTTACTGTTAACTGCTCTCCTTTGAATCCCACTTCCTGGGTTGCTTTTCTTCTTCATCTATGCTCTTGATTTGGAGGGGGAAATCCTTCATTCTTGAGAAAGAATGTAGGGGAGGCAAATTTGAGTCCGTGCAAAACTCGTATTGGAGACTTTTCTCAGATGCTCTTTGCTCCTTGCCTATCCGTCTGTATTTGAGAGGGAGGTGCTCAGGATGGTCTTTGGAAGCTCTCTATGCTGATGTAGCTTGTCTGCTCAGGAACTTCCACGTTGAATGATTAGGTTGCCTTTTCATTGGCCCCAAAGTCAACATGTTCAGGGTGTTAGGAGAAGATTCCTGCAATCCCAGCCCCCCCTCCCGCCCCTTTCCTTGGGGGCCAGAGGGCAACCTGCTGGAATTCTGGAAGCAGATTAGGAATGAAGGGAGTCAACTTGAAGAATTTCACTTAATAATCCTATGTTCAAGCCCCAGGCTCACTCTGCTTCCTCTCTATTTCCTTCTGGTCTCTTGGCATTTGGGGTGGTAAGGAGGTTGCATGGGTGGGGTGGGCACGTGCCTGATTTCTCGGCGTGGGGGAGTGAACTCCACCTCCCACCTCCCTGTCGTCAGTTCTGAGCCTTCCCAGGTCCCGTGGAAAAAAATCGGTGCTCTCTTTAGCATCCCCTCTGCAAACCAAACTATTGATCCCGCCTGTCCTCTTTCACTCTGCAAATTAGCCACCCCTCCACTCTTGGCTCTCAGAAATGTGTTCAAATCGTTCATCTTCTGATGTCTCCTCTACCAATATCTTTGCCCTTATGGTTTTATATATTTTTTATTTTGAAGGGAAAGGAGATGTATGTACATGGCTAATTCATCACATTTAACCAGGAGTCCCAGACCTGTCAATTTTGCTGAAGAAATTTCACCAGCACTGGTGACAGGAGGGAAGGGTAGAGGTTCCTCCACTTCTGGGTGGTGAGGCCGTCCCACCTGAGGCAGGACAAAATTTTGTTTCTTAACCTTCTTTTATCTTTTAGGCCTTCCCCCATTCAGTCAGCCACATTCTGGCTTTGGGCAAAGATGATACAGCAGAAAGGCAGAGAAAAGTCTTTTGACCCACACTTTCTTAACTTGGGATCCATGGACTGGTTGGGGAGCGGGGAGTCTGTGGTTAGAATGTGAGTGAAGTTGGATGGGAGAAATACCACATCTCTGTTTTCAATAGCCTCTAGTTGAAATTCAATTACGAATGCTGCAACAAACCACAGAGGTAAGTAATGGCAATATTTGTGACTTCATTACCAATAGAAATCATAGATGTTTTCGTATCACAGACAGTAGTTGCAGGTACCTGTAATGATCATTTACACTCATTGGAAGCTGTGGTACTCATCAGACCTGTTGGTCTTATTTCTTTAATGTGTTAAAATAGAAGCATTTTGTAACAACAACTTTTTTTTTTTTGGTGGCACCACGCAGCTTGCGAGATCTCAGTTCCACAACCAGGGGTTGAATCTGGGCCCCAGCAGTGAAAGCCAGAATCCTAAACACTAGGCCACCAGGGAACTCCCCTTAAATATTTTGATAAATATATTTCCATATATTTGGCTTATTTTGTAATCCAATGCATTATGTTTTTGCAATTACAACATTTTCTGAGAACTGGTCCATAGGCTTCCCCAGACCCCCAAAAGTTTAAGAATCCTGCTTCAGAGTTTCAAATGATTAGCATTCAGGGCTGCAAGAGTCTAGGCTCTGAAGGGATGCAGAGCATGGAGGATGCATGAAGATGCAAGAGGGACAGGGGCTCCAATCAGAAAGTATATTTCAATAATCAGAGAAATTAAAAAGTGTTACATAAAAGCGTTGTATTTCTTACCTACCTGAGTTATCAAATGCAATTTACATCCAATACACATGATGAGTGACTCTGCATAGGCCTGAAGGTGTCTTTTTGCTACAGACTTGTTTTTTCTTTTCTTTTTGTTTTTCTTTGCAGTGAACAAAATGCACAAGAAAGAGCACCAGATTGGCCGCAGAAGACCTAGGTTCTGGTTTCAGATGGATGGCCTCTTGGAATCACCCAACCTCAGCTGGGAAACTGGACCAGGTGCCTTTCAAAGGCCTTCCATCTCTCTGGACATGTGAGAATTTAAAACAGTTTTCCTGTCTGAGTTTCAGAATCTTCTGAGAAATAGGAAGATAATGCGTAAATGATCCATGAGCATACTGTGAGCCTCAGAGTTCCTTGGTTCTTGCGAGGAAATAGATTGGAGCTTTCTGACATTTTTTTCAGAGGGAATAAATCCTGATCTCCTTTGATAGTGCCCCACATGCTGTGTGCTGAGTATTTGGCCAATGAATATCTATTGACTCATTGAGAAGCAAAATCTTAGTTTTATTTATATTAGTTTAGACTAGTTCCTGTAGGAGACGTAACTCTGGGAGAGGTCTACAAGTTTAGTGAGGTGGGCAGCACGTTCCCATTTCCCGTATTACTGCATTGAAACATCTGCCTTCAACTGTCTAGACTGTTACCTACAACTGTCAGCAGTATTTCTGCTTCAAAACCCACCTTTCCCATTCCTCCCTCCCTCCTTCCCTCTTCCTTCCCTCCTTCCCTCTTCCTTCCCTCCTTCCCTCCCTCCCTCCCTCCTTCCCTCCCTCCCTCCCTCCCTCTCCGCTTCCTTCCTTCCTTCCTTCCTTCCTTCCGTATCACTTTAGAATGATTTTGGATGCAAGTAACAGAAAACCCCTAAACTGTCTAACTTAACTGTGTAAAATAATTAGGGATGTGTTCCTCGGCCTAACGAGAGGTCTAGAGGAGGGTGGCTTTAGGGCTGGCTCATTCAGTGGCTCCACACTGTCACCAGGGGTCCCCATTCTTTCCTCCCTTCCAGCCTCAGTGAGAACTCTGGCTGCTCACCTTGCGTTCACAAGATAATCACAGTAGGTCCGAGCCTCACATCCAGATATGGCAACACGGACAGAAGAAAAATGATCATTCCTTCACTTGTGACTCTTTTTATAAACAAGAAGATGTTTCTTGGAATTCCCTCCCCATCCCCAGAAGACCTCCCCTTATAGCACAAATGGCCAGAAATGGGCACAGGGACATCCCTAGATAAATCACTGCTGAGGGGAATGGAACCATTAGGACTGGCTTATCCAAGAGTCACAGAGGAGAAGCCCAGATACTGTGACAAAAGTAGGACTCTCTTGAGAATTCCCTGGTTGTCCAGTGGTTAGGACTCTGAGCTTCCACAGCAGGGGGCACAGGTTCGATCCCTGGTCAGGGAACTAAGATCCTTCAAGCCCTGTGGTCAAAAAAAAAAAGAAAGAAAGAAAGAAAAGAGAAAGAAAGAAAGGAAAGAAAGAGAGAGAGAGAGAGAGAGAGAAAGAAAAAGAAGAAAGAAAGGAAGGAAGAAAGGAAGAAGCTCTCTTGGCAAAGAAGAAATGGGGAGTGATGGTGGTAGCCAAGCAGCAGTGCACTACGCCAGCTGACAGTTTTGTCCTTGTTAAGATGGTATGAATGGATTTTTTTTTTTTTAATTGCTCCACTTCCTCAGAGAGAGTGAGCGCCTCAATCCCTGTTATTTCACAAGTCTCCTGAGGCGCGTGCTGAGCCTCTGGTTCCATCCTAGGGGCGAGAGAGCTGCCTTGGGGGCTCTCGCTGGCCACTGGCCGTGCTCTGTGGTCTGACACCGGTCTCTTGCTCTTTGCCATGCTTTGGGCACCCTGACCAGCTTGTGGGCTGGAACTTTCGCTCCACTGCTGTCACAGGTTAGGATCCCATGCCCCGCCCCCACCAAGATTCTTCATAGGTGGGTCTCATGCGAACCAGGTTTATCCTAAACCACGTGGTCCCCGATGTTTGTACTTGCGCACTTGGGATCTTCCAGTGGAATGAAATCGATTTTAGTCATGTCTGTTCTTATGGCTTAAACTCAGGTGAACATTCATCTCAAGTTTGTGGATGTGACGCAGAAGGCAGGGCTTAGGATACATATCCACCCGTCCTAAAGTGTCTGGATTTCCTTACAAAGGTGGCGCGAGCCATCAAAATGCTCAGAAATCAAGCAACTCCTGTTGTTTCAAAATGGAATTTTCCTCCTGTCACGCCCTGGATGTTCTGATGGGACTGTACTTCCAGCTTATAGCCAGCCCAGATTTTGAAAACTGCTCTTCTAACACAGTCTCCTGTTTTTCTAATTCGCATGTCTTCCTTCTTCTGCCCGCAGTGGCAGAGGTTGCTGCCCCATCCCAGGAAAAGCCCTGGCCAAGCTGGCTTTCTCTCTGTGTCTGGGTGACGTGGCCAAGAGTCTACCTCCTGTCCTGAAATCCTGGTACAGCTGAGATCCAAGAAGAGGTTATAGTCTGTTCGGAAAAACACAGGGCTGCAAATCTCCCAGTTCTTTGCTTTCTACCTTGTTTGTGTCTATAGACCTGAAATTTTTTTCCCCCTGAAAATCCCCTTGTCCCCTTCACTCCCTGCTTCTGACATAAGTCGCTCTGTGCCTGGGGCTGCATACACAGCCCACAGCCCCGGGGGAGAGGAAGGATGAACAGAATAAACTAAAAAGCAAACCAACTAACCAGAGCTTAACCAACCTGGGAGAAGAAAAATACTCAACTCCAGCCTTCCACATGGAGATCATACACCTCTCACAAAAATTAAATCAAAATGGATCATAGCCCTAAATGTAAAATGCAAAATTATGAAACTCCTAGAAGAAGACAACATAGGAGAAAATATAGATGACCTTGGGTTTGGGCATGACTTTTTAGATACAACAGTAAAAGCACAATATACAAAGAAAATAATTTGGTAAGTTGGACTGCATTAAAATTTTAAACTTCTGTTTAGAGAAGGACGCTATTAGGAGAATGAAAAGATAAGCCACGCTCTGGGAGGAAATCTTTGCAAAGCATGATAAAGGAGCAGTATCCAAAATACACAAACTCTTAAAACGCAACATTAAGAAAACATGCAACCCAATTTAATAAACAGCAAAACATCTGAACAGACACCTCACCAAAGAAAATATATAGATGGCAAATAAGCATATGAAAAGATACTGTACATCATATGTCATCAGGGAATTGAAAATGAAAGCTACAATGACTTACCACTACACAACTATTTCAGTGGCCAAAATTCAAAACACTGACAGTGCTGGCGAGGATGTGGAGCAACAGCAACTCTCATTCATTGCTGGGGGGAATGCAGAACGGTGCAGCCACTCTGGAAGACAGTTTGGCAGCTTCTCACCAAACTAAACCTACTCTTGCCATATGATTTAGCAGTCACGCTCCTTGGTATTTACCCAGAGGAGTTGAAAACTCAAGCCCATTCAAAAACCTGAACATGGATGTTTATAGCAGCTTTAATTATAATTGCTCAGACTCGGAAGTGACCAAGATGTGCTTTAGTAAATGAATGGATAAATAAACTGTGCTACGTCCAGACAATGGAGTATTATTCAGGGCTAAAAAGAAGCTAGCTATCAAGTCACGAAGAGACACGGAGGATCCTTCAGTGCATATTACTTAGTGAAAGAAGCCCATCTGAAAAGGCTACAGGCTGTGTGACTCCAACTACATAACCTTCCAGAAAAAGGCAAAACTGTGTAGACAATTAAAAGATCGATGGTTGCCAGGGGGGTGGGAGGGAAGGAGGAACAAGAAGGTGGAGCACAGGGAGTGTTTAGAGCTGTGAAACTATTCTGTACGATTATGAAATGTTTGCACACCAAACATCTGCCAAAACCCATAGAATGTAGAAAGACAGAGTGAACCCTAATATAAACTATGGACTTTAGTTAATAATAATGCATCAATACTAGTTCATCAGTTGTAACTCACACAAGATGTAAATAATAGAGTGGGGGCGGGGTGGGTGGGAAGGAGTTTGTGAAAATGCTCTGTACTTTGTGATCAATTTTCTGTAAACCTAGAACCGTTCTTAAAAAAGAGATCTTATTAATTTAAAAAAATAATTTAGGTGTGGGTTCATTTATCTACACGTTGATGCTTACTGCAATACCAAACTTGACTACTTAGATCTAAGCTACGTCTTGAAATCAGATAGTGTGGTTAAGTCTGAAACTGTGAATCTGAGATGTTACCACCTTCAAAGTTGTATCTGGAGAGACAGATAGATGATAGATGGATAGATAGCGGATTGGTAGATAGCGATACAGGCAGAAGCACCAAGACTTTGAGTCAGAATGCACATCTTTACTTACTTATTTAGGAATAATAGTGGCCAGAGTGGCATCACAGTGTTGGTCCCCACGAGCGATATGATGAGAGCCAGGTAGATCCTGAACATTCGGTGAGATGGTACCACAGAAATATAGAAGCAGGAATATCTACCCCTCCCTTAGAGGGAAAGAAAGAGAGAGTTTATCTTTTCCTTATTTGGGGGAGGAAAGGAAGGTCCCTGCTCCAGAGCATTAGCCACCAGCTTTGTGGGGGATCAGAAGTTTCACTGCCCTTCGAGTGGAAGCAGATGGCTTTATCGTGAAGGAAGCAGGTGGATCATGTTTAACACCCACATGTGAAGAGCAAATGTTTCTGGGCGATCAGAGCAGACCTCACCTTTACAGCACGCTGATTTCTGTTGCTCAGGAGGCAGGACTGTGCAAAAACACTGAGAAATCCAGGAATTACTGCCTTGCACAACATAAATTCTCTAACTTTATACTTTTTCAAATGGTTTTGGCTATTCTTGTCCCTTTATAGTTCCATATAAATTTTAAAATCATCTTGTTGATTTCTTTTTTAAAAAAGTATATTAGAATTCTAAATGGGATGGCGTTTAGTCTATAGGTCAATTTAGGGACGATTGGCATTTCAATGTTGGATTTTTCCATATTTGAACATGGGGTATCTCTCAGTTTGTGTAGGTCTTGAGTAATTTCCCTTTGCTGTGTTTTGCAGTTTTCCATGTACAAAAGACGTGTGTCTTTCATATATTTCTGTAATTTTATTCTTAAGTAGTTTTTGATACTCTTTTATAGTTTTATAGATTGATGTTATTGTATAGTTATAAAGATTTCAGCTTCTAATTATTCATTGGCAATCAGTAGTAATACAAGGATTTCCCTGGTGGTGCAGTGGTTGAGAGTCTGCCTGACGATGCAGGGGACACGGGTTTGTGCCCCGGTCCGGGAAGATCCCACATGCCGCGGAGCGGCTGGGCCCGTGAGCCATGGCCGCTGAGCCTGCGCGTCCGGAGCCTGTGCTCCGCAACGGGAGAGGCCACAGCAGTGAGAGGCCCGTGTACCGCAAAAAAAAAAAAAAAAGTAATACAATTGATTTTTGAAAATTGACCTGTATCTTGTAACCTTAATAAATTCACTTACTAATCTGGTTGAATTTTAAAAATAGATTTCTGGCGCTTTTTTCCTTTTCAGTCTCTATGTCTTTTATTTCTTTTTTGTGCCTTGTATCACTGGCTAGGATCAGTAATAAAATGGAGAAGTGGTGAGAATGAACATCCTTGCCTTGTTCCTGATCTTAGGTAGAAAGGAGTAAGCTTTCTCCTACTGAGTATAATATTAGCTGCAGGTGTGCTATAGATGCCCTTAGTCAGGTTGAAGTCAGTTCCTTTCTAGTCCTAGTTTGCTGAGAGTTTTGATTTATTATATTTTTTTAAATCATGAGTTGGTGTTGAATTTAATCAAATACTTTTTCTGCATCAATTGAAATGGTTATGTGGTTTTACCGTTTATTCAATTAAAGTGATGACTTATATTGATTAATTTTTGGACATTAACCAAACTTGAACTTCTAGGATAAACCCCACTTGGGCATAATGTATTATCCTTTTTATATATTGTTGGATTCAATTTGTGAATATTTTGTTAAGAGGACTTATGTCTATATTCATGAAAGACATTAGTCTGCAGTTCTTATTTCTTATGACATTTCTGTCTGGTTTTGGAATCAGACCTTTTGTGTACCCCAGCATTTACCAATATTTAACATTTCCGTTGTTCTTCATTCTGTTTTGAGGACCAGTTTCACTACATTTCTCTTCAGTCTAAAAAAGTTCTTTTATCGTTTCTTATAGTGTAGTTCTGACTATGATGGATTCTCTTGGTTTTATTCTATCTGAAAAAGTCTTTATTTCACCTTCATTCTTAAAGGATGTTTTCACTGAGTATAGCATTCTGGGCTGACAGTATTGTCTTTCAGCACTTAAAGATCCTGTTCCATTTTCTCCTGGCCTTCAGGGTTTCTGATGAGAAGTCAGTAGTGATGGAATTAATATTCCTCTATATGTAATATGTTGTTTTTCTCTTGCTGCTTTCAAGACACTGCTCTTTATTTTTGGTTTTTAACAGTTTGACTTGGATGTAACTCATAAGCTTCTTTGTGTTCATCCTGCTTGGTATTTGTTCATCATTATGTGTTTAATCAAATTTGGGGACACTTTTGGCCTTTATTTCTTCAAATGTTTTTTTTTCTGCCCATTCTCTCTCTCCTCTCCCTTTAGTATTCCAGTGACACAAATATTAGACCACTTGATATCATTTAACTGGTCCTTGAGCTTCTGTTCAAATTTTTAAAAAATTTTGCCTTCTCTGTTTTCTTCATTTTGGATCATGTCAACTGACTTATCTTGCATTTCATTTAGTCTTTAGTATGTCTTTTCAGCTAAGTGTATTCCTGTGAAATTTTTATTTCAGAAATTGTGGGGGGTTTTTGTTGTTGTTCTAGAATTTCCTTTTAGTTTTCTTTTTTTAATTGTGTCTGTATCTCTGATGAGATTCCCTGTTTTTCTGCTGAGATTTTCATTTGTTGAAAGCATGTTTCTTTCACTTCACTGACAGTAGTTACAATACCCACTTCAAAATCCTGCCTATGGGATCCAGCTTGGGTTCATGTGGGGATATGGCTTCATTGCTTTTCTTTTCTCTTGAGAATGAATTCCATTTTCTTGATTCTTCATATGACAGGTAATTTTGGATTGACCCTGGACATTATGAATGTTAAGTTGTAGAGATTCTTGATTCTGCTATTTTTCTCCAAAGAGTGTTTTTCATATGTGTTCACAGGAAAGTTTTGTGTGAACACTCAGTTTTTCGATGTGAATTCTAGTCTCAGTCTAGATCTTATTTCCTTAGCTGAGCTGTCTTAAGCCTGTTTCACATACATGTGGCTCAGGGTCTGTCAGAGACACGGGCAGGTAGAGTGGGAGGGTCTAACCTCTGAGTTTCTCCCTCCTGGGACCCCTCCCCTCCTTCAGCATTCATGGTTTCCTGGCTTCACTTTTCCAGTTCACTGTCTTTATTTTTCTTGTTTCCCAGGGCAGAAAACCTGTGGGGTTTTCCATGTTTGCCACCAGTGCTGCTGTGCATGCTGCATGGACCACACTTAGCCACTGGCAAAAAGCCACAGAGATGGGAATTTACCTGTATGGCTCCCGATCTCACCTTCCCCAGTAAATGTGCACCCCACCCCGGGTGTCAGCTTCTGTTCACTCTCCAGTACTTCTTTTCTCTCCTTCTTCTCCTTCTCCTTCTTCTTCTTCTTCTCCTTCTTCTCCTTCTTCTTTTTACTTTTTGGCCGCACCACACGGCATGTGGGATCTTAGTTCCCCGACCAGGGATTGAACCTGCGCCCCCTGTGGTGGAACTGTGGAGTCTCAACTGCTGGACCCCCAGGGAAGTCCCTCTCCAGTACTTCTTGCTTCATGTTCAGGTTTTATAGTCGTTTCCTGCAGGGGGTGGGGGACTCGTCGGGTTGTGTTCTAGTCCATCAAATCCAGAGGCAGAATCTTTTTTAGGGGAGAAGACATTCTATTGAGATTTTGCTATAGAAATAGCTACAGAAGGCTGGAGGACTGAAGGGTGCAGCTGCTGTCTCCTTCTGCGCAGGTCACTATGGTACCCATGGGAGCCTGGTAATGACGAGCGGGAGAGAGGACGCCTGAATGCCACCTAGTATGAGGAGTCTGGTGGGGGAGAGAGAGAGAGAGAGAGAGAGAGAGAGAGAGAAGGAAAGAAAGAAAAGGCAGAATTTTGATTGCACTTTTGATATCAGAATGGATATGATTAGACTTTAAATACCCAAAACAGAAACTCCCTGCTGTTAGCTGAAAGTGACTGTGGGATCTGTGTGACTCTGTTCACTTGGGTAGGGAAAAATACTTCAAGTAGGTAAATTTCTTTGAGACTTCACATATCTAAAAATGTCATTATTCTTCTTCACAAATGATTGACAGTTTGACTGGGTAGACCCTTAACCACTGAGTCTCTGCTTTTATTATGGAACAATATTTACAATGAACAGAAACAAATAAATGGATAAAGAACTAAAGGTATAGAAATAAGAAAGTTCCAGGAGGTTTCTCTATCCATTCAAGCAATGGACTTTTTTGGCTTTTGTTGAGATTGTGAGCGTGCGTCTGGAGTGACCATTCAGTATTTGTCTGAAAGCACTTCTTAGGAGAATCACCTTTCTCTCACTTGCGGGTCTGGTCGATCACGGTGTCCTTCTCCATCTAACCACAGGGATGAGCACGGGGGCTCAGGCAAGACCAGTCACGTTTCTGTTGTGTGGTTAATGATAGATCTGCCTGGCTATCTTCTGTTGGCCTCTCCAGATACATCCTTGCCCTGCATTCACCTGCTTGCTGTCCTGGGAGGCTCCCTGATCCATCCGCCTCCCACTGGACTGAGCCTCTGGGGCACCGCCCGGAGATCAGTGAGAGGGCCGGGCAGAGCCCAGACTGCATGGCTTCACCGTGCCCCCCCAAATGCCACAGCTCCTGTGGGAAGGGCCTCTCCACACAGCTCCCCACTCTAGCTCCTCCAGATTGCTTCTTTCTCCTGTCTCTTCTGGCCTGGGAACGATATGTCCTGTGGTTTGTAGCACCAAGGACAGCACTAGCTCGTGCTGGTTTCCTTAAAACCTGTACTCACCATGTAAATGACCCCTTTATTAAATTATCTCACATCGCCTAATTGAGAGTGTGCGATTTGTTTCCTGCTAGGACTTTGGTGGATACGCTCTTTCCCCTTAAAGGAGGTGAGGCCGGAATTCCTAGTCGCCACCAGCCAGGCAAGCAGAAACAGAGCCACGAGGTAGAGATGAGCCTGATAACATCCTCTGAGCATCTGGACTCAGCTTGGTCTTGCAGCTAGCTGCATCCCAGTCTTCCCAGAAGTATCAACTAACAAATTCTCTTTTTAAAAAATTAATCTAATTGGTACAGGATCCGTGGAATTTATGGGGAGCCTGCTGGCTGGCTGTGAAGCACAGGAATGTAGTTCTCATCTTGACTTGGTACTGTGTGGCCATGCCAAGTTACTCAGTTCTTGATTTTGTTATCTTTATTACAGCTAAATATTCACCTATCTTGTGGTGTATTGAAATAAGATCTTCAGAGCACAATGTAAATTCTTATTTTGTGCCCAGCTTATTGGCAGTGCAGTTCAAGGTTTAAAAAAAATTATTGGAAGAAATATGTAGCATATTCCCTCAAGAGATCTAGAACATTACATAGAAATTTCATGTATGCATCCCTGTGCTGGTGATTCTGAAGCCTAGGGTCAGATGACTTATTTTAAAAAAATGGAAAATGCTCTTCATCCAGGTCCCTGGGAGACTGGGAAACTGGGTAGATCTTCGCTGTCGGCCTGTGGCAGACCCCATGATTTGCTTACTCGGTGTCTATCTCCCACTTCCTCCTTGCTAACAGAGCTCTAATTTTGTTGAGAAACCAGTAAGTCCAGCCCCAGGTTATAGGCATCAGAGACCTAATCTAATTGCTACCATCAATGTTTCTTACTACTCTGGTCTCCCTGAAAGCTGGGGTGGTCATGCCCCGATCTGGCCAGTGGCACCAAAGTGGAGGTCTCAGGGTGGTGAGAACAGGGTTGCTCAACCCTGGCACTTCTGACATTTTGAACCAGACGGTTCTTTGTTGTGGGGAAGCCATCCTGTGCACTGTAGAATACTTAGCATCATCCCTAGTCCCTACCCACTAGATGTCAATAGCACCCTCTTAGTTGTGACAACCACTAATATCTCCAGACATTGTTAAATATCTCCTAGGTAGTAAAATCATCTCCACTTGAGAACTACTGTTTTAGAGGAAAGATCGTGCGTTGCTGATAAAAGGGAACCAGTGTGTCTGGTCCCTTCTTCTCTGTCCTCCCTCCTGCCTTGGACAAGGGTGTGAGCATTGTAGCTGCGAGAGCCATTCTGCAGCCATGAGCGAAAGGCCAGACATTTCCTCCAAAACCACTGCTGCTTAACAGCAACCACCTAGTGTGTGTTTATGTCGGTAAGATCAAGATGTAGAACTCAGCTGTATTCCTCTGTACTAGCAAGAGACAATTAGAAATTGAAATGAAAAAATACCATGTACGATAACATGGAAAAATATTTAATACTTGAAAATAAATCTGACAAAAGATGTGCAAGATGTGTACCCCAAAAACAATCAAACCTTGCTGAGAGAAAAGACTACAATAAACACAGAGATAAACCATGAGTTCTGAAAACTCAGAATTGGTCAAATGTCAGTTCCCCTCAAACTGATCTATAGGTTCAATGTAATCCCAGCAAAAATTCCAATAGGCGCTTTTTAAAATGTAAATTGACACTCCCACAAGGTGGGAGAAGTATCAGTACGCTTGTAGACCCCAGACTGATTGCAACCAGAAGGTTGACAGTGCTGACTCCCAATCACCTCACCACCAACCAATCAGAAGAATGTCTACGAGATGACCACGCCCTCTTTGAACCATTACTATAAAACTCCTCACTACCCCCTCCAGGTTGGGACACACAATTTTGAGAGGCGCGAGCCCACTGTGTCCCCCTTTGCCTGGTAAAACAATAAAGCTTTCTTTTCTACTTCAAAAAATATGTATATATAAATTGACAGGCTGATTCTGAAATTTTATAAAAATGTAAAGGAGCAACAAGAAGCAAAACAATATTGAGGAAAAGGATAGGTTGGAGTACTTACACTACCGCCTTTCAGGCTTATAACCAGGTAATCAAGGCAATGTGGTGTTGATACAAAGACAAACACATAAACCCCTGCCACTGAATAGAGAGTCCAGATACAGATCCACGTGTGTATGATTAGTTGATTTTTGACAAAGGTGCCAATTTAATTCAATGTGAGATGGATAGTATTTTCAACAAATGGTGCTAGAACAATTGGACATCCATGTGGCAAAAAAAGAACCTCAATCTTAACTCATGCCATACACAAAAGCTAAGTTGAAATCCATCATAGACTTACGTATAAAAGCTAACACTATCAAACGTCTAGAAGAAAACAGAAGAAAATCACTACTTAGTTGGGGTAGGCAGATTCCTTAGGCAGGGAAAAAGCACAAACACAAAGGAGAATTCATAAATTGTACCTCATCAACATTAAAATCTTCCGTTCCTTGAAAGACATTATTAGAAAATTAAATAGCAATCCATAGAGAGAAGAAAATATTTGCAACCCATACATATGAGAAAGAACAAATATCTAGCATATATAAAGGAGTCTTACAACTTAATAATGAGAAGAAAAAACACTCCTAAATTAAAAATGGGCAAAAGATTTAAACTGACACTTCATAAGAAAGACATAGGAATTGCCAATAAGTACGTGAAAAGATGCTCAGTATCATTAGGCATCAGAGGAATGTAAATTAAACCACAATGAAGTACCTCTACACACGCACTAGAATGGCTAAAACGAAAAGAACTGACCAAATCAAACGTTGATGAGACTGTGGAAACACAGGAACACTCATACCCTGACGGTGGGAATGTAAAATACGGTACAACCATTTGGGGAAACAGTTGTGCAATTTCTTCTAAAGCTAAGAATATACTTATCATATCATCCAGCAATTCCAGTCCTAGGCATTTACCAAGAAAAATAAAAACATGTCCACAGAGACTTTTACATGAATAGTCCCAGCCATTCTATTCATAATAGTAAAAGACTGGAAACAACGCCAATATCTATCAACTGGTGAAATTGTGGTACACCCATACAATGGGATGCCACTCAGCAACAGAATGTAAAAATCTACTGACATACAACAGCATGCATTAGTCTTACACATACACTGAGCAAAAGCAGCGAGACACAGGGAATATATTATATGGTTACATTTACAAGAAATTCTAGAAGAGAGAAAACCAATCTCTAGTTGCCATCTGGGCATGTGTTGGGGTGAGGGGTGTTTTGCAAAGGGGCAGGAGGAAACTTTCTGGAGTAATGGGAGTATTCTGTATCTTGATTGTGGTGGTGATGGACGCACAGATGTATAAATTTGTCAAAACTCAGCTATGTGCACAGTTTAAATGGGTGCGTTTCATTATACATTGTTGACTTAGGAAAGATGACCAGGACTGGTCCTTCTGCTGTATGGTAAGCTACAGGGGAGACTCTTCCCCTGAAGCAATAGTGGGGGTCAGGGGTTGGTTGTGGTTTCCTAGTTCTATGACGAAATAAGTCTTCCTTGTTAGGGAGACATAGGAGAAGGTTGATCTGACTGCTGATCTAACCACATTTTCTCACTATCAGTATTAAAGAGATACCTTCTGAAGCATGATACAGCTTACTGATTTAAATATTTACTTATTTCTGTCCCCATGTGTCACCCCCCCTCACCTGTGTTATAATTAAGCTTTCATCTGCTTTTCTCATTGTGTCTGACACATCGTAGGTGTCAGTTAAGATATAACAGATGCCCAGCTGTCATCTTCTGTGTCTTATTTCTCAGTTGGTTCCAGACTCAGAAGGCAAAGATAGAATTGTTTTTTATGTTTCCTAAAACTCTAACAGCCCTCTCCTCCTATTGAAAATCATAACACTAGCACAATAATAAACCATAAATTGGCCATAAATAAACGTTTATTGGGTGTTTACTATGTGCCAGGTTTACTACACATGAAAGTGCTTATAAAACGGCATCTCTTCCTCATGGTAATGCTCATAATAACTCAGTGAAATGTGTACCATTTTCATTTGCCTTTTGGAGTGGATACAATTTAGGCAGAGAGAGGTTAAGTAACTCACCCACAGTCACACAGTTAGTAGGTGGCAGAACTGGGTTTTGAATCCAAGTAATCCGATTCCAAAATGTTGGCCTCACCCACCCACCACTGCTTCCATTCTTGTCTGGCTCTAGTCCATTCTTCACACAGCAGCCTGAGCAATTTTTTTTAAGGTAGATTTTATCAGGTCAGTTCTCTGCTGTAATTCCTCCAGTAGATCCCCATCACCCTTAGGGGGAAAAACAGAAACAAAACAAAACAAAACCCCCTTGATATGGTTCATAAGACCCTGCCACAACCTTTTCAGCCTCATTGGAGCCGTTTTCTCCTCACTCTTCAAGAGCCATACTCATCAGGCACATCACATGGCTTCCTGCCTCAGGACATTTGCACACGCTGTGTTCGTTACATGGAAGTCTCTCCCCACACCTCTGGTTCTTCAGGGTGTGTTGAAATACCACATTTTTAGAGAGGCTTCTCTAAGCCCTTCTTCCCCAAAGCCAATAGTATCTCCCTTTTATTGTCTCACTTTTTTTTTTTTTTTTTTTTTTTTTTTTTTTTGGCGGTACGCGGGCCTCTCACTGTTGTGGCCTCTCCCGTTGTGGAGCACAGGCTCCGGACGCGCAGGCTCAGCGGCCATGGCTCACGGGCCCAGCCGCTCCGCGGCATGTGGGATCTTCCCGGACCGGGGCACGAACCCGTGTCCCCTGCATCGGCAGGCGGACTCTCAACCACTGTGCCACCAGGGAAGCCCCTATTGTCTCACTTTAACCTGTATTTTACAGCCATGGCACTTACCACATTTTGAAATTATTTTCCTTTCCTGTGTGTAACTGGTACGACCTGCTTCACCAGCTTGGGGTGAAAATTAAATCACAGCGTTTCATTTTCAAGTCAGAACTGGCTCTGGTTTCCACGAGCCAGATTTCCAGGAAGCTTACACCCTTCCTGGGGTTGTGGGTATGTTCTTTTCCCATCAAGTTGCCCAATAACTTCAGGGGTTTACTCACCTCGAAGGGGCCAGTCCGAACCCCAAACACCTTGACAAGAGTGAGCCTCTGATGAGTTCAGGAGTTCGCGCCCTTATTTTAAATGGTTGTGCTCCTTGGTGAGAACTGACCTGTGCACTGCCCCCGGTCCACTTTTGTTGGCCGAGCTCACACTTTGGGGCTCACCATGTGGTGGCGGGGTGTCCAATGTGGCTATGGGGCTCAGCTCCGGTGTCCCATCCCTGCCCAGTGGCCATGGGGTTCCTGGCTCTACACCAGGCTCTGTAGCTGGCGCTGCCCCTCTATGGTACATTGGAAACTGGGTTCAGGGGTGATCCCTGAGGACTCCAGCCTGCTGCAGGGTAGACAGCTTACACTCCAGAGTCCCCCATGGGATCCAGCTGCACATCCTCCCTCCCTGTGGTCCTGCTTCTCCTCAGCCCACACCCCAGAACCGCGTACTGATGAATCCTCGCGTCTCAGGGTCGGTGGCTGCGGGAGGGGATCCGAGACCCGCTCCCCCATGATGAGCTGCCTGCGCACCCTTGACAGTCTCGCTGCCAGCTGATCACTGAAGCCATCTTATCGTCCAGGCTGTACAACCTGCACCCACTGTCATGGTCTCCTTCCCTTTCATCCCGGGGAGGCCTGGCCCCTGTCTCAGTCGCCCCCTCCCCTGCTTTCCTGGAGGGTTAGGAGAAGCAGCTTCTGTTGGGCATACTCAGACACGGGCCTTCCATCCCCTAGCTCTAAAGTAAGGTTGACACTCTCCTCCCGCTACCAAGAAGGACCACTCAAGTGAGCCTTTCCAACACAAAGATAATTTGCTCCTGAAAAATTGAGAACTTACCTAGATAAAAACTGTGAGAAACTTTTACATGGAAGCTCATTTTAGAATTAAAAAAAAAAAAGCCTCCATTCTACTGAGTGTTTCCTCACTGCATGTCTGTCTCCTGTTTAAGCCTCGGGACCTCAGCTTCTGTGAACCCACTCCTGGCACATGGTGGGCAGCCAATCAGTATTTGCTGGATGAATGAATGTATCACCAACTCCTGAAAAAATCATGCCTATCAGGAAGCTAGGACAAGAGTTCGAGAACCAAAGGATTAGTGTGGAGTTATCTAATCACCTTATGAAAAGCTGATCATGGGTAGATATGTTTGTGTCTATATACATGTAATTTTATTCAAGTTTTCTTCTTTTTTATTTCAAGAAGGGCCACTTTATTTGGAAACTTTCAAGTGAGATTTCAGACATTCAACATGGTATGAATATAAACAAGAAATAGAATAAAACAAACACCAGGGAACTCACTACAAAGTTTAAGAAATAAACCCAAACTAAAGTACAGTTGCAGCCACTTGGGTATCCCTCCTCACTTTTCCTCCCACTAGAGGTAACATTGTCCTAATTTGGAGAAACTTCCGCAGCCCTAGAAGCCACAGCCCAACACAGAGGTGATCTTTCCCCTCCCCCTCCAGCCACAGGTGATTCAACCCAGGTGGATGCTCCACACACCTAGACTTATTTGGGGTGTGGCCACAATGAGCCTTGAGAGGGAAGAAAAGTGTGAATAGCATGGAGGAATTTAAAGACTGAGCAGATGCTCAGGGAAGTGAGGGGAAGGGGGAAGGGGAAGGGGAGAGATGGGGAGGTAAAGAGAGTGGGGGGGAGGGAGAGGGGGAAGAGAAGAGAGGGAAGGGGGAGGGGGAGAGTCTTGTGCCCTATTTCCAAGTAGTTTCCACTTCCCTGTTCCACACCTCCCAGACCTGTCTGCTTTTCCTAATTGTGATCTGTGACAGTCCTTTATAACCTTCCCATGATCTCCATTTTACTTGACCTAGTTTGGATGGATTCTATTACTTTTTTTAAAATAAATATATTTATTTTATTTATTTTTGGCTGCATTGGGTCTTTGTTGCTGTGTGCCGGCTTCCTCTAGTGGCGGCGAGCGGGGGCTACTCTTCGTTGCGGTGCGTGGGCTTCTCATCGCAGTGGCTTCTCTTGTTGTGGAGCACGGGCTCTAGGCATGTGGGCTTCAGTAGTTGTGGCACGTGGGCTCAGTAGTTGTGGTGCACGGGCTTAGTTGCTCCACGGCATGTGGGACCTTCCCTGACCAGAACTCGAACCTGTGTGCCCTGCATTGGCAGGCGGATTCTTAACCACTGCACCACCAGGGAAGCCCCAATATTACTTTTAACTAAATAATTCTTAAGATAAACTTTCCCCACAGAAAGAAGAAATATGATTCACCCAGTACAAGTGGACGAAGTTCCTAGAATCATAGAATTTGATTGATTCATTTATTCAACAGGTATTTATTGGGCTTTGTGTGAATCTTTGGTCCAAACTTCCAGTTGGGGTGATCAATCCACTTGGTTTGCCATGATTTTCCCAGTTTGAGTACTGAAAGTCCTGTGTACTGGTAACCACCTCGGTCTCTGCAAACTGGGACCCTGGGCCACCCTACTTCAGTGTGCCGTCTTGGTCTCTAGTTGTTCACACTGCACAAGCATTTGGCTAGACTTTAATGGCTAGAAAGTTCTTTGTGCTAAGTTTATTCCATCTTCATATAGTTTCTACTGCCATATTCTGCTCTGGTTCTTCTCTGGTAAGACATATTTTTCCAGTGTTAAAATTTATTCCTTCCTGGCCAGGCATGAGCTATAATTTATGCCTGGATTGGTTACCCATGGCCTACCCCAGAGCAGGCAAAATTCAGGGTACTTCCCAGGCGCCAACAATCCCCTGGTGCCGTGCCTGTGCTAGTCTCTTCCTTGGGAGGAACGTCTGAGAAGCCCTTTCTCTGGCCAAGTGATCCCAAGGCACTACCCATACATGTGCCCCCGACTACTGCATCCTTTCACCAAACACATCCATCGAAACTCTGGTGCCGATACAGGAAGGGGAGATGGGTCCTGGATTCCAACGAATATAGTACAAGGTCCTGAGCACCAAATTCTATAAGAGAGACAGGTCAGATGCTAATGGGATTGGGAGGAAAGAGTGAGGACAGTCAGCTGGGGGGAGTCGGTCACTTCAGATTAAAGCTCCGGCTGAAAAAGCAACTGCTCAATTGCAGTTTTCTGAACTAGCAGACCGAGCACACTGACCTCATTGTGAAGAGTGACCAACTTTAACAGGTCAAACTTTTGGAGAGTATTTTTGTTTCATTTTCAAGTCAAAGCACTTAGAGACCTCGGCCTGAACTGCCTTCGCTCAGGAGGTGCATGACCTACTCCCTAATTTAAGGAGGTGTCTTTCTTTTTTCTTTTTTTTTTTTTAATGTCATTGAAGTATAGTTGATTTACAACGTTGTGTTAATTTCTGCTGTACAGCAAAGTGATTCAGTGTACATATATACATAATACATTCTTCTTCATATTCTTTTCCATTATGGTTTATCACAGGATATTGAATATAGTTCCCTGTGCTAGACAGTAGCAACTTGTTTTTTATCCATCCTCTATATAATATTTGCATCTGCTAATCCCAAACTCCCAATCCATCCCTTCCCCACTCCCTCTTGACAGCCACAAGTCTGTCCTTTATGTCTGTGAGTCTGCATCTGTTTCATAGATAGGTTCATTTGTGTCATATTTTAGATTCCACATATAAGTGATATCATATGGTATTTGTCTTTCTCTTTTTGACTTACTTCCTTAGTATGATAATCTCTAGGTCCATCCAGGTTGCTGCAATGGCATTATTTTATTCTTTTTTATGGCTGAGTAGTATTCCATTGTATATATATCCCATATCTTCTTTATCCATTCATCTGTCGATGGACATTTAGGTTGTTTCCATGGCTTGGCTATTGTGAATAGTGCTGCTATGAACATAGAGGTGCATGTATCTTTGTGAATTATAGTTTTCTCTGGATATATGCCCAGGAGTGGGATTGCTGGATCATATGGCAACTCTCTTTTTAGTTTTTTGAGGAACCACCGTACTGTTTTCCATAGTGGCTGCACCAACTTACATTCCCACCAACAGTGTAGGAAGGTTCCCTTTTCTAAGGAGGTGTCTACTTAAGCACTGCCTTTGTTGAGGCCTCCTCAGCCTACCCTATCCAAATAGCACCCCAGTCATCGTTGTCTATTTTTCTTCTTAGCATTTATCATCACCTATTACATAATTTTATTTTGTTCATTTAATCTCTTCCTCATTGCTCATCAGGATGTAAGCTCCATGAGAGCAGAGGTGTTATCTATTTTATGCTTTGCTGTATCTATAGAACAATAGAAGATGCTCAATAAATGTTTGCAGGAGGAAGGAAGGAAGCAGGTAAGTTTTAATGCGAGAGGAAAGGTCCAGTGCTGCCAAGATAGAGCAAGTCCATTCCGGGTCTTAGTTCTGCCACTTACTGGCTGAGTGACCCTGAACAAGTCACTTAACCTCTCTGAACCTTGCTGTCCTCCTCTGTCAAATGGTGGTAACACTAGCACCTGTGGGCCTTGAAAAGTTGTTGGGAGGATTATATGGGGTCCTTTGTAAATAGCTTAGCAAACTTCCTGAAAGTGGGAGCAGATACCCCATAAACAGGAGCTACAGTGATGTATATAGTGTTAGCAGGGGTGAGGGAGAAGGCCACAGCCCAGAGCCCTGGGTGCTCTGGGAAAAGGTGATCCTCCTGCAGGGAAGAAGGGTGGGTCCTGACCAGGCTGGAGGTGAAGGTTGGTGATGGTTGGTGATGGTTGGTGATGATTGGTGATCCAAGTCAAGTCTTTGTCCTGAAAACCAGTTTTTCAGACCTCCAGACCTCCAGAGTTTCTTTGAGGATTAAAAGAAATACCTTATACGAAGAAGTTCGTTTTAAGCCATAAGTTGTATGTAAAGGCTCTTATTATGATCTCCCAATTGCCCGAGGCTGTCTATATATAGACACTTGTCCATCCTGTCCTCCACGGACTGTCCAAGCAGAAACATTGCTAGTTGTCTGCATCAATCTCTGCTCAAAAGACTCAGTTTCCCCCAAATTTATTTTATATTATTATAGCCTACTTTAATATGGGCATTTAGCAGAACAAATGTACTTTTCTATTATTCTGCATTATCATATTATAATTCCTTAGGGGAATGTTATTTGCTTTGGAAAACTGCCTAGTTTTTCATTATCCTCATCTTTGTTGGTGTAATTTCTTTGTCCAGTTTGCTCTGTTTATAAATATATTTATTACTTTGGCTCATTTTTACCCCTGTAATCCCATCCCTAATCTCCACAGCATGAACATGATATAAGTTTTAGGAATATTTTTCCCTTACTCACCATTATTTGTTCATTCATTCAGTCATTTATTCATTCAACAAAGAAAGTGCCCACTGTGTGCCGTAGTGGACTGAGGGTAACAGCAAACTGAGCAGATTTAAAACGAAGAGCTGTGGAAGAAACTAAAGCAGGGAAGGAGGATAAAAGGTTGAACTGTCAGGGGTTTCAACATTGGGATGGCCGGGCTGCGCCCACTGAGAAGGTGGCATTTTGTAAAGACTTGGAGGGATCAGGGGACAGTTCTAGAATTGCTGTCTTGCAGAGTATGTCACCTAAATTACACCCTCTGCTGTATTAAGTGTGGTTTGCGTATCACTGTGCTGGAGTAGAGCTGGGCCTGTGTAATGTTATCCACCCAGGCTGCTGCCGCCGCAGGGCTACACCCCAGGACTCCGCCAGCATTTTGTCCTCAGTAGTTATAAATACCTAGTGATTGGTCTAGCACCTTGCCTGCATGAATACTATTTTGCTGTTTTCTCTTATAGCTCTTAGAGGTGGGAGTGCTTTTCCCCCAACAATGAACGCACAACTTCATCTTGTGTGTCTGCTTCCCGTATGGCATGTGTTTCATGTTCTTCTTTCTCAAATACTTGAAAACAGGATAAAGAGATCTACACGTTGTAGACATTTGGCTGTAAAACCGTCCATTACCCTGAGTGTGCACCACAGGAACTCTATGAATTATTAAATTGATTATATGACACTGAATTTTGTCAACGTTTTGATACTCCTTACATTTCACCTCAGCATGACCCCTGAATGGAATCAGGATGTTTTGAAAATCTAGATTAAACAACACTCATTTTCTAACCAAAATCAAACTAAGCTTACTTTCCGTTTACCCCAGAGAATATGGTCAAACTGCCATAGGATCTACATGGCTTTTAAAAGTTTGGGACAGAAAAAACCACTAAGAGCCCTTTTTTCTTTTGGTTTTGTTTTGCACGTTTCATATTCTTTTATTATTGTTTTTGCCTGTGGCAGATGAACAACATTTCAGAAAGGACAGTCACCCCCCACCCACCATGTGAGGTGGGGTGTAGGGGGGATTGACACTGAGGGCCCCCAACCCACTTCCTTGCTTGGTAACTTTGACCTTGGCCAAATGCCATCACGTCTCTGAACCCCAGTTTCTTCTTTCATGATGTAATACTGACCCTTCTTCTCACAGGGCTACTGTAAGCCCAGGGAAACCAGCGGTCCCAGCAGAGACAGACACAACTCAGGCCCTGGTGGGTCACTGGAACCCCTCTCCTAATGCCAGGGTCCTTTCTGAGGGCCTCATCTCCACCTCCCCACTCCCTCCACTAGGGTGTCTTCCTACCTTGCGTTCAGTCACCAAACCTCCCCACCCCCCCATGCTTCCACAGATAACATCATCTCCATGTGGAGGCTCTGTGGAAACCACAAAGAGAAATCGTAGTGTCGGGGATAATTAACACTGTATTGGTTTTTAAAAAAAAACTCTTTCCTGAACTGCATTAATTTTTCCCCATTATCAGTTTCAGTTTTCCAAAAACTTATAGAAATTTTCAGTATTCGTTGGTAAAGAACTACTGCTTGCTAATTAGTGTTGAAATTTTTCTTATTTTTTTAAGTTTTAAAAGAATTTATATATTTTATTTATGTATTTTTGGCTGCATTGGGTCTTTGTTGCTGCATACGGGCTTTCTCTAGGTGTGGTGAGCAGGGCTACTCTTCATGGCGGTGCGTGGGCTTCTCGTTGCGGTGGTGTCTCTTGTTGCGGAGCACGGGCTCTAGGCACGCGGGCTTCAGTAGTTGTAGCACGTGGGCTCTAGAGTGCAGGCTCAGTAGTTGTGGCGCACAGGCTTAGTTGCTGCATTGCGTGTGGGATCTTCCCAGACCAGGGCTCAAACCCACGTCCCCTGCATTGGCAGGCGGATTCTTTTTTTTTTTTCAACATCTTTATTGGAGTATAATTGCTTTAAAATGTTGTGTTGCTTTCTGGTGTATAACAAAGTGAATTAGCTATATGTATACATATATCCCTATATCCCCTCCCTCTTGCACCTCCCTCCCACCCTCCCTATCCCACCCCTCTAGGTGGTCACAAAGCACCGAGCTGATCTCCCCGTGCTATGCGGCTGCTTCCCACTAGCTATCTATTTTACGTTTGGTAATGTACATATGTCAATGCCATTCTCTCACTTCGTCCTAGCTTACCCTTCCCATTCCCAGTGCCTTCAAGTCCATTCTCTACGTCTGGCAGGCGGATTCTTAACGACTGTGCCACCAGGGAAGTCCCGAAATTTTTCCTTCTAGCCAACACCTAGTGAATATCTGCCTTTCTGCTACCATGATCACATTGCCAATCAAATTTAACCTGTGGAATACCCAAACATAGAGATAAATAGCACTTGTACATTATCAAGTGTTTTAACAAGTTAGAAATGGATCAAATCCTTGTAGGTGGCAGTATTTAGTTTGGGATCTGCTCTGTCTTCATGGCACTTTAGTTACTATGATCCTGGGGACTTTTCTAGACAAAAAATGCTCGCTGTTTTCAAATTCGTCAAATCCTTGTCTTATCAGTGGTTGTGTGTATAAATTTTATTGTCTGTAAATAAAGAATATAGCAAGGGGAAGCATTTGGGAAAAGACATAGGCTTTCATATAAAAATAATCAGCTTGAAGCGTTTAACTTGAACTGAGGATTAAGCACACTTAGATAACTGTCTCAAATGGTAATGAAGTGTTTTGTTTTATTTTTAAATGTCATTTTGTCTTAATGCAAACTCAAGGTCCTCCTGTGGAGTGCTTTCACTTAGCAGGAAAACAAGACCAGACACGAATTAATGCCCTCCTCTGAGCACCTACTCTTTCTCTATTCTGAGCTCTTCAGAATTCAAGGTGCTTCTTTTTTTTTAAAAGTAAGATTAATTCTGTTTTATTTATTTTATTTTTTAATTGAAATATAGTTGATTTACAATGTTGTGTTAGTTTCAGGAGTACAGCAAACTGAATCGGTTATACATATACATATATCCACTCTTTTTTAGATTCTTTTCCCATATAGGCCACTACAGACTACTGAGTAGAGTTCCCTGTGCTATACAGTAGGTCTTTATTAGCTATCTGTTTTACATACAGTACTGTGTATATGTCAATCCCAATCTCCCAGTTTATCCCTCTGCCCCACCCCTTACCCCCTGGTAACCATAAGTTTGTTTTCTACATCTGTAACTCTACTTCTGTTTTGTAGATAAAGTTCATTTGCACCTTTTGTTTTTTAGATTCCAAATATAAGTGATATCACAGGATATTTGTCTGTCTTTTTCTGAGTTACTTCACTTAGTATGATAATCTCTATCTCTAAGTCCATCCATGTTGCTGCAAATGGCATTATTTCATTCTTTTTCATGGCTGAGTAGTATTCCATTGTATATATATGTTCCACATCTTGTTTATCCTTTCCTCTGTTGATGGACATTTAGGTTGCTTCCATGTCTTGGCTATTGTAAACAGCACTGCAGTGAACATTGGGGTGCATATATCCTTTCAAACCATGGTTTCCTCTGAATATATGCCCAGGAGTGGGCCTGCAGGATCATATGGTGGCTCTATTTTTAGTTTTTAAAGTAACCTTCATACTGTTCTCCATAGTGGGAGCCACCTTCTCTTTAATGCCCAAACTATGCAGTTAAAGCAAGTGCTTAGAGAAACCATTTCCTGTAGTATCTTGTCGCTCACAGCTCACAAATGTTAAGCTCTTCCTTCTACCTACAGACTATCCGAGGCTATTTGTATGGTTCCTGAACCCATCTGTTCTAACCTGTACTCGCTGCTATTTAGAATACGGATGTTAATTACCTCTTTAACGTCTCCCAGCTCCTTGCTAGAAGCCTCAAATGCCCCCAAGCATCTATTAGGTTCTCAATACCCATGCCTTTCCTCTTTCCTTTCACAGCAACCCAACTCTTCCCTCCCATCAACTCTGCTTAGAGGGGCATGGCTTTGCCCTCCAGGCAGAAGTACAGACCTGACGTTTCATCTGTCTGCACTGAAGTCCCAACTAAGGTAGACCTTCTCCCTCTGAGTTGAATAAAATAATCTGAATTCTAAACATCTTAAACATCTCGTTAACAGGATGAGTTCAAACATGTCAGAGAGGCTCCTTCCCACCCCAAGTCTGTCCAGCCTGTTTGGAAGCTATGGTTTCCCTCTGTGATGTACAACCCTGGCTGTGTTTATTCCCCTACTGGGCAGTCCATGGGTGAAGGCTGGTGCTTTTTAGGGTTTGTTTTCATCTGTGGGTCCTATCATCTTTTCCCTCTGATTATAAATTCCCTAAGGGACCTGACATTAATTCTGAGATTGTTATTGGTTTGTCAACTGACTTTTTTCCTTGTTTCTTGTTTAAGGTTCAGAAAGTTGCCACTATAATGAATGAAACGCAGCTTCCAACGGGCCTCTGAGAGCACATAGAAACCTTATTTATCAGTAGAATGAAAACATCACTTTAAATTGTTATTGAGAATGACTCAGTCCTACCCCTTGAAAATAATTCATTTTAGTAGAAATTAAGTATTTGTAATCTGATGAGTCTTCTAGAACTTTGTACTAATTATAATGCCTCATTTTATTACCAAAAGCGTTAGGAGGAAGAGTGCCTTACAGTTGCAAAGAATGGAATTTTTTTCAGCTCAGTGAGTTCTTTAAGTTTATTACTTTACTTATTCCTAGTAGTGATAATTGGACTGAAAAGGAAATAAGTCAGAAAACAGTGGAAAAAAAAGAGAGCACAGTGCCAGGCAAGAATAGAGTCTCAACAGATGTTTGCTGAATAAATTGAATGAAAAGGAGAAAAGGGAAATTTAAAAACAGAGTTACAATGGGCAGGATCTAAGAGCTCCTGGGATCATATTCAATTAAAAACATTCAAACCATCGCATTGTGAGCATGTGTATGCTTTTTGTCATGGGGAAAACATGTGTCTCTTTTTTGAATAAAATTCTAGAGAACAAAAAGGGGGGAAAGGAACTTCCCTGGTGGTGCAGTGGTTAAGAATCTGCCTGCCAATGCAGGGGACATGGGTTCGAGCCCTGGTCCGGGAAGATCCCACATGCTGTGGAGCAACTAAGCCCGTGCTCCACAACTACTGAGCCTGTGCTCTAGAGCCCATGAGCTACAACTACTGAGCCCTCGTGCCACAACTGCTGAAGCCTGCCCGCCTAGAGCCTGTGCTCCGCAATAAGAGAAGCCACCGCAATGAGAAGCCCACGCACTGCATGGAAGAGTAGCCCCCACGTGCCGCGACTAGAGAAAGCCCGTGCACAGCAATGAAGACCCAACGCAGCCAAAAAATAAATAAATAATTAATTAAAAAGAAAAAAATGGGGGGGAGAAGATGAATGTCAAGAGAAGTTGAATGAGATGAACAGAAGATGAAGGCAAAGAGGAAACACGAATGAGTGTGGTAAAAGGAAAGCTAACAGAAATGATGCAACTTCGCTCACGTTTCTGTTTTTCTTTCTTCTTATTCCCTTTCCTTCTTTCTAGTGTTTATACTCAGAATTCCAAAGGGAGATTTAAGAGCAATTTGGAAGTATGTTAAGTAAGACAACACCAGGTGGCAAATAGCAATTTAATTCTCCTTGCCAACAGGGCTAAAGACTTAGTGTGCTTTTTATCAGAAGGGCCTGGTGGGAGGAAGAGGGGAGGGAGTGGGAGGAAGGAAAAAGCCATTAAGTGCGCTGTGATGAAGGCTGCGCAGAGACTGATAGAGCTCGGATAAGAAATCTCTTAATACACGCATGAATTCCCCTTTTCATCCTGCCGCCCGCTAGAAAACTGGGTATACAGGCATTTAAGACGTTTTCTCTGCAGCAAATATTTGCACGCGAGTTGTGTGTTGACACCGTGTGGCTTTGGATTTCAGGGAGCAGGCTGGTGCCTCTCAGGCTGTGTAGGTACCGATGGCAGGGCTGCCACACTAGCTGGTTTCAGAGGCAGCTCCAGTAGTCCTGTCTGCCCTCCAAACTGAGTCAAGGGCGGTACTTTTCATTTTGAAAATAGGATGAGGGGTCTGCTTCTGAGATCTTTCCTATTTAGTTTTTGTCTGATGGAAAAATTGGATTTTCTGGAACCTTATACAAACTATTTAGATTGTGATAAATATATGTCATTTAAGATAAACTAGTAGATCTGGCCGTTGCTATTACTGTTACTTCAGCTTCTGTTCCCATCAGCCTCTTCATCCCCTTTCCCACTGTGGAGGTTGCGGAAGTTCTGTCTTCATTCTGGCTGGGAGGATGGGGGAAGCCCAAACCCAGTCTACTGACCTGAATCAGAAGGAAGGAAGGTCTCTCTTTTTTTTTTTTTTTAAGTCATACACTCTTCCTTTTTGTGAAGATCAGTAAGTGTGAATGGAAGAGGCAGGTAGGAAGTTTTGTTCCCCAAGGGAGCTGAACATAAAGAGAGAACCGTATGGATGCATCAAGGTGAATGTCATGAGCTCAGTGCCCTGTCTGACCAGACCCTCCATCATGAAACAGGAAGTGGTCTGCCCAGAGCAGCCAGACACATCCAGAAAGGCTGGCCGTGCTTTCCCTCTTCCCTCTGCCCTGTGGACAAACGGGCTGCATGGGTATGATGCGGGGAGGGCACCCTCAGGTGTGAGGACAGTCTGTCTCCCCGCGTGTTTGTGGGGAGCAGCCTTGTCAGGCTTTAGACTCTGGGTCTGCAGATCTCACACTAATCAGAATTTTCCTTTAAAAAAGCAAGGTTGTGGTAGACAATATTAAGACTGTAAATGTAGCTCTCAATAGAGAACTTTTCAGTTCTTTCCCATTTTTTTGTTTGTTTTTGTTTTGTTTTGTTTTTTTGATACAAAGTTAAGGTCCGGGGCACTAACTGGGGATCAGACTGGGGGTTTGTTCAGTTTGCTCGTCTGTAATTGGGGCTGTCATGACGGTAGCAAGGGTTGAGTTAATGCATTTAAAGCACTTATAATGCTTGTCTCATAGTCAGCATCAGATGCATCTAACATTAATCTCTTATTATTACTATCATTCACTTGCCATGAGGTTTAAAACCTCTTGCTTTGCAGGTCGTACAATGCTCTGTTGAGGGAGGGTAGAAATCATTCCACATTTCCCTAGAGATTAGTTTTCAGGACCTCAAGTTTATTTCCCTAAAACTCTAAAATAGCAGGAACTTTCGCATTTTATTGAGTTGGCCCAGAGGTCTAGATTCACATTGTACTACAACCTTCCAAGGCTCCCTTCTTGTCAGATGCCCAAGGATCTGGTCCTCACACACAACGCCAAACAGAGAATGAAGGTAGCTTTCACATGGTTCAGGTTAGTGAGATTTATCTGGGAAATTGTTTCAAAGCCCTGGGAATTTGCCCTGGGAAAAGAACTATTTTCTACTTTCCCAGAACACGAGGTCTCGGAACTGTAGCTTATCCATAAAGAAAAGAAAAACTCCATCTTTCAATCATTTATTCATTCATCACATACTGATATTTATTGAAAACTTACTATGTCATTTGCTAGGAGTTGGATGGCCAAAGATGAACGAGTCATAATCAGTTTTGAGGAACTTAAAATTAGTGATGGAAGAAGCTGTACGAACGTAAGAACATGGCGATGCGAGCAGGTGATATCATTGCTTGGACGATGAGTTGGAGTTTGTCGAAATGGCGAAAATGGGAGAGAAGGCCATTCTAGAAAGATGGCATATAGTGTGTTAGATGGACCATCAGTCAGCCAAGACCCTGGATTACTGAGCAGGTCCACCCTTCCCCCTGCCACCCCAGCCACATTGCTCAGGGCTCAGTAAAAGATGAGAGCATTGGTCACCCACAACTCTGGTGTTCAGGCCCAGAGTGGGCCACTAACTCATTTCCAAGAGGGACCACCAAGCCTATGAGGCTCCAGGTACTTATGAACCAGCTTGCCCGATGGAGGTCATGGTTAAACGCTGACAGCTGGAGGGGAGGGTGAGCCCGAGGGTCTGGCCCAGGGCAGCACAGGAGACTGGGGGCGAGGGGGTGCAGGCGCGGGCCTTGTGAAGCGCCTTTGACGTCTTTCCAGGGTGTTGCTTTCTGCTTTTCCCTGCACGTGACGGTGAGCTGGTAGACTGTCTGCACACCTTTGCAGTGTGGAGAACATTCAAGAAGGAAAGGGGCCGAGACAGGAATTGATGTTTAATTAGGATGCTAGAGCGGTGCTTCCGGGGACCCTTAAGGTCTATGGGAAGACAGTGCTTGTGGGGATGACAGGAGAGATGGGTAGAACCTGGAGCTGTTTCTGGACTAGAAATGGCAGGATCTTGCAGTGCTGGATGCGGCAAGGAAGGAGGATGGTGCTCGAGGGAAGCCCGGCTGGAGTCGTCCTGTTGGTCTCAGGGGTCTGGGTGTGGATTGGGGAGCAGCTTTCCCAGCAGCACTGAGCTGACACTTCTCGTGGGTTTGTGCCATCGGTACTTAACAGCAGCCTGAGGCAGGGGGGATCCCCACGTGAGAAGGGGACAGGGACACAGAAGGGTGGGGTGACTCCCCACGTTTATGCAACAAGAGGCCGAGCCACATCCAGGACTCATGTCCACACGTCTCTTGCTCGTCATCACCATGTATGTTTGCTGCCTTTCCAGAGCGAGGAGGTGTAACTCCAGTTTGAATGTCTGAACTGTTCCAGGATTTTGGAGGACAGGGTGGGCAGATCCCCTCCTCCAGGCAAATGACTCACTGGAGGGAAGCCAGTGCGGGAGAGAAAAGGGCCCGACAGGAGGGGATGTGTGTCCAGCCCACGCTGTCCTGGGGGCTGGCACAGGAGCGCTGAATCGAGCAGGTGGTAAAAAAGAAAGGCCTGCTTCCCGGTTGGCTGCTTAAGACGCCGCGGAGCAGGTGGTGAAGGGCAGAACACAACGGCCGCCTCAGGAGGACTGGAGGCCCGAGGCCCAGGGTGGATATGTGGGCTTTACAGCCCTTGTCAGTGTGTTTGGAGATGGAGGAATCATCGGAGATGGTTTCAGGGACCAGACAGAGGAAAATGAGGTCTCCTTTGTAGCAGCAAAGAGGGTTCACTTCTCAAACAGACCTACGACACTCCTGGGCTTCTGTGAACCACCGGGGCTTCTGTCTGCAAGACGTTGGTTCTTAAACTCTGCCAGTGGACAAGGTCATGGACATAGTACTTTGCTACTGTGACCCTATTTCCCCCTCAGGCAAGTGCACACAGCACAGGCCATGCAATAAACAGTAACAATGACAGCAACACCTGTGCAACGTTTGCCCTGCCCCAGGTGTGGCACTAAGTGTTTACATACCCGATCTTACTTAACCCAGAATAATACCCAGAGGTCAGCGCCATTACTGTCCCATCCTCCACATGAGAGAATGGGACAAGAGCTATCCCTGCGTCTGTCCTGAGTTAAAAGGTTAGGAACCAAGGATCCTACAAGCTTACTGTGATCATCAGCCTTTTCTTACTGAATTAAAAAGCCCAGTCTGAACACATCTTACACAAATCCTCAGGCTAAAGTGTTCGCCTTTTCTTCTTCAATTTCAACTTTGTTTTCTCAGCTGACAAGATTGTGGGCGAAGTGACATCACCATCTGATCCGCATCTAAAAACATTTTGGCTAAGTTCAAAAAATAGAGATCTTGAACGTGCTCCTTTAATTACATTTGACCATTTGAGCAGCTGCGTGAAAACCCCGGGTAGCCAGCCTGTTCTGCAATTTGTTTTGAAAACAAGCTTTTCCGTCTCTCAGCGGCGAGGATTCTGTGTATAGGGTGTACACTGTGAATCACAGTTTCAAAGGAAGACGACAAACACAGCTCTCAGCCAAGCAATTTGTAAAACTGGATCGCTGACAGAGACCCAGGAAGCAGCAGGAAAACAACCAAACACAGAGACGCAGTCAGGCGCCTGGATGTGAGCTGGAGCAACCATGTGGAAGGAGCCCCAGGGTGATGGGAAGAGAGGGAGCAGAGACCCCGAGGGGCTGAGAGCACGGGGTCTGGGCCCGGGATGCCTGGCTCGCCTGTTTGGTACCCCAGCTGCCTTTGACTGCTCCTCACGTGTGTTCAGTTCACCGAGGGAACAGGGAACGAATGTTTCTTCAATTAGATTCACAGGTTTTATTTAATTAATTAATTTATTTTTAGAAGTTTCCACATTCTTTGTTTTTTTTTTAATTTAATTGAATTTTATTTTATTATTTGGCTGCATTGGGTCTTTGTTGTGGCACGTGGGATCTTTGTTGTGGCCTGCAGGCTTCTCTCTAGTTGCGGCGCACAGGCTCAGTTGCCCGTGGCTTGTGGGATCTTAGTTCCCCCACCAGGGATCGAACCCATGTCCCCTGCATTAGAAGGCGGATTCTTAACCACTGGATCACCAGGGAAGTCCCAGATTCACAGGTTTTTTAACAGTCATGACCTCAATCAGTCCACATCTCTTTAATGATTACTTTCATGGATTTCGTGGTCTTTTTCTCTGATAATAACAGTAATAACAACAGCTAGCACCTACTGAGCTTTCTACCTTCAACATGTGTCAGAGTCTCTCCGTCCTCACTTGAACGTAAGCTCCATGAGGGCAGAGGAGTCTCTGCTCTCTGTTCAGTGATGTAGCTACAGTTCCTGGAATAGTGCCGGGCACGTGGTAGATGCTCGTTAGGTGTTTGGTGACTGAATGGATGGATGAACAAACATACTCCTGTTGCACATTGGCAGGTAGTACTCTAAGGGCTTCACTGATTCATTTAGACTTCATCGCTATTCTGTGCAGCAGGCATTTGTTATTCTTCCTATTTTATACATGAGCCGACTGACTCCCAGAGACGTGACTTAGCTTGTCCAAGGTCACGGGGCTGAAGGGGGCAGAGGCAGAAAAGGACCCAGGCAGTCTGACCCCAGAGTCCCCTTCTCCATACTGTTGGTCTTCAAGCTTCATTCACTCACTTTTAGTTTTTCCTCCATCTCCCTACGTTTAATTCCCTATAATGCTCTTCTAACAGGCCAAACTACTTTATACCAAAGCCTTCTTTACACACAAAAGAAAACTTTTATTTTGCTCTTTTGAAAGCATACAGTATGAAATAGTCTTATTGCTTATGCCAAAGGGCCTTGAGTTAGTTTAGATGTAGAAGAAATTAAGACTGAAGAATGGAAATATGACCTCAAGGAGAACCTTAAATTTATATTTTCTTTTAAGAGATAATATAAACTATTATGATTTTTTTCATAAGAAGATCTTTATACTCAAGTTTTCTCTATGGAACAGTATAAAAAAATCATTTCTTAGAAGTAATAGGAGACAAAGTTACCCAGGTCATAAATTATAAGTCTAAGTTTTTAATCCCTAAATTTGATATAGCCTTACTAATTCTTGAGGGCCATTTTCTCTCTTTAAGACAATGAGATAGATGAAAATGATACTATGTTCAGAGAAGTACAGGCTCACCACCAAAGAGATAGATAAAAACATATTATTTATCTCTCTCCTGGGCATATATCCGGGGAAAACTCTAATTCGAAAAGATACATGCACCCCAGTGTTCATAGCAGCACTGTTTAAATAGCCAAGACTTGGAATGATACAAATGAGCTTATTTACAAAACAGAAACAGACTCTCAGACTTAGAAAACAAACTTATGGTTACCAAAGGGGGGTGGGGGGGAGGGGAGGAGGGGAAGAGATAAATTAGGAGTTTGGGATGAACATATACACACTACTAGATATAAAATAGATAAACAACAAGGACCTACTGTATAGCACAGGGAACTATATTCAATATCTTATAATAACATATAATGGAAAAGAATCTGAAAAAGAATATATATATATTTATATATATGTAACTGAATCAATTTGCTGTACACCTAAAACTAACACAACTTTGTAAATTAACTATACCTCAATTAAAAAAATGGTTAAGAAAACATATTATTTAACTACAATTGCAGCCTGTGCTGAGCTATATTTTTTCATGATAGATACTCCTTGTATATTGGATATGTTTAGGTTTACTTGCTCAGGCAAAGAAGAATCAAGGAAGATGTCTGTTTTAGCACTGTATACTGTTGAATTTGCCGATGGAAATTTTTCAGTTTAGTTCTGCACTCATGATTAATTGACAGCATTAAAGCTTCTTCCGTGATAAAGCTCCACCCTCCACTTTCTCCAGCGATGTCCTGTCACCTCCTAACCCTGGTGCCCGTGCCAGTTGATGAAAATCATGCTCCAGCCATCACCAGCCCCCCAGATAGTCATTCCTTTCGTATTTTGGAAAAGGATGGTAAGGGGAGGTAGAAAAACTTTGCTGAGGGTGTGGCCATCTCCTTTAGGTGTTTCTTGGGTTTCTGACTACAACCCAGTGGAAACTGGCAGTGAGGACAGAGCATTAAACCCAGCCCTTCATTGGTAGTAATTTTTGTGACACCCATTCCTCACAAAAAGTTCATAAATTTAGAGCCATAGACTCTTAAGAGAGATCTTAATAATCATTTTGTGCAACTCTCAGGTAATTCAGAAATCGTATATTTGCTAAGTCCTTACTGAATTATATTAGCAGAAGACTAACGTTACAATTGCGAGTTTCAAGTTCTTTTTTTTTTTTTTTTTAAAGTTTCTGCAGAGATATTAACTGATAGCTTTATGGGGATTCCCTTGTATATGACTCTTTTTCTCTTGCTGCCTTTAAAATTCTCTCTTTTGCCATTTTTTAATTAATTAATTAATTTATTTATTTTTGGCTGTGTTGGGTCTTTGTTTCTGTGCGAGGGCTTTCTCTAGTTGTGGCAAGCGGGGGCGACTCTTCATCGCGGTGCGCGGGCCTCTCACTGTTGCGGCCTCTCTTGCTGCAGAGCACAAGCTCCAGACGCGCAGGCTCAGTAGTTGTGGCGCACGGGCCTAGTTGCTCCGCGGCATGTGGGATCTTCCCAGACCAGGGCTCGAATCCGTGTCCCCTGCATTGGCAGGCAGACTCTCAACCACTGCGCCACCAGGGAAGCCCCCTCAAGTTCTTTTTAAAAATATTATTTTTCCTATTGGAAAATGTTTTATGATAAACATGGAAAATATGGCTGTATAATTTTTGTGTATCTCAAATTTAGCTGAGTTAGTGGAAACAATCTTTATGGAATTAGATGAAGCCTCTCTCTTTTTTGGACAACCTCTCCATTTGACTTGACTAGGCTTCTCAGACAACGCAAATGTGAAATCTGAATCATATTCGAGTGTGTGGAAAAATACACCATGAAATTGTCAGATCCCAAAGCCCATTGCCACCCTACATACCAAATTAGAAGGAACTCTCCCAAGAGAAAGCAGTTCATCTCTTACTTTCATTTTTCAAACAACGATCATGAACCATGGTTGAATATTTCTGTCTCACTTTAAGAGAGGCTCTTCAGCAGTTTTCTTTTTGCAATTGTAGAAGGTTCTTCCTTTGTAAATGTAGACACTGGAAAAACAAAAGCAAACATTTTCTTGCCAATTTTCATAAGTCTTAGTTCTGTCAGCTTTTCTTGTTAAAAACATTAGATTTTTATCTTTGATTTATTTTATGCTCCTTTGATTGGGTCTGAGGATATTTAAGTGGGTTCAGACTTGAAATTTTCCAATCCAGATCTCCACATCTTTAATTTTTATGGGGAAAAACCGTGTTCCTCTTCTGCATTTCCCCCAATTAATTCACCAAATCATGCCCTCCTCTAAGGAACATTACCAAATTTCTGCTGAGATCTCTTCTCCTCCACATCCCCAGGGTCTTCGGAAGGGCCGTCCCAGCACCTCCCCATAGCACATATTCACTGACCTAAGATTCATGCCCTCTCCCAGCTCCCAGCCACCTTTCAGCTTTTCTTGGGGGGATTTTTGATCATTGAAAATAAATACCTCCAAATATGTATAACCTCAAGAGGGATTATATTACAGCACCATAATGCACAATTTTAAAGCTGACTGAAGTGATGCAGTTGTTTTAAAAGGAGACCCATGGTAATGAGGTGACAATAATATTGCTCATTTATTTTCCAAAACTCCTTAGAAAATGAATCTACACGGTCACACTTTATAGATACTGTACTTTGCGATCACATAATATAGCCATGACTCTATCACCATCATTCAGCAAAGCTGGTGATGATAAAAGCTAAGGACATGATTCCATTCTATACAGGTTAAAACAAGTTTAATTTACCCATCTGTGTATATTATTTGTTTTAAATTAATTTAAGGTGTTTTTCCTTTTGCAGCCTTTCAGATAGGGACACCATTTGCCACCATACAGAATCTGTAGAATCTGAGTGGGGAAATATTCTTGATTCTTCCCTTTTTCTCACCCTTTCAACCCAACAAATCTCAAGGCTTTCTGATTATAACTGCAAAGTATTTTCCATCTTTGTCCACCATTTGAAGATTAGAAAGGAAGAAATAAACCTCTTATTATTTATTGATGATATGCTTGTCTACGTAGAAAACCCAAAAGACTACATAGAAAAATTATGAAAATCAGTAAGAGTTTGGCTAGGCTGCTGAATACAAAATCAATGCACAAATGACAATTGCATTTTTATACACCAGCAAAAGTAGTTACAAAGTATAATTTTGAAAAAAGATACCATTTACAGTAGCAGCAAAAGTATAAAGGAGCAAGGGAGAAATATTCCAAAATGAGCAAGCTCTTTATGAAAACATTTTAGAACTTTGTGGACTGACATTAAAGAAGGACAAAATAAGTGGAAAGATGTATTATATTCATAGATGGAAAGCGTTAGTATCAACTGTTCCTATATTGATCAATTCATTTTAAATTGAGGTCCCAAAAGTTCTTCCCGATCCCTCCCTGCCTGGAACTTGACAAAATGATCCTAGAATGTATGAAGAAGAGCAAAGGGTGAAGAAGGGTCAAGAGGTTCCTGAAGATGTGTCTTGACTTGTTATATAAGACCCATTATGTGGTAGTAAAGACTGTTGGTATTGGCACAAGGCTAGACAGACAAATGGAACAGACTAATGCCAATGTAGAAACTCTATTTATGACTGGACAGGCACTGCAGATTCGTGAAAAAAGGGTGGGCAATTCAATAAATGCTATTGATCCAACCAATTGGCTCTACATACAGGAAAAAATTAAGTTGGATTGCTCCCACACACATTAAAAATCCATTCTAGGGGCTTCCCTGGTGGCATAGAGGTTAAGAATCTGCTGGCCAATGCAGGGGACACGGGTTCGAGCCCTGGTCTGGGAAGATCCCACATGCCGTGGAGCAACTAAGCCCATGCGCCACAACTACTGAGCCTGTGCTCTAGAGCCCGCGAGCCACAACTACTGAGCCCATGCGCCTAGAGCCTGTGCTCCGCAACAAGAGAAGCCACTGCAGTGAGAAACCTGCGCACCGCAATGAAGAGTAGCCCTCTCTCGCTGCAACTAGAGAAAGCCCGCATGCAGCAATGAAGACCCAACACAGCCCAAAATAAATAAATAATTCATTCTACATGACTTAAAGACAAAATCAAAAGGCAAAAACTATGAAAAAATTTAGAAGACAATTAGGAGAATGTATTTATAAGCTTGGAGTAGGTATAGATTTTTAAAATAAGATGCAAAAAACACGAACTATGAAGGAAAATAAAGATAAATTCAAATACATTAAAAATAAAAATGTTTGCTCATTGTAAGACAACTTATGAGAGTAAAAAAAAAACTGGGAAAGAACATTTTCAATACATACCATTGACAAAGGATCAATATACAAAATATACAAATTAACAAAACAAGTAGATACAAAAAAACAAAACAACTCAATAGGGAAATGGGCAAAGTCATGAAAAGGTACTTCATAGAAAAGGAAACACGAGTGGTCGGTCCATAAATATAAGAAAATGTGCACAATCTCATTTACCAAACAAGGCAAGGAAAATTAAAGGCACCAATTAGACACTATTTCACACTCTTTACACTCGGCTCCAAATTAAAAAGTCTAACAATACTAAGTGCTGGAGAGACTATGGAGAAATGGAAATTTCCACTTTGGAAACTAATTTGGCAGTGACACGTGAATCCCACATGTGCAGAACCTACAACCAGGAAGCTCTACTGCTAAGAAATATATCCTAGGTATATATATATATACTATTTCTAGCACATGTGTACCAGGACAGTTGTACAAGAAGTCCTCAGCAACCTCGTTCCTAACAGCAGAATACTGGGGACAACCAAGTGGTCATAACTGGTAGGGTGGCTGGATGATACACTGGTCATCTAAATTACACAACAGAAAACAGACTACAGCAGCATGCATCAATGTACCTGAATCCAATAATACAGTGTTCACTGAGGAACGCATGTCATGTACTATACACCATGCAATTTCATTTCTATGAAGAATAAGATAGGCAAAACTAAAGATATTGTCTAGGAATATGTACTTATTGGGTGGAACAAAGGAGAAAGGCGGGGAGTTGACATGAAATTCAGAAGGAGGAAGGGAAGCCATTGAGAAGGGGCTTACTAGAAACAGTGTTTCTAAGAAGGATCTATTTCTTAGGGAACAATTACATAGACGGTTCTTCTTCTTCTTCTTTAAACTCTGTTTGTACAATTGCATACGAGAGAGAAGCAGAGATGGAAGAAAGAGAGAGAGGGAGGGAGACAGAGACTTTCCCATGATCCATTGCATCCTTGTCTTGTGACATCCTGATGTCTTTATAATAAAATTTCCTTCTTTGTTCTCTAATACTATGGGCTGAATCGTGTTTCCCCAAAATTTATATGTTGAAGTCCTAAGGCCCCAGACCTCAGAATGTGACTATATTTGGAGATAGGGTCTTTTTTTTTAAATTGAAGTCTAGTTGATTTACAGTGTCATGTTAGTTTCAGATGTACAGCACAGTGATTCAGATATATATATCTCTGAATCCATACATATATATATATATATATATATATATATATATATATATATATATATATATATACTTAAAATGTTCTTTTTCAGATTCTTACAGGTTATTACAAAATATTGAGCATAGATCCCTGTGCTACAGTAGGTTGGAGACAGGGTCTCTACAGGGGTAGTTTATGGGTGGGCCCTAGTCCAGTATGACTGGTGTCCTCATAAGAAGAAGAGACTGAGACTCAGACGCACACAGAGGGAAGACCACGTGAAGACACAGGGAGAAGATGGCCGTCGGCAAGCCAGAGAGGGAAGCCTCAAAAGAAACCAACCCTGCCCACGCCTTGACCTCAGAATTCTGGCTTCCTGAGCTGTGAGAATATACATTTCTGCCGTTGAAGCTATCCAGCCCGTGGTACTTGGGTTGTGGCAGCCCGAGCAAACTAACACAAGTAGTTTGAGCTGTTGTCTGGTATTTGCAGAGTTCCTTGGGTGCACCTGCTGTGTACTTTAATCCCGAGCGTTCCCATTGCCCCTGCTGAGCTTCTGCCTGGCAGCCCCCCACCCCGCCTTGCCCAGCTCATGCCTGCAGTGGCCTTGCTGGTCCCGCTACAGGCATCCCTTCCTGAAGCCAGGGCTGGGTGTCCCTGCTGGGGCGTCAGGCATCCTGCACCTGGTTCCACCTTTGATTGGCAACCAGTCTTTGTGTCTCTCTGCTCCCTAGACTGTGAGCTCTTGCAGGGCAGGCAGAACCACATTCATCTTCACCTTCTCATAGGTAAGCTCCTGGAACACAGTGCTGCTTGTTAAGTGCGTGCAGTAGGAGAATACAGACCACCCCCAGAGAAGGCCGTTCATGGAAACATATCAAGGATCATCCAAAGCAGTAAACCCCTGTGTTGTTCATGTTATTTGTGTTTTTAAAATTTTGTCATGAAATATTGTGTAAATTCTGAGGAGGGGAGGGAGAGGAATATCTGATACTAAAATTGCTTTGCATTTTTTAGAGTATTTTCCCTTAACACGAAAAGCAGATGTCGCCACCAATATCCGCTCTTCCACTTCCCAGAAGAAAGTGCAGGATTAAATCCTACCACTGATAATGCACACAGGGTGTCTCCTTACACAGGTATTTGACAACTGACTGTTAGATGATGCCTTCATTTAACAAATACTTACTTAGAAATGCTGACTCTGTAATGGACAGCAAAGATGGTGGTCAGGACATCTCCCAGGAGGCCCCCATTCTTGTAAGAGGAGATGACAAGCAAGAAAATATCAGATGGTGATATGTATGTGTGATGCAAATTCTTAACACAGGCTCTGGGATGGAGCATGAAGGGGGTTCCTTTGGTTGGACAGTCAGAGAAGCCCTGTCTGAGGAGCTGCATTCAAGCTGAAACCTGGTGACAAGAAGCAGACACGTGAACATTGCTGGGAAGAGCATTCCAGATGGAGGGATTAGACGTTGCGGAGGCCCGAGGAAGAATAGAGGAGCAGAAGGGAGGCCCCTCCAGTGCGGCTGGAGGGGCCGCGTGGGAGGGAATACAGGCAGGGAGTGGGGGGAGGCAGGGACCAGATGTTACAGAGTCTCCTGCATCAAGTGAGGCTTCTATTCTAAGGATGGTGGAAAGTCATGTAAGGGGTTTAAAAAGAGGAGCGGCACAATCTGACTCATACTTTTGGGAAGATCACCCGGCTCCTGTGTGGGGAATAGGTGTGTGTGGGGCGGGGAGGGCGAGAGTGAAAACAGGGAGATTGACTAGGAGGCTGCAGTAGCCCCAGCACCCAATGGTAGGGCTTGCAAAGAATCTGGAGAGAACTGGGCGGGTTCAGGGTAGTTGTGCAAGTGGAGGGGAGGGGAGGGAGGACTCTGGGTGGTTTTCAGGTTCGTGGCTGGAGCACCCGGGTGGAGGGCAGTGCCACTTACTGAGAATCAGAATCCTGAAGGAGGAGCAGATTGGGGATGAGAGTGCGGTGGGCATCCAGATACTTTTTAGATTTCAGATGCTTTTCTGCATCTGGGAGGTAATATCTTGTGAGCAGATGGACACAGGAGGCTGGGAGTCAGAGGAGAGGTGGGGGCTGGAAAACTATGCCCCTGCCTGTGTCTATCCATCTATCTCTCCCTCAGAGTCAAGGTCATGAATGCTATTTAAGCCCACGGGCGAAGGGGATTACCTAGGCAGCCAGCAGAGATGGAGAAGCTCGTGGGGCTGATCCTTGCTGTGCTCCACAGTTTAGTGATGCTTCAGGCTTGAGATATCGAGGCAAGGTCAAGGAGAAAAGAGCAACCAGAAAGGCAGGAGAAAGACCCGTGTGTGTGATATCATGGAAGCTCCCTGGGAGAAGTGCGTCCAGAGGAAGGAACAGTGCCACGTGTTGCTGAAGGGTCAAGTAAGAGAGGACCGTTGGATGGGGAAACAAAGAAGGTGTGTGTGACCTTGACCAGAGGGATCTCAGTGGAATTGTGGAGACAGGAATATGATTCAAGAAGGTTTAAGGGAAAATGGGAGTGAGGGTGAGGGTGGCTGTACCAAACCAGGCCTTCGCAAAGTCTTGCTCTAAAGAGCAGCAGGGAGGGACTGCCCTGGTGGCGCAGTGGTTAAGACTCCGCTCTTCCAGTGTAGAGGCCACGGGTTCGATCCCTGGTCAGGGAACTAGATCCCATATGCATGCCGCAACTAAAAGTTCACGTGCCACAGCTAAGACCCGGCGCAACCTAAATAAATAAAGTAGAAAATAAAAAATAAAGTTAAAAAACTAAAGAGCAGCAGAGAAATGGGAGCACTTTCTGGAGGGAGATGGGAGGGACAAAGGAAGATGCTGGGGGTTTTGTTTTTTGTTCCAGGTGTGAGATTCTGGAACTTGTTTGTGTGCTAATGGGAATGATTTAATACAGGGGGAAATACTGATGAAAATTTTGGGGACTAAAGGTCTCAAGACAAGAGGAGATAAGGAACATAGAATTTGGATTATTGTCAACAAGAGTGTGACTAAAAATTTATTCTGAAAAAAATCAAAGGCATTCCCCCTAACTCTGGACTATAAAATAAATGTTAATAACGATAATGACAATGGTGAGGTAAGAACTGTTTTTATCGTGCACCTTCTATAAGTCAGAGACTCTGCCACTTTCTTTACTTTATCATTCTGACAACACCCAGATGAAAAATTTATTATTTTTTTAGAAATGTTTACAAGCGAAGAAGTTGAGTCTCAAGAGAGTTTCATTGGCTTGCGATGAATAGGTGACAGGTGATGAATAGGTGACAGATCTAGGATCCGAATCCAGACTTGTTAATGCCCAGGTGCTCTGATTGCCCAATGATGCTCAGATCTGGGTTTTGCAAGCCCCCCTCCCCATGGCTCTCCACCCTTGTGCTTCCCCAAACCCCACAGGCCCTGAGGTGCTGCTACCACAGAACAGGATGTATGATGATTGCCAAGATGCTGAGAACCTGTCTCATGGTTCTATTTAGAAGCTGCTCCATTTTTTCCCATTTGAAATGGTTACGTTTTCTCTCCCAGGACCGAAATGGTTACCACTGTTAATGCAAGAGCTATTTTCGCATACCAGCCATTGCCTGAAAACAAAAAGTCGCGTGGGAATAAATATGACCTGTTCAGGACAAGTTCTAGCAAGCTGTGTTTAAGGTTATTTATATTTTCCAAAGGCTTCTTATTTCGAGTTCATAAATAAATGTGTGTGTTTGTACTGCAATCTTCTGGAGATCAAGAATTGTGTTTTTCACTGCCTTATATCTCCTTTATAATTCTCTAAGAGCTTGGTATGCAGAAAATGTGTTCAGTAGTGGAACTGCTTGTCTGGTTGACGGCAAGTGTTTGTGGAAAGCTCAGACTCTTACTGAGTTTCCTCCTATCTAGGTCATGAAGAGCTCCAGGGAATGAGAACTTTATTGGATCGGACCCTTGATCGAAAAAGCCTTTCTTCCATTTTTAACATCAACCTGGGGAATGGTCGATTGATTGCTAAACTTTGAAAATCTGCTTTTTGTTGTGTATGTATGCCATAGAAGGGCCCTCATTATCTGAGCATGAAAAGCTACTTAAACAGAATCCACTTCCAATAGGGAATGAAATTTCGTGTTAATTAAATTAAAAAAATTTTTTGATTGGGACTTAACTAGAAAAATGAAAGTAGATAACATGAAAAACTCTAAATTTTTAAAAATTTAAGGACTTCCCTGGCAGTCCAGTGGTTGGGACTCCATGGTTCCACTGCAGGGGGAGCAGGTTCGATCCGTGGTTGGGGAACTAAGATCCCGCATGCCGCATGGTGTGGCCAAAAAAAATTTTTTTTAATTAAAAATTTATATTAAGAAGGTTTAGATTAGGTCACATTATAATAGGAACTAAGTCTTAGAATAAACCAATGAATTATTTATTTGGGGAGGGGGTGAATTTTCTGACACAACCGTACAATCCAGCATCCTTTGCTTCACGGCTGATTTTACAGTCTGACCATGAAAAGAACTGTTTCTACAAAACATCCCCGAGCTTCGTCAGTTTTCCAAGGGCGCTTCTTAATCCTCTGATGTTCCAACCAGTTTTTTTCTGAAGCCCTGTCCTCATCACCCTTGGGGGCTTTCTTCTGTCTTCAGCAGTCTAACCTGAGTGGACCTGCCCTGGTCCGCGGCGCTGGCTGTGACGGGGGTGGCTGTCCCACATTGTTTCCATGAAAACCCACCTATGTCATAAGATTGCAGTTTCGCTCTGGGCACATCTGCACCGGATGTTTACCACCTCAGACAGTCAGATCGTTAACGACTTAGGACCTCGGTGACCTGGACGGCCATGGAGACGTGGCCATTGAGCAGAAAGAGACATCATAGTGGTTGTGCCTGGAGCTCCATTAGTGGCCTGTTTTGGTGGTTGTTTCTCTAAGCTATGTAATTCTGGAGCTAAGATGAAAACATCCTGATTTGCCCATCCAAAGAGTAAAAAGAATTAGAAGGATTTGAAGTATTTGCTCTTAACCTCCTTTCCCACTTCATCCCATTCAGGTCTCTTGATGTTCCACATGTCTCTAGAATAACATCCTCCCTCCTGCTTCAACCCCAATTCAATTAACCCCACTTACTAACGTTTCCTACCCAACCACTCTTTCCCCCGACCCCAAGCAATGGCAGAAAGAGAGGAAGCCTGGAAGGGCCTGGAGCGTCAAAGTGCTTCTCCAAGAGGCATTTGGGCTATTAAACAATGAGGAGATGGATTTAGGCCCTGAGAAAAGGTAGGAGGATTGCACCTTTAGCCCCCATCCCATAACTGAAATTCTCAGCACACCCCAGGGACCAAAGCGTAGCTCTGTGCAGCAGCTGCTCGAATTACAGCCCTTCAGGGAAAGCTGTCACGCTCTCTCCAATCTTCCCTTCCATCACTCACCCACTGAATCACTGCCACCCAGCTCAGGCCCAGAGCCGCCACCTCCACTGCTTTGCCAAGGCCTGCACCGAGGTTAGATGACCATCCTCTTGCAGAGTACTGTCTTAAACCACAGTGGAATCCCTTACGTCTGTACACTATAATAATCTATGTTAATGAGACGCATCTACTTGTACTGCCACGAAAATCTGCCCGAGATATATTAAGTGAACAAAAACTTGCAAAACTGTATCCATAATAGAACATTTTGTTAAAATATTTGTATTGACATATATATTAGTTCATGGAACTGGATGTTAAAATTGAAGATTCAATAGAATTGACACGGTAGGATAGATGTCAGATACCACGTGGGGTGTGACACAGGTCACCCTGGGGGAATCTTCAAAGTAAATATTGAAAACTGGTTCTGGGACCCTTGAATTCTGTCGCCCATTTTGAGAACATAAGCAAGTGGAGATACATTGGGAGGAAATGTATTTGAAGAGTTCTGCTACCGAGGGCCAGGAACCAGGAAGTGCTTGGCCCTTCATCTGGAGCCCAGAGAGGATGGGATTCTACAGACACTTGTAGAGCTGGGTTTGTGTCTCTCGGAGTTGGGGAACGCCCCCACGGATTGGTGCCTGATTCACGCCTGACAACGCAAAAGTGGCTTGTGGCAGGGCAGAGAGTGGCTGGCTGCGTTTGAGAAGCAGCCACGCTCCCATGGATCCGTGTGTATGGACACGGAATGCATGACTATTTCTTCTAGATCCTGGGCCAAGAGGGAGAGAGAGCCAGTCTGCAGCCACTTAAAGTCTATCTAAGTCCAGAAAGACGGCTGGGGAGGGCCAGGGCCTCCATCAGAGAGAGTCTGAGTGAGGAGTGGATCCTAAGACCCAAGGACTGAACTGGGTAGGATCCAGTTGAAGAAGAGGCATCTCCCAGGCCTGGGGGCCTAGCAGGGGACCCCCAAGATGGCCCCAAAACACCCTGGAAAGGAGATGTCAGCTCGAAGCATTTGTCTGCCCAGAGTGGCAGCCAGCAGCTGAGTAAGGAGGTCTGAGTCTCCCCTCACCTGTCTTCGCCACACTTGACTTGACCAAGCCAGCAAGCAGGGAAGAGGAGAAAAGTAAGAAAACCAGATCATCACTTGGCAGGAAAGGAAGTCTCTCCTTCTAACGGAGCCTGAATTGATGAATAAAATCTTGGACTGGACACCTAGTTTCTGATTTGCTGCTGTGTTTTGTGATTGCACAATAGTCTAGTTCCTAAAAACTGAACAAGAAAATTGAGGGGCCTGTCAAGTGTTTAGCCAGTGGCAGGGGAAGATTTCCCCACTGAATCAACTTTAAAGGGCTAGAGGGAAACAAAAATACACTGACGTTTTTCTCACACCCCTTTGTTGTGCTTCATGGAAAGACCGGTTTCATAAACAACGTAAGATGTCCGGGAAGTGGACACACCAGCCCTGGTTATCTCTAGGGGGTGGGGACAGGAAGTTGTTCTCTTTTTCTCTTATCTATTTCCATTATGTTTGAATTATGGAAGCAGAGCATGATGACTTTTGTCCTCAGAAAAGCCATGATGATGAATGTGCCCATCTAAAATATTAGGAAAAAATCATCTCCATGAGTGAAAAAAAAATATGGCGAGAAAGAGAGCAAGCTGAAAAACAAAATACCGATCGTCATAGCTAACAGTTGTAGACGGCATTCCATTTTCCAAATTTTCATTTTAATGATCTCATTTGATTGTTACAGCAACCCTGGAGATGTGTATTTGAATTATTCACATTGTGCAGATGTAGAAACAGGAACAGTCATAATGGTTGGTTACTTCGCTTGGCCAACAGCACTGCTAGTGATGATAAGGCTCAAGTTCAAGTCTTCTGGCTGTAAGTCCCATATTCCTCCCATTTCATAACAACAAGTGCTGCCATGGAAGGATATTTAGTTGTCAGGAAGCATTCTCCCAGCCCATTCCCCGTGGAGGGCACGTGGTCCCCTGGCGGACATGACACAATAAAGCCATGTTGATGCAGCCTGCATTGACAGTACTTTTCCGAACTATATTCCACTTTCCTCTCTAAACACTGGAATCTCTATGTGTTTAACCCCTCACTTCCCCCCACCTTCAAAGTGATATTCTTGCTGAATTCCATGCCTATCAATGACTCCATCATTTTTCCAGGATCACAGTCACAGACTTCAGTTTTCTTTGATTTCTGCATCTCGTTTTATTCCATACTTGGTTATTTTAAAGTCTTTTAGTTTCTCTCCTAAAGGAACTCAGATCTGTTCCATAATCCATTTGCATGGATTGGACCTCCCCCCTTGGTTCAGACATTTAATTTCCTGTGTGGCTCACTCACTGCCGATCATCCATTTAAAAAATTACCCTTTTCTGGAAGCTTTGTCTGACCACCTCTGGCCACTGAGGCTTCAGCCTTTGTGTTCCCGTGGCAAACTACACACCGTGTTATAATGGCCTGTTTATATCATCAATCTCCGGCTCTCTCCCTCTCAAGAAGAAGGACATCCTTGAGGGTTGAGATTACTTCTTACCTTTTATCACCATCGTTTAGCACAGTGCTTGGCAAAATACTAATTTCCCAATAAAAGTTGAATGAGTGAATGAATAAATTTTTCACAAAAGGACATCTCTGGAGCACATGAAATCTGGGTGTCAGAAGTGGGAGAAGGGAAGCTGGGTGTCAGGAGAGGGAGGGAGATGGCCAAGGGAGGCACCAGGACCCTGGGCTGTGACCCAGTCACGCTGAGAAAGAGGAGAGGGTGCAGGCCTCGGGGAAAACTAGCTGCTTCAGCCTACACATCCCCACTTATCGGACTCTGGGCAGTTTTAGGGAAGGGCAGTAGGGGTGAGCTGCAGGGGTGCGGTGGAGACACTCCAGAGGCAGTGACCACGAGTCATTGAGTGGTCGTGCCTGGGAGGGTAGCAGAGGGAGCCCAGGCCCAGGCAGCTGCCCAGGGAGATGCTGTCCACTCAGGGTGAGGTGTTATCCTAAGTCCTAACTGCAGGGGAGGGCACTGCCCCCCGGAATCACCGCTTGTTACCATTTTGCTAGGATGCTGAGGCAGGGAGGCCATCCCAGCTGATCTGACTCCTTTCCGCAACCCACACTGGTACTCCAGATCCTTCAAAAACTCCTCACTGACCGCTGAATAAAAGGCCATCCATTACTGGGTCCCCCAACACACCTTTCACCCTTTATCTCTAGCCACTCACTTCCAAGAATCCTCCACTTCCACAGGGACTGTCTGCTCATCACTGCTTTGCCCAAAGCCTTGTGTCATCTCACCTCCCTGCTCCTCCTCAGTGGGACCCCCTTCCTGGATTACATGGGAGCCACCCTTAGGGTGCAGGCGGGAATGTCTCCATGCTATCTCTGAGCTGAGAAGAGACCCAGGGCAGCAAAAGGAGGCTGTGCATGCATGTGTGCACGCGCGTGCATGCTCTCTCTCTCTCTCTCTCACACACACACACACACACACACACACACACACACACACACAGATTGTATCAGCCCCTAGCATGTCCAAAGCAAGAATGTCAAAGGAAAAGCCATGGGAACCTGTACATTACTTAGCATCCTAGGTGATTCTTAGCATCAGGCTAAGCTCTTAAGGAGAAACTTAGAATTTCAAGGTAATTTAAAATAAAATTCAAAGACCTTCTTGTGTAGATGTATTAGTTTTCTATTGTTAGGTGACAAATTGTTACAAGCTTAGTGGCTTAAAACAACACATATTTATTAACTTACAGTTTCTGTGGGTCAGGGGTCTGGTCATGGCTGAGCTGGGTCCTCTGCTCAAGCTCTCACAGGCTGCTTTCAAGGTGTCAGCTGGGCTATGGTCTCATCTGGAGGCTCAATTAGGGAAGAAACTGCTTCCAAGCTCATTAAAAAAAAATTATTTTCTTTATCTTTTTGGCTGCATTGGGTCTTAGTTGGGGCATGCGGGATCTTTTGTTGCAGTGTGCTGGCTTCTCTCTAGTTGTGGTGTGCAGGTTTGCTCTCTCTAGCTGTGGCTCCAGACCGTGTGGGCTCTGTAGTTGTGGCACGCTGGCTTAGTTGCCCCGTGGCACGTGGGATCTTTATCCCCCAACTAGGGATCGAACCCACGTCCCCTGCATTGGAAGGCGGATTCTTTACCACTGGACCACTAGGGAAGTCCCCAAGCTCATTTGTTGTTGGCAGAATTCACTTCTCAGTGGCTGTATGATGGAGACCTTGGCTCTGAGGGCACCCCCAGCTCCCGGTCAGATGGCCCTCTCCATGGGCCGTTCACAGCACGAGCAGCAGGAGAGTCCCCCTTGAGTGTGCTGGGTGGAGTCTTATAGGATGGAATGTCATCATTGGAGTGGCATCCCATCAGGTTTGCCGAAGTCTGTTGATCAGAAGCAAGTCACAGGTTCTGCCCCCATGCATGGGGAAGGGATTATATAGGGGGTAATTCACTGGGGTTGCCTCATAGTGCATCTGCCACAATAGATTAGGACATGGACGCTCTGAGAGATTAGCTTGTCAAGGTCCCAGAAGAATGAGAGGCAAACGTGGAAGGAGAAGTCCTATCTCTTGCTTCCAGCCAAGCATTCCTTCTGTTCTACACTGTCTCCCATCTTCTGATCACCGTGCATTGCTTTAAACCACAGTCAGCAAACTTCTCCTGTAAGTAGCCAGATAGTAAATATTTAAGATTTTCTGGGCCATATGGTCCCTGTTGCAACGGCTCACCTCTGCTGATGGAGCACAAAAGCCATAGATAATATGCAGTGAGTGAGCGTGCCTGAGTTCCAATAAATCTTTATTTATGGGCAATGACATTTGATTTCATTTAATTTTCACATTACAAAGTATTATTCTTGTGTTGATCTTTTTTTTCTCAAACACTGAAAAATGAAAGAACCATCCTTAGGTCACAGGCCACGCAAACAGGTGGTTGGTCAGATTTGGCCTGTGGATCGATGCACAGCTGTGCTTTCACAAGGACGCGCCTCCTCTGCCAGGGAGAGCCAGACCCACTCAGCTGGTGTGTCCACCTGTGGTACCCAGCCCACAGTGAGCGTCTACTCTTTTCAAAATAACAGTAACTTAGGAACCATCATGACCCTCTCAAGGCTGAACTCTGAAGTGAAGATGATGCCACAGAGCCACCAGGTGACAAGTGTCTTGCTGGTCATTAGTGACTGAGGTATTTAACAAACCATCTTGAGCATCTGTATGGACTGAGCACTACCGCAGACGTGAAGAGTTTCTGCTTGAATGAAGATTACGTTCCTTTGGAAGAGACAGGCAGTGAATTAATAAACAGGTAACTGTGTAATGTGTCAGATGGAGAAAAATAAGGCAGCGGGGACAGAGAGGGACAGGGGAGAGCTATTGTTATTCCGTGTCGGGGGTCAGGAAATGTAACAGTGACAATGGGCAGAGGCCCTTAGGATGTGAGGGAGGAAACCAAGCAGATCCTGGGGCGAAGGGTGTTCTAGACAAGGGAATAGCAAGTGTGAAGGCCCAGAGGAAGGGGGGGTCTCAGCCAGGTTAAGGATCAACAAGGCCCACGGGGCAGAGTGGACAGGGAAGGAGTAGAAGAGCTTCGGGGATGCTGGGTGGGTCATGGAGACCTTGGAAATCACTGTCAGGACTTCGGTTTTGCCTGTGCGTGGAATGGAGGGCATTGTGGGCTCCAAACAGGGAAACGACAGGGCCTGGCTGACAAAACACATACGATGTTGTTTTGTCAGCACAGAGACTACTTCCTTCTGTGGGTTCTGGGTCCAGGATGGGACCCACTGCATCGTGCTCCCCCGGGGGAACATCCCCATCTGGAACAAGTGTGTAGCCTCTGCTGAGAGGCTGAGCAGATGACATTCCACAGCACAGAGCGAGCTTTTGAAATTGAACCCCTAGCTTAACAGAGTAACCTGACAGAGGAGGGGAGGATGAGTCAGCCATCTAACGTCAGGGACAGAGGAGCAGCAGGGCTGGGCGCGCTGGTCCAGCACACCTGAATTACTGCACAGAACGCCAGGGCCTGGGCACCGGATTTCATCAAAGAGCAGCCTCAGTGCCACTCACCTCCTCCTGACATGAGCAGGTCTGCCTCTGAGGGAGGAGGATGTCCCTCCCTCAGCTGGATGGGGTTGGGGGCCCCTGGGTGGGTCTCAGGCTGGTATCCACCACTCAGAGGCCCTCTGAGAAGACCCCACATGGTTGTTTAATTCCAAAACACTGATGCAGTTAAAGCTTCTCCGTCTGGCAGCCTTATTGTTTCAGGATTTGAGAATTTCAGGCATTTAATCTTGACAAGGTCAAGAAAAAGTGTATGGTTCCAATTATCAACCACAGTGCATTTTTCCTCTTTACTGAATGAAACTGCTCAGCCACATTTGCTAAAAAGTCTTTTAAAGCCGATTCATATCCCTTGACCGAAGTCCTTTAGAGCTAGATTTATCTGTGCCTTGGTGTGAAGCTTTATGTGAATTTATTTCATCCTTTTCCTTTTAATCATCAAAGGTTAAGTGTCCTCTGGGTGAGGAGAATTTCTCTTCTTAAAAAATGATTAAAATCACTGCCTTGATCTGCTCCCATTCCCACTTCATTTTCTCAAAGTTTTTTTAGAAACTTGGGTCACAAAAAATGACCCAAGTACTGTATGCCTCTAATAGAACCAGGCCCACCTTGGAGGGAAGGCAGAATGGTCTACCCAGCTACGAATCCCGATTCAGACTAGGCATTTCACTACCTATGCCTCTGGTTTCCCCCAACATAGAAGGACGGCACTCTAGGCCTCGCTGGAGACCTTGACCCTGAACTTTGCCCTCAAAGATTCAGCTGAAAGAACCTCAGGTGGAAACACCTCTCCACACCACCGGCCACTCCGATCTGCCTTGGGTCAAGTGGCCACTAGGAAGTAAGTGGCTCAGACTGCTTTGCTTGACCCTCCTGCAGATTTGTCTCCAATAGTTGGGTTTCAACATCACCAACTGTGCTGTCTTCACCCTGCTCTGTGCCCTGCTGGGCTGGCCTTCGAGGACTTGAACGAGTTCCCTCGTTCTTAGGCTTTGGAGCCTAGGAGGGGGAGAGGCATTTGACTAGGGACCTGGGCTCTGCCGGGTGGATCATGATGTTGGACGGTTGGATGGAAGGATGCAGGTGATGGCTTTCTGCAAGGAACCCGGGCCTCTCACTGCACTCCGTGGTTGGGTGACATGGGGGCATACTGAAGTGGTGATCTCAGCCTGGACTCCAGCTTTTCCAAGCAGGACAGTGCTGACACAGCTTCCAGGCATTGCTAGGGGCTGGAACAGGACAGCAAGAACGTGGTGGATACTTTGGTGACTGTAGCTGGTGGACTGGTTGAGGGTCATCTGGAGTATTTTGAAGGTGAGGGCTTGGAGGCACATGGTTGGGACATGAAAGTCAATACCACCCCATCTGAAGTCACAAGCTGGTGAGTCAGGTGCCTTATGGATCTCACCAGCCTTGAAAGTGAAGACACAGCGTTGGATGTGAGGGGAAGGGAGATGGGCCCACCCTGTCTTGTGCAATTTTCTTCTGTTTTGAACCAGGTCATTCTGAGTACTTTTCATGACTGATGACAGTTTTCAGTAGGTTAGGGGGATGATTATTTTTTTTTTTGCGATACACAGGCCTCTCACTGCTGTGGCCTCTCCCGTTGTGGAGCACAGGCTCCAGGCGCGCAGGCTCGACGGCCATGGCTCACGGGACCAGCCGCTCCGCGGCATGTGGGATCTTCCCGGACCAGGGCACGAACCCGTGTCCCCTTCATCGGCAGGCGGACTCTCAACCACGGCACCACCAGGGAAGCCCTAGGGGGATTATTAAGGCTCCTCCTCTCTCTTTTCCTTTCCTCTTTTTTCCCCTTTCTTTCATTGGCTGTTACTCTCACCCATACAATTTATATGAGCTCAAGCTTCAATAGAAAAACCACTGTTTTTAGACTTATGTTTGTTTTTTTTTTTAATTTTATTTATTTATTTATTTATTTTTGTTGCGATACGCGGGCCTCTCACTGTTGTGGCCTCTCCCGTTGCGGAGCATAGGCTCCGGACGCGCAGGCTCAGCGGCCATGGCCCACGGGCCCAGCCGCTCCGCGGCACGTGGGATCCTCCCAGACCCGGGCATGAACCCGCGCCCCCTGCATCGGCAGGCGGACCCTCAACCACTGCGCCACCAGGGAAGCCCTAGACTTATGTTTAATGTTGCACAACAGAGAAGCTCTGTGGAGCCTAAGTGCTGTTCTTATTTTTCTCAATCTGCCTTTTACCCTAAGCACAGCTATACTATTACAAGATTCATATCTATGTCAAGAACCATCTTTCCCCCATCCCTCTGTATTTATTCACTCATTCATCAAACACTTACTGAGTAACTAGCGTGCGTCCAGCCTTGGGAGAACAATTCTGGGGAAGTGCTGTGAGTTATACCACCTCTGCCCTCAGAGAGCTCAGTCCACCTGTGAGTAAGTTTCTCGACAGTGCATGTGGCTTCCAGCAATTGGCAGTCCCATCCTCCAGAGCTGCGCCGTCCAATATGGCAGCCAAGAGCCACATGTAGCCACTGAGCTCTCACAAGGTCAGACATGTGCTGGTTATTCAGTGTTTGCCGAACGAGTGAATGCATGAGTGAATGCATATGGAGGGCAGGTTCAGAGTGAGACATGCTGTTCATCTAAACTACACATGGGGTCATGAAGAATTAGTAGGCAAAAAAATGTATGAAAAATGTTGGTTAGCAGACATTTGGTTCTGTCCAAAACTTCCATAAGACATTCGGTCTATGCCAAAAGGTTCTCGATATTTGGTCATTTTTGGTCCTGTCCAAAACATCCATGGAGACATCTGGTCCATGCCAAAAGGTCCTTGATATTTGGTCCTTTCCAAAACCATTTGGCATGGACCAAATATGCTCATGGATGTTTTGGACAGGACCAAATGTACTGCAAGGAAAATATTCATTAGTATTTTTAAAAACTTGATTATATGTTGAAATGATAATAGGATATACTGGCTTGAATTAAATATATTATTAAAATTAACTTCATCTGTGGCTGGCTACTAGAAGACTTAAAGTTACAAATGTGGTTCTCTTGATGTTTCTCTTGGACAGCTTCGCTCTAGATGGCCTGCTTCCACCTCCTTCTCTTTCCTCTCTTCCAGGAGTGAGCACTTCCTCTGGGTACCACCACCATTCCTGATGTCTAGCACCTATTATACTCTAGTGGCTGACCATTCATGTCTGAAACTTTTTCCAGACTGGGCACCTCTTGAAGGAGGAACTTACTATCCAGCCTGCAGTGCAGTGCTTGGTATAAAATAGGTGGACAATAATTATTTGGTGAATACTGATCCAATTCTCCTATTAGACTAAACTTGTGTGAGGCTAGGTATACAAGATTGTTAACATGGTCTTAAGTATAATATTGAGTGGGCATTCAATATGTGTGTGAAACATTTCAGTGATAATTTTAATTTCTAAAGTACAACTGAATTTTAAAAACTCCTATAAATGTTTTCTTTATTCCTAATTATTAAAACTTTTAAGGGTAAGATGCTAGGTAATACAGTACTGTTCCTACACACATGGGGTGTGTATTTATTTCACTGTGCACATGAATGCTGCTGGATATAGTTAAATTTATAGTCCATGTGGTCCATTTGCAAAATAGACACGAAGCCCAGCTAGATTCTAATTAATTCTCAGGATTCTCTGGTGTTTTCAAAACCAATGTACTCAATCAATTATAAAAGAGAAGTACAATATAAGATGCCATAATTGTTTTACTCGAAATATGCAGAATTTAAGACAATAAACACACCAGAAGATATTTATGTAACATTTGACCCTTGTCTTTGATGATTTTGCTTCTCACTGGGACTGGGTTCGATTTTGTGCTCATCTCAGGCCAGAAGCAATGTGGTCAAGCTGAACACTTTGTAGATGTGAAGGTAGCCTGGCCCTAACGCACCTTTATGGTTAGGTGTTAGGTGAGTATATTAGTGAAAACAGATTCATTATTTGTGAGGAAATTTTATGAATTTGACCCAAGACACCAAAGTGTCTGGTGTCTTAAATTAACACAGCATTAGTTTTCCATCAGTTATTAATATAAAGGGAATCACTGTATCTAGATAAACTAGGTAGATTTAAATAAAGCTTAAAGGCTTTACCTAGTTAGTTAAATAGACATTATAATTATTAATCTTATGATCATATTTTTGAAAAACTGTCTAACCCCTTATTAACTATTGAAGAGTGGAAGGAATTGATGTAAGTAAAGTGGTCCAGGGGTACTGGGATGCTCCTCTTTCGTGGAGGCAGGCTTCCCTCCTCAGTACTGCTGTAAACACTTTGCTGGCGCTTAATATTTAATGTCTTGAATTACAGTTATTGGAGCAGCTATCTTATTCTAAAATCTATATTTTTCTTACTCACTTTAAAAATTCTGCTTTCCCCATGGACGTTCTTCTCTAACTGCGTGTGGAATCGAATTAAAGTGAAGTGAGTACAGGCCTGAGATTCATGAGCCCTGGTCCAGATACTGAACAGCTGTATCACGTCTAGCAATTTCTCTGAGTCTTGGACTCCGCCATCCCCCCCACCCCCCGGTTCTCTCTTTCTCCTCAGCATCCTCCTTTGCTGTCTGGTCCTGACTTTGTTACCCTTCACCTACATTATGGTAACTGGACTTTACTAAACTACACACTCCCATGTGGCAGCATGTACTAAGTGTCTTAATACATTATTTTTTTAATCCTCATTATTTAATCTTCATAATCATCAGTCCCACTTTTCAGCAGATGAAACTGAGGCTAGGAGATTGAATGCCATGCCTAAGGCACTAGTAAATGGTAGAATCAGGATCTGAACCTACATCCCAGCAACATCTGATTTCCTCTGGCTCTTCCTAAACTTACCTTTCAATCAGAACCATTTTCAGAAAGCCCTACTCTAAACTAGAATACTCCTGCCTCCCCAAAGCATTAAAACAGAAACAACATCTATAATTATCAGTACTTGTTGTTGTGGGTCCAAGTATTAATACAAGAAGCAAGAAGACCTCAGCAAGATGTGTTGTCATCGCTGTCACAAACTTAATTATTGGGTAGAAGAGTTGAACGTTGCCGCTGAACGGAAGAGTTTGAGAGCTTTCTCCGTGAATGTGTGGAAAGAAACCTGGGGTCTCTTTCTGGGTCTGCCTCAAGCTTTCTCTGTGGCCTTGGGCAAGTGATTTCAACACTCCTCAGCATCCTGGGGTAAGGTGGGATATTGACGCACGGTGCCTACCTATTGCACTGCTTTGCCAGGACAACGGATTGTATTGGTCAAGGGCTGTAGATGAGCGAAAGTACAATGTTTTATATGACAAATCGCACTATACCTGGGGCAGGGAAAGTGCAGGGATCCTGGAAAAGATGAATCTGTCCTGTTGCCTTAGTTTAAAAAGGGAGGTGGGCGGTCACCAGCTCTTCCCGCTCTACCTGCTGAAGTTCTCCTTGAGCCCACGGAGCTGGTGATTGCTTTCACACACCCTAGAAACGCTGGCAAAAATGAATCCACTATCGTTTGGGACAGACGTGGGCCGGCGACAACCCTCTTTTGACATTTGCCATTCTTTCAACACAATGACACACAGTTGTAAGGATCACCAAGATTCCTGCCCTGAGACAGAGAAGCGTCAGTTACTTTTCTTAACTTGGTTTCCGTTTCTCTAAACTGTCGCCTGTCCCCATGCAGGTAACTCCTTGCGGAGTTGCTTTCCTCTCCGCGGCTGAGGTGGCAGTGTTCAGCGCCGGCCTTCTCAGTGTATTGTTCATAACTTTGCGTTAAGATTGCTTGGGTTGCAGAATTTTAAGAAATAAAACGATATGAGTTGCTGATGTTTGAGCTAAACGCGTTGAAGCGGGTGGGTCACCCGGGGTCACAGGAGCTTCAAGGTCAGTAGTGGCCTCGGGAGAAAGGCCTCCCCGCAGAGAAGCCCCCTCGTGTCTGCTGGTAACGCGTAGGCTGGCCTCCGGGGGCGGGAGCGGGGGGAACCGGGCGGGAGCACCAAGCCCTCCGGGGCGCGAGGCGTCTGCCGCGGTTCCGCCTGGGCCCCTACAGCCCGAGGAGGGGGGTTCACAGCGACAAAGGAAGGGGGGCTCCAGAGAGGCTGCGGGAGGTCGGAGGCTGCGGCGCCCTGGCTGGGGGTCAGCGGGCTGGCAGGGAGCGGGCGGAGGGAGGGCCGCGCGCTCCGCCCCGCGCCCCGCGCCAGGTCGCCGCGTGTGCACAGTGTTGTGGGCCCGCCGCGCCCCTCCCCTCCCCTCCCCTCTCGTCCGCTCGCCTGCCGTCCGCTCCCCTCCCCTCCCCTCCGCTCCCCTCCCCTCCCCTCTGCGTCCCTCCCCTCCTCTCCCCTCCCCGCGCCTCCTCCCCGTCCCTCCCCTTGCCGCCGTCCCCTCCCCCGCGGCCCGGAGCGAGCGCCGCGCCAGCGCCACACTGCCCCGCCGCCGAGCGCGACGACACGCCGAACAGGTGGCCGGAGGCTGCGGCGCCGCGCGGGCACAGGCGGGCAAGCCCCGGGCCAGGCGAGGCGAGGCGAGGGCGGCGGGCCGGGCATGCGAGCCGATCTGATCCCCGGCCTCGGCCCCTAGCCTCGCGCCCGCGCCCGCGCCGCGCCCCGCGCCCCGCGTACAGCCGCCCCGGCCCGGGGCGCTCCGGCCTCTCCGGCCGCGGTCACTGAGGGGCGTGGGCCGGCCCGCGGCGGCGGCGGCGGCGGCGGCGGCATGAAAGTGACCGTGTGCTTCGGGAGGACCCGGGTGGTCGTGCCTTGCGGGGACGGCCACATGAAAGTTTTCAACCTCATCCAGCAAGCGGTGACCCGCTACCGGAAGGCCATCGCCAAGGTGAGGGGCCGGGGGCGCAGGCGGGGGCGGGCGGCCCGGGGGGGCGGAGGAGGGGCGGAGGAGCGGGAGGAGGGAAGGCGCCGGGATCAATATGGCGCTTCCTGGAAGGGGAGGAGGAGGCGGAGGCGGGGAAAGGGAGAGCGCGGCGGCCGGCCCGGCCTGCGCCCCCCGCTCTGGCTGCGGGCCGCAAACTTCCGCGCGCCCGGGCCCGGGGCCCCGGCCCCTGCCTCTCCCTCGGGTCCCGGCCGCCGGCGCCCCGAGCCTCCCGGGGCCGAGCCCGAGCCGCGCCGGGGCGCGCGGAGCCGGGCCGGACGCCTGTTCCCGGCCGCGGGCTGCGGCCCCGGCTCCCCGCCCAGGCCCGCGGGCGGAGGCCGGGCGAGGGAACTTTGCTGGTGGAGCAGAGTTCGCTCCGCGCGCTGCGAGAGTGGCTGGCTGACTTGTGCCTCTGGGCCCCCGCCGGGCAGTGAGAGCCCCTCGTGCGTGCCAGGCGGGGGTCCCGGGCGGATGAGGGTGCGGCGCGGAGACCGACCCGCTCCCACTGGCTCGCGATCGTCGCTGGAGCCCAGCACCTCGGTGACCGAGAGGCAACGGAGCACGGCTCCTTGAAGGAGCACAGCCCCGAAATCGGTCACCGAATATCGAGTTTTCCTGCAGGCATGTCGCCGTTGACCTGTCTGCCACGAGCTCCATGTGGAGCCGGGGCCGCGCGCGGCCCGGGCCTGGAGTTGAGTAGCTTTCCCTTTTTCCCCGTGGAGTGATAACATTGTCTCCACTTCACTGCATTCCTGTACAATGTGTCAGAAGTGAAAAGGCATCTTGTTAAATTGTTTTATCGTCTGTGTCTGTTTGACAACAGCCCACGCCTCCCAAGTTTCTCCCCAGCACCTGAGGATATTTCCTTTGCGGCAGAGTAACGTTTGGTGGAAAGCATGTTCACTTTCAAAATTTCCTTTTTGTCCCCGATCTTGGAGTGGTTTGCGTCCTGTGGGTTTGGGGGGTCGCAGGTGAGACGGACGGTGGCTTTGGCAAGCCTGCTTGAGTGTAGACAGGGTGCTGGGGTGGCATTCTCCAAAGTCTCAGAAATTAAGAGGGGAAAAATACTTTTTACACTGTTGTTTTTAGTATAGAGAAAAATAGCATAAATTTGGCCTTTTAAAGATAATCTTGGGAACATTTAAGAACCTGACACAATGATGGAAGATGTTGACTTTACTTAACGGCTCTAAAATGTTCTTTACAGTTGGTTGAACTCATTGAAAATCAAATAAAATTAGTGGAAATTGGGCACCTGTTTATCTTGAACCACTGTCAAGGGGGAAAACCCCTCTAAACCCATGTTTAGCATTTTAAAGCACTGTTTATGAATGACAGTTTGTGATCTAAATGTTCTATATCAATAAGTCAGGTTGCATATGTACTCAGGAAACCAACAAAATAAATCATGCAAGGAAAGAGAAATACAGTAATATATACTCTGCAGTGTGTCCAGGTTCCTGAGTAGGGAGGGATGATCGACATTTCTTTGCTTACATGCTTAATTTAAAATTTACATGCTTAAAATTAGTCATTTACATGCTTAAACATTTACATGCTTAAAATTAGTCATATTTCATTATGCACACGATGCATGTTGGTCGAACAGCTTGTTTGGGAGATACAAATGTAGTTGTTTGAGTCGTTTGTATGTTCCACAGAAATTCTTAAGAGTTTGCCATGTCCAAGGCATTGTTCTGGGTGCTGGACACCTGCGGGACCCACTGGCTGCTTGTGGAAATTGGACTGTGAGAGTCTAGGAAAGGGGCTGCACTGTCCTCCAAGTGAGGGCGGCCAGCCTTTGGACTTCGTGGTGCAGTGGGGGGAAGACAGGCCTCTGGGGTGTCTTCTAGATGGAGTTGAGAGGTATCGCTGAGAGATCTGGACTTTGTTTCTAGGTATCAGTGGTGGTGGTTTCACAGTGACTGGGGAGCAGGAAAGGAAGCGCAGGTTTTTGCGGCATGCCTGGGAAGGCACCCCAAGAGGAACGCAACAGCTGAGTTGGGAAGGGCGCGCATGAGATTGATTGCTTTTTCTGGTGGAGAAGGAAGGAAGGAAGGGTGATTCTCAGAGAGTGGTGGTATTGTTGGAGTTGGAGATAAATGACTCAGAGATGATTCAGGGGTTTCCAAAATTATTTTAAGTTCTCTTTAAGTGCAACTCACAGTTCAGCAGGTAAGTTTTAAAATGGGCTTTGTGGTCTACAGAGTTCAGTTATTGGATCACAAGACTGTTGACTCTCAACTGTGGCAAGAGCTGGACTTTATTCCAGGTCCATTTGTATTTTTTCCTCTTATATGGTTAGGTAATGGCTAAGATTAAACTTAAGTCACTCTTCCCATTTCTCCCACCCTGTTTAAAATGATTATGAAGCAAACACTTATTAACACTTGTTTTAACTTTTATTCTCTTATCTCTTCCTTACCCCTTACTGTTGAATAGAACAAGATAAATTTTGTATGAAGAATTGGGTAACTGGGTAGCTGTAGAGTGGTGTTTGGTTGCTAGGTGACATGTGCCATGATGAACTCCCATCTGGTGGGGAAAAATGGGGGGAGATCATGTTTATGGCTTTGTATAAAAACCAGATAAGCTGGAAAAAAAAAAAAAACAAGAAAAGAAAAAGGAAAGAGAAAGAAAGATCCCAAGCCACTAAGACTTTCCCTGCAGAGAGCGTTTTGTGGTGTGATGGGGCTAATTTTTTGGCATTATACTTGAGCTGTCTTCAGGTTAAGCAAATCAGTTTTTCTGGGCAGTGGAGTGGCATGACTTAATATCAGAAATGTCCTCAATAAGCAGATTTTGAAGGCTTACACTTATTCATAGCATTTTTTTTTCCTCCAATGAAAAAATAGTTTTCTGTTTATGATCACTGATGGGTGAAAATGCTTTGGCTGTTCTCCATCCACCCATCCTCATCCAGACCGTCTCTAAGGAGGGTGCTCTGATAGACACTGAGGACCAGGTTACATGGACTTTCTGTGTATGTGACCCTTCTGCTCCTACCTGTGGCCTGACTCATCCATGATCCCCAATGGACACAGGGTGCAGAGCACCAACTGCTGGGACTCTGTAGTGTGGTGACCTGGCTTCTCAGGGCTTTGCCGGCTCCTTCTTAATTCTGAGTGGATTGGGGCTGGCTCTGAGATTTCCCATTTTTCCTGCTGTGCATCCCAGCTCTGGTTAGGAGAAAGATAAGAAAATCTCCATGCTTTTTTTTTTTTTTTAAATTGTTAATTTGTTGAAGGGCTACTGTATGCAAAATGTCATGCTCTATGAAGAAATGTAAGGCTAAATTCTTGCACTGCAGAAGAATGTAATCTGGGAGACGGTGAATGTATTAAACTATAAATTACAGTAGCCAATGGCATTAATTAGCAACGGGGTGGTACGTACAGACAGTAGTTGCTTTTGGATTTCGGAGATGGGAGTGGTTATTATGGCCTGGGGGGTTTGCCTTGGGCTTAGTAAGTGGGAAGGCTGGCCTGGATTTAGGACAGTGCTTCCTAACTGGTTAGTGGGGTGACCTCCAGAAGCACCTGCCTGGCCCAGGTGGCCCAGTCTGTAGGGCTTCGGTAGGGTCCAGCTGTGTGAATCTGGAGAGTTGCTGCCATTCTGAGAGGTGGGAGAGAGGCGTTGCAGGTGAGCATCAGGGCTAGTTTGGCTCCTGTGCTGCCTTCCTGTCGGATGGTGGGGCAGGACCAAGCTGAGGAGGACTGCGGATGCTGGGGCAAGACACTGTTGCTTCCTGCAGTCTGATGGTCCCTGATGGAGGACTGGGGTGTTTGGGCAGGACGAGCGCTCCTCTGGGAGGACCACCAGGATTGCATCCATCCACAGAAACACTGCTGATTGCTGAGTAGTGGAGGGAGGACGGGTTAAAGGCAGAAGTGAGGGTGGGGGGCGGCTGGAGCCTCTTAGCTGAGAGGCAGCTGTGCTGCCCATAGCCCTCTTCTGGCAGGGGGAGCTTTGGATTGGGTTTGGAGACCTAGCTGTTTTCACTGTTGAACCTTGGGCACACCAACCCTGCAGAGCCTCATTTCCTCCCCTCTAAACCGGGTTACTCCCTTGCAGGGTTCCCGGGAGTACCGAGGGGATGGTGAACGGGAAGCTCCTCAGCACTGCCTCTGGATCCCTAATGGGTTTTACTGGGTGGATGGTTTTACTGCCTGCGAGGCTTTCCCAAGCAGTCTGCTCTTCCTGTTTGGATTTTTCCTCTTTGCTTAAGAAGAAAGTGTGTAATTTAATTAAAGAATAGGTAGAAATGGTAATATTTGCCTAAGCAGCACCACAATCAGAGGAGCAAATCTGTGTGTGTGTGTGTGTGTGTGTGTGTGTGTGTGTGTGTGTATGAGGCAGGGAACGTAAAAGTTGTGGATATTGGCTTTACCCTAGGTTGCTTTCTGGGCCTGTGGTTTTGGGGCCACTGCTTCTGTCCCTTGAGCATGGAAGAGTTATGTGAGAGTTATTTAATAGCAATTTGTTGTTATTAAAAAAAATAACAAATTTATGGGCAGTAACTTTTGAAAATGTGCTTTCCTTTTTTTGGGGGGAGGAGGACTGCTGATTACTAAAATCGTGTAAATCTTGGTTTTTATGACAAACCTTGTGGTTGGTGTGAGATTTCTCGTGAACAGATGGATGACTGCATGTTGTTACACATTCACGAGCTTATTGAAACTTTTAGGAAAATAGATTGTTGCAGAATTTGAATGACCATATTTTTGAAGAGTGAAACGAAATAAATCTTATTATTTCATTAACTTCTTCCCGTCTTCCCTTTCAGAAAGGAAAAAATAAACAAACATGTCTGAAAGGCTGATCTTTCTAAAATGCAACTCTCCGTGTACTCTTCTGCTTAAGGGCCTCCACACCCGCTTTCCCCAGAGGCCAAGTTCTGCCGCCGCAGCAGGGCCTGTCCCTTGCAGGACCCCTCTTGCCTCCAGCCTCTCCCTCCCCAGACCCCCTACCCCACCCCTACCCACTTGGCCTTGCTTGCACTTTCCTGCCTTTGCTCTGGCATTTTCTGTTTCTCCCACCTGGACCATTTGCTCACTTCCTGTCTGCTCATCCCTGGAGCCTCAGCTCAGTTCAGGCTGGCCCTGCATCCCAAGGCGGCCTGAGGTTCTCCCGGCTGGGCACTTGTCTCAGGAGCTTCCCGCACTGACCTGGAGGAACGTGCTTTGCTGTGGGTGCTTCGGTGTGTTTGTTTCCGAACAGAACTGTGCCCCTTCTCCTCCAGGTGAGGTGCTTGAAGGTGATGGCCCTGCCTCGGTCTTACCTATATGGCTAGTATCTGCCACGTAGTCATCTTACAAGTTGAGTAGATACGAAGTTGAGAACAAATACACGGCACGTATTCTCACACAGAAAGTGTACTTTTGCTTCGGAGACTGTGTAATTTTAAGGACTTTAAGGTTTGGTATGTTTGGCATATTAGCACAAAGAGATAGTAATTGAAACTCAGATTTAGTGGGATTTTGGAGTATCTGAAAGTTATTCTTTTGTGTCGGCCGTTTTCAGGGAGTTTGGTCCCTTTTTCAGACTGAGCAGAGCGATGGTCCTGGGGTTTGCATTGGGCCCGGTTCAAGGCAGGTGGTCAGGGCAGTGCGGGAATCTGGCCCCGAAACACACCTATGCTGGGTCTGGCGCTTCTGAAACTGTCGGTTGGGATCCACGGGTAAGTTCCAGGAGTAAACAGAAATGTTTAGGATCTGAGATTCACAGGGAGAGTCTGGCGATGGGAGGTGCTTCTTGGCTCACGGTGAACGCTGGTGAATTGGGTGTGGAGGTAAGGTTCAAAGCCCCATTTGCACAGAATCTCCACCTGTCCTTTGAGGCTTGTACCTCCCTGTAGAGTTGGATGCAGGCGGGTGATGGCAAGCATTTGAAAGATGAACAGAGCCTTCTGCATCTTCTCAAAGATGGAAAGAAATATGTACAGTTGGTCCAGGAAGGTGCTTTCCACAAGTGGAGGTGCTTTTCCACGGGCTGGAGGTGGGTGGCTAGGCCCACGCAGGGGGCTTTCCTCCTGCTCGGCCGCTCACGCAGCAGTCCTAGCTGCCACCAAGGTCAACGGCAGTAGAACAGGGGCTCAGGAATTTTATACATTTTACTGATTTGGGGTATCTTTTCTGTTTTACATGGAAAATAGAAAAATCTTTATGAAAAGAAATGCAGAGTTCTGTGAACATAGTAGAAAGGTGATTATTTTTTGTCTTTTAGTCATTATTTTATCCTGTTGAAAATTTTTTTCCATTTGGAAGGATTATGTAAAAATGCCTTTCCTTCATGGCTCTGTGTCTGACCTGCCATCTTCATGTGGTTCTTGTTGTTAAATATTACTTTTGTTTATTCTTTTTGCCTCCATCAACTCATATTGGAACTTAGAAATAAAATTTCCAGCTTCATTCCAAGTGACTTGAAACGTGAATTATTTAATTTTTTTCTCTCAGTAATAGCTCATGCACACATACACACACGAGAAACGAAAACACATGTCTACACAAAAAACACGTACATGAATGTTCATGGCAGCATTATTCGTAACAGCCGAAAAACAGAACAAGCCAAGTGTTCAACTGCATAAAATGTGGTATATCCATACATTAGAATATTATTAAGCCGTAAAAATGAAGTTAGGATACATGCCTCGCTGTAGATGCACCTTGCAAACATTATTCTATGTGAAGGAAGCCAGTCATAAAGACCCACATATTGTATGAGTCCATATATACGGAATGACCAAAGTAGGCAAATCTATAGATAGAGAAAGTAGAGTAGTGGTCGCCAGCGCTTGGGGGTTGAGGGTAATGGTGAGTGACTCTTTATGGGGATGGGATTGGTCTTTGGGGTGATGAAAATGTTCTAAATTTAGATAGTGGTAATGGTTGTATGCCTCTGTGAATATACTAAACATCATTGAATTGTACACTTTAAATGGGTGAATTTTATGGAATGCTGTTGTGTCTCAGTAAAGATGTTAAAAAAAATAGACTACGTAAGCCACTATGAACAAAGCTCCATTTTTATGTATTTTATAGTTCTGAGAGTCCCATAAAACATGGGACTTTTCTGTGTTTTTCTGTGTCAGAGATACTCAAAAACCTCAAATGAAGACCGGCTATTTTTAGGAGTTTTCCATACAATGTGTGAACCTGCTTTCGCAAGCCTGCCTACTCTCTCCTGGTGCTGTCTGCTAAGCCCCCGACTGCTGAGGCTCCGAGTCCCCTGGTCCCCCCTTTAAAGGCTTCACCAACTAACCGTTCACCTGCTCTGCCTTGTTCTCCCTCGGCCAGAGATTCCTTCCTCCCCAGCTCCCCAGCTGCCCTGGCCGTTGGTTCGGATGCCCTAAGATGTCCGTTGTGGAAGAGCTTCTCCAGTTTTTGGTTTGGGACAGTAGTTTGGAGCTTTGGCAAATCTCACAAGCTCTGTGAGCGCCAGTTTTCCCATCTTCATCTTCTCATATTCAGAAGTTCTGGGCTGGGCTCTGATGTCTGTTTCCCGGTGACAGCCACCCTGAGTCTGCATGGTTGGTTGTCTGCCTGTGGGACCATGAGGCATGAGTGGTGTGCAGTGGCTTTTCAGAGGCGCAGACAGGGTAGATCTCTACTCCATCCACCCTCCCTGTGAGAATGTTTTGCTTCCCTTACTTTGAAATGATGGGCTTGGCCCCCAGGTCAAACATATACTGTTTGAAAGTTAGTATGTATTTCGCCTGGACTGTCCCTCAGAATTCCTTACTGTCCCAAGATAAGTATCTTTTAAAATAAAATTACATGGTCAGAGGTAACTTAATAAGACTATTCATTTTGTGAAGCGAAACTAAATGTACGCTTCTGCATGGTTCTAAATGGTATTTCTATGGTGGTATAAATTTAAGTGGCTTTAGAGATGACAGGTCAATATTATTCCCACTTTTAATGTTCTTTAATATACAGAAACAGTAAGACTTAATTTTTCGGAACCCAGATTTATTTTTTTCTGGTGTATAGTTTTTCTCGTTATTGTATTACATCCCTGTATGATAGGATTTCTGTTTCTGAAAAGGCCTCTTTGAGATATTCTACAATAAAAATCAATGTTTCCTTCTCAGTGTTTATTTCAGAAAACAAGTCACTGTATATCAAAAACCTAAAATTGCTGAATACTGAAAATATGTGGTATTAACAGGTGAAAAGCAAAAAAGAGAATGCCATTTCTGTGTAAGTGGTTGATATGAGAATGGGTGTTTTTGTTCTAGTTCTTTTAAGTATACAGTAAAAACTGGGAAAGTTTTTTCATGTTCGTGTTTTAATATTTTTCTAAATCTAATATTGAATCCAGAATTAAAAAGCCATTTCCCAGTGACCACACAAAGGCATTTTAGATGTATCATTTGTAATTCTGAAATCCAGTGTGCAAAGTCATATGTGAATAATAGTTAGCCAGGTTCCTGCCCAGCAGGGTTATACTCTAACCTGAGATTCTCTCATCCCAGCCAGCAGCACCTGCAGAAGAAGGAGGTGGAATGTGCAGGATATTGGTTCCTGGTGTACCACCGCACAGGATATGACTAATCACAAATCCATGAAAGTTGAGTGTAGGATTTGGAATCTTTACCACTTTGTTAGAGATCTGGAAAAAACCTTTCAGACAAACCAAGAGGATCTCTAAGTGAAAATGCCTCATTTGGATTGATAACTCTTTAGACAACTGCATCTGGAAGATGGTGGCGTTTCAGCATTTGTACTGCCTGAGGAATATGAAATGAGGCATATTTTCAATTATAAAGGCACATACTATCAGGGATATTTTTTCCAAGGAAACCTGGAAAGCTGATAAAACCCTGAACTTTTTATGGTGGAGTCAGTTTTATCTTTTGTATTTTATGACCCACTTGTTAAAAACACAGCTGTTTGCAAAAACACAATTAGCTGGAAGTGGAAAGTTTGGTGGTGGGTGTTTTTTTCCTCCTAGGAGGCAGGCACATCAGTGTGACACACTCTGGGCCAGGATTCAGAAGAGCAGATTGCATCATTTGTGTGTCTGAGAGCGAGAACGGCAACTTCTGTAAGCCCAGGATCCTTGGCTTCTAATACCACGTGCTTCATGGGATTGTTGTGAGGGTATGAAGAGAGAATGTAAAAAAGCATTGTAGGAAGTAAAACGGAGTAAAGGTGAACTGTACTGTTCTTTCGTTTTTGCTAAGAACGGTTGCCAGTGACTAAGGCTCACTTGAGTAAATGCTTCTAAATTGTTTCTTCTCATCCTCCTTAGAATTGCTCTAGATGTGGGAAATTGAATGTTTGGTAAAAAAAAGTTCTCCCTTAAAAAAGTCTCGAAAACTTCCTTCTGCAGCTTGAGGAATAAAATCCCAGTGACATTGATTTAGATGCTCCAAAGATGTCCATAGTGGAAGAGCTTTTCTAGTTTTTGGTTTTGGCCACAGTAGTTTTGAACTTTGGCAAGTCCCACCAGCTCTGTGAGCCTTAATTTTCTCATCTGTAATTTGGGAATGTTTTCTTTTGTTGGCAGTAATGAAGATCAAGGGATTTAATGTAGATAATCCCCCTGCCATATTATAGACTCTTAGTCAATTTTAGATCTTTTTCTTTGTCTCAGGTTTTACACATAGATTCGGCACACTTTTCATGGCTAATTCATAAAGTCAACTTGATTTTTATTTGATGTATGATACCAGTTGTCATTTTTCAAGATTTGTTAAAGAGTTACTACGTTCTTCATAAACGTACTAGAGAAATTCCAGTTTTAGTATTTATTAATAAATCAGTTGGAAATAGGGAAAAAGAATGTTCTGATAACGCAGTAGTTAAAGCTGATTCTTTCACAGATCAAGAAGTGTGTTTGTCTATCTTAACTGTGTTGCTTTTTCTACTACTAGCCCTTGTTATTTTCTAAAATAATTGTGGCTGCCATACTGCTAGATGAATGGAGATTATGGAAAATTTCTTGGCTGTATTTACAATATTTTAAAAGGCATTGGTTACACATTTTTCCATTAAAAAATGTTTTGAAACTTGGAAAGAGTAAAACTAGAAATTGTCAATACTATTGATATTTATAAAATGTACAGATGTTTTAAAGACCTTTAGCTTTTAATTACTAGTTGTAGTTCTGAGAATACCTTGGAGCTCATCTGAGTTATAAAATAAAATGGGAAAGTCGACATTTTTTTTTAAAATTTAATTTAATTTATTTTTTTATACAGCAGGTTCTTATTAGTTATCCATTTTATACATATTAGTGTATATATGTCAATCCCAATCTCCCAATTCATCACACCACCACCTGAAAGTCGACATTTTTTGACCCCTCTAATCCTTTATTATATAGGCCTCTATAATTCACGTGCCCATTTCTTTGGATAACAGAGATAAATGGATAACACTTCTTTACTCCTCTGGATCTTTAAGATGGTGATTCTGGGCAGCTACATCAGCAGTCAGTGAACATAGAGCATCTTTTGCTTGGGTAGGTAGTTGTAAGGGTTGGCAGATTGATGCGACTTGTAATACCTTAGTTCAGCTAAAGGCACCCTTTGCCAGTCACCTGAAGACTGCACCCAAGGAGAATTGACCTATTTATCAACCTGAACCCAGGAGTGGTATCCGGGAGGCTTGCTCTGGGTGTGGCCGTACTACTCTGTCAGTCTTGCCAAGTCATCACAACTCAGCTGGCTTTGTGCTCAAGGGGACCACTTCTTCTCATATACCTCTTCCCCACCACAATATTGAGAGTCGTCTTCCTCTCTGAGGACTTTAAGCCTCTCATTAATTAAAGGAACGCTTCCTCCCTCTCTGCCTATGTTCGTAGGGAAGTTGCTAGGTAGTGATTAAAACCATAAAGCTTATCTAGTTGTGCAACATCCATATTTTGACTTTGATCCCTTCCCGTATTTGTCTGTAAACACCGTGTCATGTGAATGCATTTGAAATCCAAAGCTTTTGTTTCAAATACAGGACATGAAGAACAGATACAGCGGCATGGGACATTGGAATTTATACACATCTTTTCCATTCACAATTTCCTGTGTCTTTGTGCTTTGTAATGAAAGTGATGAATGGTGCTTTCAAAACCTTTCCAGAATACCCCAGCATTTTATAACAAAACTGTAGAGAGGTAACTCTGGGAGAGTCCCCCCCCACCCCAGCTTTATTGAAGTATAATTGACAAATAAAATTGTAGCATATTTAAAGCGTATACCATGATTTGATACATGTATACGTTGTGCAGACTTTCCCCGCCATCGAGTTAACTAACACATCCATCACCTCGCATATTTCTTTCTTTATGCTTGCTGAGAACATTTAAGTTTTACTCTTTTACCTGGGAGAGTTTTAGACAGATCTGCTTTGATAGGTGGTTGGCGTGGGATTTTAATCTAAAGCAGAGGAGTTTTTGGTCCTGGGCTGTTTTTCCACCTACGAGGAGGGAGGCTGCTTCCTCTATAGATTCAGGGGAGTAGTATTTTCAGGTCAGTCTTTGCTTTTGGTGTCAATAAGCTTTTTAGGTCAGGATGGATGATCGAAAGCTCTTGCACAAGAGATGCTGTATCAAGGGCATTATTTATCTGCCTGTCAGGTTGGAGAGCTGCTGAGAAAGTACCTTTAACAGTGATCCCCATCACGTCTTCGCAGTCCTAATTCACTGAGGAGTTTCCGACAGGCAGGAGGGGAACCAGGACACAATGGTCCTGGTTCTATCAGGAAATAGAAGCAGTAATACCCTTATTATCAAGAGTCATGCTTAGCGCTTTGGGACATTTTGTGCATCAGGCCCTAAGTGCTGGGCTCGTGCTCCCAGTGTATTCCTTAATCCCTTGGAGTGGTAGTGATGCAACTCCGAGTTTACGGGTGAGGACGCTTGGGCTAAAATGGATTAAGAAAGTGGCAAAAAATTGTACATCTGATGTGACCCCTCTGGCTGGAGAGTCAGTGCTGTCCCAGAAGAAAGAGTAAACAGTGCCCATCAGAGAAGACAGGTTGTTTTCTGACCTGGGTTTCCTTGAGTGGCTCACGTGCTTAAGGAAGAAGTGCGCCTTCAGGATGACAGAGTCGGTTGGGTCAAGGAGGCTCCTGTGTGCTTGGCGAGTTGTCGAAGCCCCTTGCTGCTCAGGTGTGGTCTGTGGACCAGCAACACTGGCTTTGCTTGGAAGCTTGTTAGAAGAGAATCATGGATCCCATCGCAGACTCTGTCAGAATCTGCATTTTGGCCAGATCCCCAGATGGTTCCAGAGCAGTTGCCCTCAACCCTGGCTGCAGGGTTTTAAGAACCAGATGCCCAGGCTCCCCACGAGCCACGGGAATCAGATCTCCAGGCCGAGGTGGATACTTATGTTGCTATGAAGCTCCTTGGGTGTTCTCTGTGCCGCCAGGGTGGAGAACCTCTGGTTTAGAGCAGCCTCCAGGCCTTTTGGGGTTGTTGTGTTATGTGACCTGGAACCTGCCACCTTGTAGCTGTGCGTGGAAATTTCCAGAACACAAGTTGAGAGGATCAGCCATCTTGCTCACAGGCTGGTCACTTAAGTGACAATGGCCCAATCTGTACATTTTCATTTCTTTTGAAGTCACTCACTTCTTTTTTTTTTTCATTTTTATTTTATATTGGAGTATAGTTGATTAACAATGGTGTGTTAGTTTCCAGGTGTACAGCAAAGTGATTCAGTTATTTGTATACAAGCATCTGTTCTTTTTCAAAATGAAGTCACTCACTTTAATGACTGTTAATTTTTGAGTTTTATTTGTGGACACAGTTGACAGCACCCATATTATGTATTCCTCAGGTTTTAGCCGTTAACTCTTATGGATATCTAGTCTGAGTTTAATAACATAAATGAGTTAAAGGGTCCAGGAGGAGCCGTAAAAAGACAGCACGTGGGATAGAAATGCGGCGGGAAAGGAAAGGTCATATTGAGTAAAATATGCGAGTTTTGGTGTGAGTCACATGATGTCCTCTGGGTGCCTGTGATGTGTAGAGACAGGGCAACGAAGATTTTTGGTTTTGGGTAAGGCAGGCTTGTGAGCAGTGAACTGAATGCTCGTTTTGCTGGAGTTCCTTTTCCAGCTTGTTTGTGGCTGAGCCTCCTGTGGAGGAGAGAAGGCACGCTTCACCAGGCCAGCGGGGCGCCCCTCTCACACACTTCCACACTCAGCTTGTTGGAATATTCCCGTCGAACAGTCCCCATCCCCACACCAGAGAGTGAGGGCAAACGTGTCTCTGGCCCGAGGCCTCGGGAACCTGAACATGGGTCAGAGGATGTGCCTGCCCGGATCCGTTTTATTAACTTCGACACGGCATGATTGTTTTTGTTTTTCCTGGCATCAGGGCTCGTTATACCCTACATTTTTATATGTTTCCTCTGTTACTCGAAGTAGGGAAAAGAGGACAGATGACCAGCTGTCATTCTTCTTTTTTTAAAAATTTATTTAATTAATTTATTTTTGTGTTGCGTCTTCGTTGCTGCGCTCAGGCTTGCTCTAGTTGCGGCGAGCAGGGGCTACTCTTCATTGCGGTGCACGGGCTTCTCATTGCGGCGGCTTCTCTTGTTGTGGAGCACAGGCTCTAGGCACGCGGGCTCAGTAGTTGTGGCGCACAGGCTCCAGAGCACAGGCTCAGTAGTTGTGGCGCACAGGGTTAGTTGCTCCGCGGCATGTGGCATCTTCCCGGACCAGGGCTCGAACCCGTGTCTCCTGCATTGGCAGGCGGATTCTTAACCACTGTGCCACCAGGGGAGCACCCAGCTGTCATTCTTCACATGAAATTTGCCAACTGACCTTCATTTGGATCATTTGCACGTGGGGCTGAGCTCCCGTGTTGCGGTGCAGGGAAGACCCAGCACAGGGCTCACTGGCAAGAGGTGATTAAGACATGACATCATTTCCTCAAGGGAGCTTTCAGAGCTGCAAAGTGCAGTTCTTGGTAATAACATTTAAAACATTGTCTTCAAAGATGCTGCAGCTATAAGAACTTACCAGTACTGAATTTTACAGACCTGTTAGAAATTACTTTAGTTAAAGGCGTAATGTGTCTGGGAGCCGTGCCCATGTGAGAATGTTTTTCTTATTTAGCAGTTTCAAATAGCACTTAACCATAGTTAGTTAGTAAAAATGTTGCTTGAAAATTTGTTTGTCTAGGTATTGCTGCTTAACAAACCACCCAGAACTTCATGACTTAAATCAACAACTAATTATGTCTCATGATTTAGTGGGTCAGGGTTTGGGCAGGGCTCAGCCCAATGGTTCTTCTGCTTCACTTGGGGTTACTCAGGGATATTCAGCTGGCAGGTGATCTGGTCTGGGGGGACCTAGATGGTTGCATTCACGTGTCTGGTGCTGGTGGGGGTGGTAGAAGCTTGGGGTTCGCTGGGACTGTTGACCAGAGCATCGTGTCGTTTCGTCTCCAGCATGGAGGGCTCAGGGCTCTTGGAGTCAGGAGAGGAAGCTGTCACTCTCTAAAGACCTAGACCTGGACGCCAGCACAGAATCATTATCCCTGTCTTCTGTGTGCCAAACCGGTCACTAAGCAGCCCAGATTCCTGGGCAGGGGATTCTGGCTGCACTTCTCAAAGCCAGGAGTGTCCAGGAACTTGTGAACTTGTGACCATCTTTATTCTGCTGTCAGTGTAGGGTGTGTGTGTGTGTGTGTGTGTGTGTGTGTGTGTGTGTGTTGCATGTAACATCAAACATTTTGTCTTTTTATTGTTTTGTGGCATGTTTTAAAATTCTCTTTTTCTTGATCTGGGCACAGTAATAAAATGTATGTCCTGAACCTTCAAGGCTGAAAACCTAAGAAGTAGTTGGAGTTCCTACTTCATGAGTCCAAAGACGTGACGGCTTTTCCAGGCTATACTGCAGAAAGAGATAATGATAATAACACCTTAGGTTTATGTGGCATCTTCTCTAAGAGGTTCAAAGTGGCTGGGCCACTCATGATTCCTTTACTGGAATGTCCTGTGAGATAAATTAGCCATATACCCTCAAGTTCATGTGCCGTTGAGGAAATGAAGTAATTCCATCAGTCTGCTAATGCACAGTATTCAGAATGCAGCTCTTCCAATGTTCTACATACTGATTAGAACTTGAGTATGAGTTTACCTTTCTTAGATAGGATTCTGGAAAATGGTGGAGACTGACTTTTGAACAACTGGTAATATTTTGAATTATATGCTGTTTGCCAAACAGCGTCATGTTTAAAAAAGAGGTAGTTATTTTTCTAACGTGGACTTTTTGGGGGTGGAAGCTTATGGGTGTTGCGTCACGGGGGTGTTTCATCATAATGAGTTAAATTCTCTGTGCTCAGCAGAGACAGGCAGACAGTAGATGGGGTGAAAGTGGCTGCCCCCTCTGAGTGTGTGTTGTGGACTGAGTGTGGCCTTGGAAGTGGGAGACCCTTGTCCCCTGTGGTGTCCATTCCTGAGTCCTCCCATCATGGGAGCATCTCCTTGTGATTATGGGTGATTAAATGGAGTTTTCAAGGGTGGTTTACCCATATGTTAAGCTCATTTTATTCATGCTGTTGAGTGCCTAACCTTTGGGTAATATGCGGCTCCACCGTAATGATCTAAATGAGGTATTGCTTACATTCATTGGGTTTTGCTTAAAATGAGACACTTTACATATAATTGATAGGTATCAGGCTTTGGGAATAAAGCTCTCCAGCCACCACTTGTTAAGAGCATCTCCTGGTTCATGACCTCCCACCCCCACCCATGTGTGGTGACCCACCCTGCATGTTCCCAGCAGGGAAACTCCCCAAGGACAGCTTTCATCACAACACTTTCCAGCACAGGGAAGTCCATGGGGTCAGCAGGGCCTTCCAGGTAAAAACGACATATATCGGCCTGAAAACGGCCCCCTGCCTACCTTTCGCCTTGATCTCCCACCACCTCTCTTCGCTCTGCCCGTCATGACAGAACGGACTCTCATGTTTCCCCAAAGTTGTGCTGTTTCCCGGTTCCCTGGCCTGGAGTCCTCTTGCCTTCGTTTCTTCTCTCACCTTGGATCTCCCATTGTTTCCTCTGTACTGTTGCCAGAGCTGTAAGCTGTGCCTTTCTGCTTTGATAGATTTAGGGGCTCCCCGTTGCCCCAGGACAGTCTCCCTCCCACAGCCCCAGGGAGCATCAAGGCTCTGCCCAGGCCTGGGCTTCTCTTTGCCTGGCACCACGTGCAACTGCCCGGGCCCTGTGGGGTCATCTCTGCCACGGCCCTAGGCACGGCCCCAAAGGTGTCCTCCCCCTACCCCCCAAACCCAGAGAGGTCCAAAAATAGACACATCGAGTTACAGGGCTATAAAACAAAACTAATGCAAACATGTTCTTTTTGAAAGGAAGTTACCCCAATAATTTCAACTGTTATTACATTAAAAAAAATAAATTTATCTATTTATTTATTTTTGGCTGCGTTGGGTCTTCTTTGTTGCGTGTGGGCTTTCTCTAGTTGCAGAGAGCCGGGGCTACTCTTCATCGTGGTGCGCGGGCTTCTCATTGCAGTGGCTTCTCTTGCTGTGGAGCACGGGCTCTAGGTGCGCAGACTTCAGTGGTTGCAGCACGTGGGCTCAGTAGTTGTGGCTCACGGGCTCTAGAGCGCAGGCTCAGTAGTTGTGGTCCACAGGCTTTGTTGCTCCGCGGTATGTGGGATCTTCCCAGACCAGGGCTCGAACCCATGTCCCCTGCATTCGCAGGCGGATTCTCAACCACTGCGCCACCAGGGAAGTCCCTATTACATGTTCTGTTACTTGTGAATAATTAGAAGAGGATGCACTTTTAAGAGACCATACGCTGATACCATCGAGAGGGGTTTCTTGCATGTTCCTTCCGCAGTGTGGTGCTGGTTCCAGCAGCCCATCTCCACGAGGAATCCGTGGTGCTGTCCGCCCTCCCCGCTGACAGCCGTGGCTTGACACGCTGCATTTACCGCGCTCAGATGTCACCGTAAAGATTACGGATGGATATGCGCGTTCCAGGGGGTGGGTGACTTTTCCATAAAGCGGATAAAGGAGGGGGAAGTGTGTCCTTTGTGGAAAAACAGGGTACTTGCAAACTGCACGGCAACTATGACTAAAGCTGGAGTTAATTAAGAAACACTCATCTGGCAGCAAGGAGCCACTTTTTTTTTTAAGATAATTAAACCTGAATGAATATTAAGATGTGTCTTTTTGCATTTGCTTTGCTCTGAGGAGTGGAGTCTGTGAAGCACTGATAGTGGGAGAACAGGTGCTGCTGTATTAATGACAAGTTTTGAATCGAGTGAGCTGGGTATTTGAAATGTTCATCTTTCCTTACTTGGGAGAATTGGCAAGACCTTCTGGACTCCGTTCTGTCATCACTGATCTCTTCAGCCTAGTGTTGGGCAGAGCAGGAGGTCCATGCAGAGTGAGTGGTGCATAGGCACCTTCCTCGAGGCTGAGCTTCCGTCCTGATCGATCGGGGTATTTAGGTGATGGGTCAGGGGCAGTTAGACGGTGGGTCAGGGGCAGTTAGATGGTGGGTCAGGGGCAGTTAGACGATGGGTCAGGGGCAGTTAGACCATGGGTCAGGGGCAGTTAGACGATGGGTCAGGGGCAGTTAGACGAAGCTGCCAAAGCAGGAGGTGAAGGAGCAGTCCACGTGTAGCCCAGGGCAGCTTGGATCTGCTGCCCTTGAGTGAGTCTCGGTCAGGTCAGTGTGCCAGCTCCCTGGGAGGTGCCGAGGGCCCCTGACGGGGTGAGGTGAAGGATGAAATGTGCTGACCCGTCCCTCATTCCTGTCTCTTCCCGAGAAGGCTGGAGCCCCGCTGGGCTCCTGGCCCACCTTCCCGAGGAGGGTGCCGGCCCCTGTCCCTGCTCCGGGGCGCAGCCCGCAGTGGGCTCGGGGGCTTGGGGGCTCAGGGGCTTGGCGGGCGTTGGTTTGGGGTGTCAGGGCCGCCCAGGCTGAGCTCAGGGTACTCTGGCCTGGCAGGTGGTCGCCTGCGTGACAGCTGCTCACTCAGAGGTGCAGGAGACTGCAGAGTGACAGTGTCTGTGTGGCTGGATTTAGGAATGGTCATCAAGGAAAAAAGTCGTGTTTTGTATTTTGTGCTGTGTAACTGAACCGAGGAAGAGCGTGTTAGAGGTGAGTTAGGCCCTCAGTTTGCTTTCTTTCTCCCAGTGGGATGATTTTCTGTTTTATGATGCTCTCAAACTATCAACCACAGTGTGTGCGTCTGTGTGTGGCCTGTGTCCAAGTGTGTCCGTGGATCTGTGAGCACCACGTATGTGTGTCCGCGCGGGAGGCTGGGATGGAGGGTGGTAACTGCACTGAGTGCTCTATTGAAAGACTCGGGACTTAGTTTACAGTCCTAGGCTGGCTTTTGGTGTCTCCCAGGGAGTAAAAGAAATGCAGTCAGTTTTTGTATGGTTCATTAAATCTTTAAAAATCCATTTATACTGGGGTACATTGCTGGAATATTTAGAAACCAATTTACAGAAAGCTTCGTTTTTTTTTTCAGTTTGTTTGTATTAACTCAGCTATAACTTGATTTTTCCTGCTTCATTTCCAAACTTCTCATTTACGTACAAGTGCTGCATTGCGTGAACGCTGGTTCTGCACAGGGCGGAGCCTCTGAGGCCCCTCTCTGCCACTCAGCTAGCTCATCTGCGTGGGTGCTCTGTGCTCTCGCCTGTGAAGTAATTTCAGCATCTTTTCCCCCCTTGTTTATGCATCCCCATCACTACTGTGTCTGGCTCCTTGGGGATCTGACTGATTGGTAAACTGGTGCTGGCAGAGGAAGTGGAAGACAATGCACAAGTGTTTTATTTAAACAAACACTCTACAATTTATTTTATTGGATTTCGGCCTTTGAATGAGAACACCACAAGTAATCCTATTACAGTCTAGAAACGGCTTGCTCACACCAGATTACAGGCTTCAGAGTGTGTTGCTGTGCCTTTGGAAGCACCTAAGTCTTTAATAAATGAGGCAATTTCCAGATTCATCAATAATTAACCAGGAATATGACAAGTTTTATCCCAACCCAAGCTGCAGAGTGTTGGAGACAATCTGCCTCTGCAGATGAAATCTCTCTGTAGCTCATGGTTCAGCATCTGGGAACGCAGGATTCTTCCTCAGAGGTGCTGGTTTGAGCTGGTGTGATGAATGTTTTCTTGAAAAATGTTAAGCATTAATTGTTTACAAGAGCATAGATACTTATTATAGGGAATTTGGAATATACAGATGATTTTGTAGAACATAATAAGTCACCTACAGTCTCGCCAGAATAATCTAAAATTTGAGGATTTCTTTTCAGTCTGAATTTCTGTATGTGTGTGTGTGTGTATGTAAATACAGATGCTTTTTAAAAATAGTTGAAATCATGATGTATGATTGTTCCTACTTCGTTTGCTTGCTGTGTTCACATTTTCCCATATCTTTTTTTTTTGGCCGCACTGTGTGGCATGCAGGATCTTAGTTTCCTGACTAGGGATCGAACCCATGCCCCCTGCAGTGGAAGTGCGGAGTCTTAACCACTGGACCGCCAGGGAAGCCCTTCCCCTGTCTTTTAAAAATGGTCATAATGAATTTTAAAGGCTATATAGTATTTCATTGTGTAGATATATACATATTTATCTAACTATTTGCCTAGTGTTGGAAATTCGTTGCCCTATTTTTCACCATTTAAAAATATTGTAACAATCAGCGCATAAAATTTGGCCAGTGGTTTGGATTATTTATTTAAATTAGGTGTATAGTTTTTTTGTGGGATAGGAATTCACAAACCTTTTTAAGGCTCTCAGTTTATGTATTTTGCCAGTTTGCGCTCCAGAAGTTGTGCCAGTGCACACATGGCCAGCCTGGGAGGTTCTTCCTGCCTCTGCCAGGGAGACCTCCTGGGTCAGTGAGTGACACACTCACACTCACAGCTGTGGGCCCCTGGGCCCAGGAATGAGGTCTGCAGCCTCATTTTGATCGTCTGTTAGCTGGGCTGTAATACCTGCACCTTCTCTTTGAAGACTGAATGAGAGACACGTATGTAAAGGGTGTGTCCATGAGCTTGTCCACTGTCGGCATCTGGTGCTTGGTCGTTGTGGAGGAGGTGACTGATCTTATGTGCAGGGTTTAGATTCTTCCATGTTACTGGAGCAGGGCAGTGGCTTGGGAGAGGAGAGGTAACCACAGCAACTCGTCCCCCACTTTCAGGGAGACACACAAAGTGCTTCTCCGACCTGGGATTCTGTGTAAAACAGTTTGACAATCAATGTTTCATGTAAAAAAAATAAAACAAACCAAAGCAGCTTTTTCTCCTGAGGATGCTATGTGAGTGGAATGCAAAGGTGTCCTTGTGTGTAGATAATTTCCTGCCCTTCCACACGGCCCCCCTGCGGTGCTTAGTCAGTGCGCGTCTGGTGCCCCTCTGCCCTGTACTTTGGGTGTGGGATGACATTTTCTACAACTTTCCTGCTAGCCTGACTGGGTTATGGCTGTGAAGTGTGTCTTTTCTCCACTTTAAGACTTACACGTTTCCTTTGCCTCTGTGGTCTTCAAGGATTCCTTCTATCTTGCCTGAGATACAAAAATGCCAAGTATCTGCACCATTGTTCATCCTGCTGCTTACCTGCTCCCAGACCTTACTTAGATCAGTTGTAAGGCACATCTGGTCTTAGCAGTTCCCTGACAATTGTTATCTACCCACTCACCTTCTCATTGAGGTGAGTTATCTGAGCAACACTCCGTCTTCTGTTCAGATTCTGCTGCTGGAATTATAAATGTTTCGTCCGTTTCTTTTGAGTGTGTCACGTCTCCCCATGATATGTGAAGAACGTGTCCTTGTTACTGTTGCGTTTGGAGTAGTCTGTACCGCTTCAGTACTCTTCATATGAACTGGGTTTTATCTTTGTATTCTTGAGGTGTGTAACAGATTTATAAGGATTTGTGTTAAGTTTCCTAGGATTGCAAAAGTTGGGAAAGACCCAGTAGTTTTACAGTTACTTGACTCTGAGATGGATGTGGTGCTAGTTTTTAGACTAACTGCTTTTGAGAACTTTTTAGAAGCCTTGCAGCTGTGTGTCCCACTTTTGGGTGTTTGAACCCCCTGAAATAATGATGCACAGTAGTCACTTTTTCACTGAAGTCTGCGTGACATCTTTGAACTTCTGAAAACAGATCTACGCGTACATATTGGAAAAGAAATAGACATAGGACCCTAAAACCCATTTTTAAGTTTTTAATACGGCAGTGAGTGTCAGAAATGGGTAGATTTTAGGTGGATCTTTCAGGCGTGTTATTTGAATGGGGTTGGATTGGTGCGTGGCTGTTCTGTGCCGTCAGACGCTGACAGGCGCCTCTTTCCTTTATAATCCCCAGATGTAACGGGATGCCTCTGTAGTTACTTCCAAGTGCCATTCATAAAACTGCTGGCCAGTCCTCCCGGGTGGCAGTGGCGGTTGCAGTGCCTTTCAGACTGTCAGAGGACGTCTGCCATCCCCTCGTAGCCCACTTGCCCTTCCCTTGCGAGGCTCACACCACTCAGACCAGTGTGGGGGTGTTTGTTGACTTGGGCTCTTCCAGCATCGAATGCTCTGCCATCGCTTGGCCACGTTTAGTCAGTGATTATGGGTCAGAGCTATGGCCAGAAGCAAAAATGGTTGCCAGAAAGAGTCAGTTGGGTTATCCCAAGCTGCTATCGGAGTATGGATTTCACAGTGCAGAATTAAGGAAATAAGGAGAAACCTGTTAAACATCATGGATTTAGTTGTCTGGGGTCTCAGAACATAACTATGTGATACTTGTGCAAGTTTTTAGAGACTGAGGTCATTTGAGATTTGAAAAACCATTCATTTTTAAAAGGATAAAATCATTCTTCTTTTGTGTATTTAAGTAAAAATGTAACCTAACATCCCAGGTAGCTTTGCTCTGTGGACTGAAAGATTAACAGCATTTTTATGAAGCTCTAGCCATTATCTTCTAGTATGAAACACTTTAATATTCCTATAAATGAATTTAAATAAATTCCAGTGTCCACTTTAACCGTTTCCAGCAGCTCTAAGGCAGCGAGGAAGCTTAGTTGGCGATTGGATTTCTGGCACCAGCTTTTCAAAGAGGACATTGATGTGAAGATTGAGAGGATTGAATACTAGGAATTATTACTATTGTAATGCTTTTAATAAGAGGGTTTCAGTGCCCACGAACAGTTATGTTCCCACTGGACTGTGTGGGAAAGTTCAAGATGCATTCCCAGTTCCACAAGATTACATAGGAGAGACAGAAAAAGAAAAGGGAAGAAAATCTTTAAAAAAGTACATTTGAGGGACTTCCCTGGTGGTCCGGTGGTTAAGAATATGTCTTGCAATGCAGGGATCACCGGTTCAATCCCTGGCCAGAAAACTAAGATCCTACATGCCATGGGGCAACTAAGCCCGCGCACTGCAACTACTGAGCCCACATGCCACAGCTAGAGAGAAGGCCGTGCACTGCAATGAAGAGCCCACGTGCCGCAACTAAGACCCGATGCAGTTAAAAAATAAATTAAAAAACAAAAAAGTACATTTGAAAATACCAGGAGAATGCTCATCTCCACTTAGACCTGCTCTTTTGTTAGTATCCAGATCTTCATTGGACAAAGTGAAACATGCTAAAACACTTGAGTCCTTTTCTCCTGCCATCTCACAGGGAGCTAGCGTTTTCTCCCCTTAGTTTTTATTATTTGTTATTTATTTATTTGTTTGTTTCTGGCTGTGCTGCACCGCTCGCGGGATCTTAGTTACCCGAGGAGGGATTGAACCCGGGCCCTGGCAGTGAAAGCGCCAAGTTCTAACCACTGGATCGCCAGGGAACTGCCCCCTTAATTTTTATATCTTGCTATTTATATTGTATGGCTTGGACTACTAGTAACTTTTTAGAATACTTACTGTAAATATTAGAATGATGGTTACAAAAACTGTAGCGGTTTCAAAAACCACTTATAAGATGCACATTTTATATATAGGATGCTTCCAAGTAGTTAAAGGAATGCATTAGTTGATTTGGAAACATACTAAACCAATAACAGTTTGTTTTAGAGTGATGAAATATGGTGGTTTCCCCTTTTTTTTATTCTAAAATTTTTATACTGTGGTTGTATGTTTGTGATAAACTAAAACTATATACTCTCTTGCTTTTATTTTAAATGTCCTGGAAAACTTATTATAGTCTTAAATAATATGCATGCTGAGGCAATTATTCTACATAAAAAGTTGATATCAATCAAATATCTAAAAGTTCAAGTAAATGTACGTTAGAGAGAATATTTAAAAACCGAAATTTCTAGATGGGAGTTACATCAGTCCCAAATTAAAGCTTTTTAACTATTGTCCCTTGGATTAAAATAAATTCAACTTAATCAATCAAATCTTAAGTTTTAGCACACTGACAAAGGTGGTATTTTAAAAATGTTTTAAACTAAATGAAATTTAAATGCTTACTTTAAGTCCTTCTTGGAATAAAGCTGTCATGTAGGGGGAAACCAAGTTAACCTTTGTAATTCCTTGGGTAAAGGTGACAGCACCGACGTGTTGGGGCGATAATTCCAAGTACTGCAGGTCTTCTGAGCAGCCAGAAGTGGAGTGGCCAGCTATTAAGTGTGTTGATGTCATTGTTAGAATTGCAGGTAATTGAAAAGAACAGATGTAGGGCTCATCTCAACACTGGAGGTTATGAAAGATGGAGCTCCTCAAGGAAGACCTTCCTGTGTGCCCCAGGGTTGGTTGAGCACCTCTGGCTCTCTCGGAGGGTGCTGGGGGTCCTCCTTCAAGATTCCACGGTAGCCTTTCTAAAACGTTTCTCCAGCGCTCAGTGGAGGAGGCTGGGTGTAGCCTCTGCTCCGCTAGGACTTCTTGGGATCTTCCATGAGCACACAGACAGGTCTTCTCACGCTGCTTGATCACAATGGGTTTGGGTTACACCCTGGCCTTAAGTTGGGCCTCCGTAATTTGTTGGAGGCTTCTGCTATGATGCAGTTGGGTCCAGAAGCTAGTTGGGATGATATATGAGGGAAAATTATATGGTAATAGTGGAGTCAGGGTGTATTCCCTTACTCTGTTCTCTTTACAAGTTAAAAATATCTAAAAAGTATAGCAGGCGTGTCACAATTTTTCAGTAGGTGCCAGGTTTAGGCATCAACGTTTAGAGTGCTTAAGCGCTGTGAAGAGAGAATTCCATTAATTATACAGTTTTGTTTTTCTAAAAAGTTCAGAAGCATCTCCGCTGCTGTCTTGTGATTGGGGGGCCATGCAGTTCAGTCCCAGGTGTGCAGTGTGGCTCATATGCTCCCCGGTCCAGGAGCTGGCTCCCCCAATAGAATTGTGAGCTCCAGGCCGGGGGTGATGCTTTGTTTCCTTTACACTTTGTGAGTGTGGACCTTGCTGAGAAATTAATGTGTCCGACTCCCCTCCCCACACTTCTCCTCCTAGAAACCCTTGTTTATTCAAATAACTGAAGTTAAATGCCTTATGGGAAAAGGCATGGTGTATTTAGAGAATCAGATCCAACTTTGTTTAAACATTCTATTACAGGATCATACTAACCTTTTCCTAAAAACACCACCAGACTCTTGATTTGAGAGGTTTTCGCCTGTTTTCCTTTTGCATCAAGTACTAGCAATGAAAGAAAGCCGAAATCTGGTGGGCCTCTTTATTCTGCTTTTTTTTTTTTTTTCTGAATATGGAAACCACCAGAAACCAATAAAAAAGAATAGGAAGTGACTGGAGAGCAGACAGGAAATACCAGTTTCCCTAGCGAAGTACCGCAGCTCATCCAGAGCCTGAGGTCGGGGTCAGAGGGGCGAGGGAAATAAGCACAGAGGGCGTCTCTGCTACCCGACCCACAGCATCTGCAGCTGTGCAGCCTCTCGGAGACGCTCGGCGTCACCCAGATTCCTAGATTGATGCTCCTGGGAGCCTCTGCACATGTGGGCGCTCTGGGGGCTGGTCGGGGAGGGGTGCCCCAGGTCCCCGAAGGGGCAGAGCTTGGATGCTGTGCTGGAACTGGAAAGCTTGGGATGGGAAAGTCATCTGCCCCCCAGGTTCAAGAAAAGTACAGAGAAAACGGAAGTACTTCCCTTCAAATACAGGAAATCCCCAGTTGCTTTTATGTTTCCCCTCACAGCTGTGTGAAATAATATCTTGCAATTTAGCCTTAATATTGAGTTTCAGCTGCTTTTACTGTGTAGCATCCCGAGGGTTGGTTTTCAGTATTTCCTTAGTACAGTGTACTGTATGTCTCGTCTACACTGATTATTGTTCTTTGTTAGTTTAGAAGTCCTGTTTTACCCAGAGAAACAGAACAGAAAAATAACAGCAGTTTTGAACTGCAGCTCTTCCCATTCTCATTTGTAAAAATACGGCTCCTGTAAAAACTGTGGCAGGAGGAAAGAAGGGGCGTGCTGTTGTCCCTGGGGATAAAGTAGGCAGGAGACCAAAGGCAACTCCGTTTCCACTTAGTAATGATTTTATTAATGAATCCCAGTAGAGTTTTAACAGCAGAGCAGGATTTCCTCCTATTGTGATTCTTGATGACCTCCAAGATATAATTCTTTAGGGTAGCACTCATATGACCTCTTTCTGATTACAGGCTTGTAATAATTAGATGTTTATCCCCAGAAAATAATGCCATAAAATTTTATTACTTGTGCAAGGGAAGTGCTTGTGTACCTTATCATGTAAATTGTTATCCTATAGTCTACACCATTCCAAAAATGTATTGAGAAGGCTGTTGACCAAGAGTTCTCCCATAAACCAGTTCTTGGACTTACAGAGAATACCTTCAAAGTGCCTGACAAATTGTACCCACACTTCCATTGTTGAATAGCATCTGGGTCTGGGGGAAGAAATGGAAAACCAGGGACGTATCTGGTGATTGGTTTTTAAGGTTAGGTTAGGTCAAGGGCAAAATAAATATTTTATAAAATAGGTATCAGCAACTTGAAAACCATTCACATAAAAGACGCAGAGCCAAAATAAACTTCACAGTGTTTCCGTGGGGATAACCTGCAGGTGTCAGGCATCTCCTGTGCCGAGAAGATAATGGAGAGAAGGCATGGAGAGTGTGATGGGGAATGTTGATTCCACGTGTCACTCGGCGGCATCAGTGTCGTCGTTCGCTGATTTCTAAGCATATGGAGCCTCAGCTACAAGGGACCCAAGAAAACCACCGAGGAATTAGCCCCTGTATACGAGTTTCTCTGAAATGGGCACATATTCCCGAAAGTGCCAAGTGAGAGAGCTGTGTTGGATTTTGTCACGTGTGAATCTCATCTGGATAGTATTTGCAGTTTTACATGACACGTGATCGAAATGTTACAACAAGTGAGTGTCTCCTACGGCTTGCACTGTGTGCACGTCCCTCCATAGAAGTAGTGAATCCCGTGGGTTCTTGTGGCAAATTCAGGAACAGTTGATCTCCGCATAGTTGCTTTATTTTGTATGGATGGTGGCTGTAACGTTGCATATATCGATGTGGATTGATTACATTTGCTGTCTATGCTGTAGGACGCTAGGTTACTCTAAGTCAGAATCCGACACCTTTGTCAATTTGCTGTTTTTTGGCCATCCCTTGTGAGCAGAAATGCTGGTTTACCTGCCTCACTTTAAGGAAATGTGTACAAACAACAGATGCATTTCTACCAAGGACGCACTGAGAGGAGAATCACACTCGGTCTTTTAAACAGCAAGCTCTTCATTAAAAATATGATTTGACATTTACATCAGTTCAGCATACGTACAATTCCCCATGTAACTAGTAGAATAGAATGTAGGGCAGTACAGATCCTAAGAAGTCGCTTTTAAATCTGAAAGCCTTCTGAGCAGTGTAGACATGGTCTTCACCAGATGTTTGCCTGGGGATCACGCCTATGGCGATGCACTCAGTGCCATTCACAGCAGCCAGTTCTAAGTGTTAAAAACCCTTATTGGAAAAGCTCTGTGGGCCTGATACCTGCTTCGTTTTCACCCTTGGCGATTCACGTTGCTTGTTGTTCAGCAAGACAGGCGAGTCTTTTCCCCTCCGTCTGTGATACCCAGGTCTAGAAGCTAAAAACCCAACATGAGGTTGAGGCAGCACAGAGATATTGCTACTTGCCAGACACGTGGATCTGAACCAGCTGCTGTCTTACGTTTGTCCTTGGCCGAGGGGTGCAGAATCAGACTGGGAATCAGACCTGGAGGTCACCTGGTGCTCTCTCCCTCCCTCACTGACCACTTATGGGGGACACCTGGAGACCCCACCGGCTTACAAGTACGGTCCAAAGTGCCACACGTGCGGTTTTGACCAGATTCAACACCCAAGGACATTTACCATCCATTCACAGTTTCACCATCTAGTATAATAATAACAATTTGGGAAATTTAAAAAATACTTGGTTGACATTTAAAAAACGAGGCTAGTTTCATGGATGCGGCCCAAGGGGTCCCAGGGTAGGTTACGGTGTCCCTGGCTGATGCTCAGAGTTTACTGGAATCTGCTGCCCCCCCTCCCATCCCCCAGCTCCATCTGAGGGAGAAGGGAGATGCTCTGGAGGCATGTGGATATGGGGTTGGGAGCCATTTCTTAGCTGTGGGACCTCAGACAAGTGACTCAACCACTGAGTTGCAGCTTTTTCTTTTTTTTTTGAAGGGCACGGCACTCCCTCCCTTGGAAGGATGTTGGAGAATAAGGCTCTAGCTCGGAGCCTAACTGGTCTCCTGCATCCTTGGGGAGACAGCGCTGCTCATCTTAATTTTCTGATCTCTTTCCTGGTCCCATGACCATTCTTCAGAGAATCAGTCATTAGTTGATTAATTAAGAAGTGAGCATCTCTTACTGAGTTTGTGGTGCTAGTGATGTGAAGATGCCCTCTCAGAGCCCCCAGTCCAGTGGGAAACAGCGGCAGCAGGGTGGGAAATGGGGTAGAGACCCAAGGACCACGTATCGTGGAAACCCAGGGAGGATCACCTTCACTCTTCCCAGGCTGATGGCAAGTAAGAGCCCACCCAGAGAAGGTGACATTCAAAGTGGCTTTGGGTGAGTCCACCAGGGGGAGAGGGACTGACCTTGGAGGGAAGGGGCTTATTGTCAAGCAGAGGAATTTGTACCTGCCTCCATGAGCATTTGAAGGTTCTAAAGTGGGGGAAATTACACGAAATTACTGAAAATGCTTTGGAAATGTTCTTATTTTAAATTTCTTTTGGAGGGAGAGAGAGGCTACTGGTTTTCTTCTCAGTGTTGTTCCTTCTCTAGCTTGAAATTCTTGTTAACAAAGACCAAGAAGAAATACAATTGGTTAGTAGTAGCCTACGTTCTCCGCACTGTAGCCTGTCCTGTGCTCCAAATATAGCTTAGAACCTTAATTTCCTCCTTTAGTTACTTAGAAAATTGTTCCTGCACTTCAGCTAATTCTTGGGTTTATCTTCCTGACAGAGTTCTTTGTGGTTCGTAGCACATTTCTGTTTCCTCCTTGGCCATGTGCCTGCCCCTCCAGTTTTTTTTTTTTTTAGCATTAAATTAAATTAATTAATTAATTAATTTTTGGCTGCATTGGGTCTTCGTCGCGGTGTGCGGGCTTCTCATTGCGGTGGCTTCTCTTGTTGTGGAGCATGGGCGCTAGGTGCGCGGGCTTCGGGAGTTGTGGCGCACAGGCTTAGTTGCTCCGCAGCATGTGGGATCTTCCCGGACCAGGGATTGAACCTGTGTCCCCTGCATCGGCAGGCAGATTCTTAACCACTGCGCCAGCAGGGAAGTCCCCCCTCCAGCTTTTAGATATGTTGTTTTAAAAACTGAACCACCCAGTTAGATTAATTGCTTTGCATAATGCTGTGTTATCTTCCTCAGGCTGTCATGCTTCAGTGTCCCCAGAGCTGCAAAGACAGTGATCTCTTTTAGTTGAGTAATGTGTTCTTTTTCTTGGAGTTTTCAAAATTAGGTCTAGAGATGGTATCTGCTGCCGTGCTGCTTATTCCCTTGTCTTGTTATTACTAGTTTCAAAACTGGATTCTCACTTTCTTCCAGGGCTCTTGACTGCCTGACGAATGAGTTCCTGTTTGGTCCAAATTATGGGTGAATTTGATTTTCTTCATACTTTTCCAACATTTCTACAATGAACTACATTGATTTTGTGCAAGAACAAAGTGTTGTTAATGACAAAGAATGAAACTGAGGATGACAGCTTCTCCTACTGCTTCTTCAGAGGCAGGACAAGAGTTCTTAGGACATGCTCTTAAAGTTCTAGAGTGATACTTGGAGGTTTCCCTCACATTTTGATTCTGTGCAAATTTGTGGTTAAAAGTAAGAAAGTTACACGTATTTTGTCTATATAAAACTTGGTTTCTCTGGATAGTGAGTGGCAGATGCTCATAGCAGTGCTTTGTCTGTTTTGCCTCCCTATTAGTTGCAGCCCCATTTCTTCGTACTCCTGCAAGCACACCCAGCATTTCCTCTTGTAATACATTTTCTGAGCAAAGGGTACCTTTAACTGGCAGACTTGCGTTCCATTGTCTGTCCAGTCTTGATCCTGCAAAGAAATGTGTTCTTTGTGCTGGTCAGTCTTGGTCTAATGGCACATAAAGGTTAGAGTCCTGCTGTATTTTGAGCAGTTTCTCTGTCACATAATCTTGAACCACTGGGTACTATGCTACTTCTTTCTATGTTGTATCAGTCTCCAGAAGAAAGGGATTTTGGAGTTAAAAAAAAAAATTCCTTTTTCCCTCAAAGTACATTTTCTTTATCTGGTTGGCACTTGTCTTCCAAAGCAGTGATTTTCAAAGCATAATTTCTGACAACGCAGATCTTGGGTTCTTCCATTTCATATACTTGCATTTTTAAAAAACTAAGTCAAAAATTTAATAGTTACTGAAATTTGTTACCTGTAAATGAAAAATTAGTGTGAGATTTGAGTTCAGTATTTTAAAGTGTGGATGTCACTTAGTACTTGGCAAGGTTGCGAAACAGCGACAGGTATGTACATGCAGGTGCTTTTAATTCAAGTAATAAAACTTGAGAAGGAAGTTTTATCAGCGTAAGATCAGTGTGGTCTTTGAGTTGGTTGTGGTTTTCAGTGGCTGCTTTTTTTTTGCTTTTAAATTATAAATTAGTTCATTTGGTGTCATCGTTATCAATATACAGTGGCATTGTGTCATGTACATTTAACTTATGCTAATTTAACTATAAATATTTGCTTAAAGATAATTAACAGTATATATATATTTTTTCCATGCAACATTCTCCTAAACAAGTCAGACTTGTGTTTACCAGACTTCTGGTGTTCAACCAAAGAAACAGCAGTCTCTTCCAACACTACAGGAAAAACTGGCAGCATTGGCCTTTGTGGGAGAAGGTGCAGTACTCAGAAACCCATATACGTGCTGTACTGTGTAGTCTATTTACGTAATTTTCAGGGATAATTTTGTCTTAACCTTAGCCTTGATCTTAGAAGCCCTGCATAAATGGTGATGCCGTGCGGTTTGCTGTGAATTCTTTGGCCAGATCTACAGGGTGTAGTGATACGCTTTATTATCAACAGCATTGGGGGATTATAATTTTTTAATAATGAGAATTTAAGTTACGTATGCTTTGGTGTTCAAGCATGACCCAATGTCAGTAGATGTGTATTTTTACCCTCCATTTGTTTGTACAGTGACAGTCCATGTTTGTCATTGACTTTGTTCTCTGTTGGGAAGTAGTAATGGTTGAGAAATGAGAGCTGTGTTAAATAAACTGGAGAGCCACTGGTTTAAAGCAAAGCAGTCTTTCCTTCCCAGAGGTGGGAGTCCCTGGGAGTAGTGATGTGTTGTTCACTTCTGAACATTCATCCAACTGACCAGTGATAGAATTAAGTCCCTATTCTTCTTCTAGTATGAAAGCTTCTCACTGAAAATGCAAGGCACTTACGGGGCACTTTGACTCCATCAAATTAATGAGAATATTAAGAGCCCAATGGATGCTTGGCCAAAGGACTCAAATGGGCGATTTACAAAGGAGAGAACTAACTAGTAAAAAGCCGTGGAAAACCACTGAATATACCTACTATTCACAGACTCACAAATTAAAATATTATCATTTATCTTATTAAGTTGGTGAAACAAAAAATGCATAACATACCCCATGCTGCAAAGTCATAGTGACCTGGTGCGTTTGGACCACCACGTTGCTGGTGGTCTTGTGCAAAAGTGTACAATGTCCTTTGAAAAGCACTTTGGCAAGATTATCAAGATCTACAAAAATGTTCTTACCCTTTCATTCAGTTCCTAGAATATTGTTCTCTGGGAAATTGTTTATCCCTAGAAAATTGAAATTATGGGTCAGAATATTCAGCCAGCATTATTTAAATCCTGAAATCCTCAGAATGACTTCAAAGGTCCAACAGCAGGAAAATCGTTATGTAAGCCATGGTTTATCCATTAGAAGAAATGATATGTAGCCATTAAATATATACAAAGACTCTAGCAAAGTGAAAAAAGGTTATGCTAGGTTAAGTGAAAAAAAGGTACAAAATTAAATGTATCCTACAATTAGAACAATGTTAAATACGCTATAACTAAGGTAAAACCCAAATGTTATTTGTTGAAGGGTAGAGAGTTTATAGATGCATTTTCTATTTTTTTGGTTTATAATTAAGAGCTTCATCAAAGTAAAGAGAAAATTAAAGAATTAGATAAGGCTATGGTAGGATGAAAATGAAATGCTGGGATGATTTTGTTTTGAATCCAAGGGAATGTGTCAGCTCCTTTGGTGTGCCGCCTGGTTCTGCTAGCAGTTCATTTGCTGTGTAAGTGGATATTGCTTTCCTCGATGCCCAGGTATGAATGACAAGTAATTTTGGTAGTTAAATGAACATGTTAAGGCCATATTTTATTTTATTTTATTTTTTAACATCTTTTTTGCAGTATAATTGCTTTACAATGGTGTGTTAGTTCCTGCTGTATAACAAAGTGAATCAGCTATACATATACATACATCCCCTTATCTCCTCCCTCTTGTGTCGCCCTCCCACCCTCCCTATCCCACCCCTCTAGGTGGTCACAAGGCACCAAGCTGATCTCCCTGTGCTATGTGGCTGCTTCCCACTAACTATCTATTTTTACATTTTGTAGTGTATATGTGTCAATGCTACTCTTACTTCGTCCCAGCTTACCCTTCCCCCTCCCCGTGTCCTCAAGTCCGTTCTCTATGTCTGTGTCCTTATTCCTGTCCTGCCCCTAGGCAGTTCAGAACCTTTTTTTTTTTTTAGATTCCATATATGTGTGTTAGCATAGGGTATTTGTTTTTCTCTTTCTGACTTACTTCACTCTGTATGACAGACTCCAGGTCCATCCACCTCACTACAAATAACTCAATTTCATTTCTTTTTATGGTGGAGTAATATTCCATTGTATATATGTGCCACATCTTCTTTATCCATTCATCTGTCGATGGACACTTAGGTTGCTTCCATGTCCTGGCTATTGTAAATAGAGCTGCAGTGAACATTGTGGTACATGACTCTTTTTGAATTATGGTTTTCTCAGGGTATATGCCCAGTAGTGGGATTGCTGGGTCGAATGGTAGTTCTATCTTTAGTTTTTTAAGGAACCTCCATACTGTTCTCCATAGTGGCTGTACAAATTCACATTCCCACCAACAGTGCAAGAGGGTTCATTAAGGCCATATTTTATTTTTTTTTATTTTATTTTATTTTTTATTTATTTATTTTTTATTTGCGGTACGCGGGCCTCTCACTGCTGGGGCCCCTCCCGTTGCGGAGCACAGGCTCCGGACGCGCAGGCTCAGCGGCCATGGCTCACGGGCCCAGCTGCTCCGCGGCATGTGGGATCTTCCCGGACCGGGGCACGAACCCGTGTCCCCTGCATCGGCAGGCGGACTCTCAACCACTGCGGCACCAGGGAAGCCCAAGGCCATATTTTAAAGCTCAAGTTCCATCTGCTGAGTGTGTCTGTTTTTGCGAAGGTATTTATTGCAGCTTCCTTTCTCTATTGAGAATACAAGCCAGGGGACCATGTAGAAATAGATTTTCTTTCTTTAGTATTTTAGAGTAAATCTTTGAACCATCAAATATTTTGATTCTCACTCCTCATTTTGGATCGTTTTTATGATCCTGTTTGCAAAAGTCTGTCCTCCCTTTGATATGTAATTGGTGTATTAGTGAGTCATGCTTTTTAGCAAAGTATTTACGACATTTTTTCTATAGTACACGCCTCTCAAAGATGTTCAATCCTCACTAAATAACTAAGATCACACGTTTTTGGGTGCAGGTTGAAATCTGCATAAATGCTTATTCGTGCAGTGTAAGTGGGTCTTGGCCTATAAATAGGCACATCTCCTCCATATATTGGTGCCCTCTCAGTTATGTTTTTTATTTGTACATATTTTCCTTACTGTTCTAGAAGAACTTAAAGTGACTTTATAGAGAAAATGTTACTTTGAGAAAAATACATGGCATCTTTTGATAGCTGTTTTTTTTTCCTTTAGTGAGGAACCATCTTATGAGCCATTAGCAGTGTATTTTCTGCATTTTTGTTTGTGTTTGGCAAGGATTACTCGGGTCAGCAGGCATAATGGTCACTCACAGCTTGGTGAGTTTTTTCATTTAAATTTACATCTACTGAAGAGCCTCCTCATTAAATGAAATTTGCTTCTTGGAAGAGGAGGAGAAGTGTAGGAGGAGCTAAGCTCTGCTTAGGGCAGATTCTTTCCTGAGTCTCTTCAAATCTTCCTTTTTAATTTGGTTTCTTCGGCTCTTTACTCATGGAGTCTCTTTGTGTGATAAATGAAAAAAAAAGGAAACCCCATCTATTGATTCCACCAGTGTTTGTTGAGCACTTATTTGGTACCAGGTACCATGGAAGGTGCTGAGAGATACGTGGTATCCTAGCACTTGAGTATTTTAGAGGGTATTTTAGAAAATGAGGTTAATCGCTGCTTTTGGATTGTAATCATTGGCATATTATAAGGCCTAAATTTGGAAAATTAGTGGGGGGTACATACACTACCCTTATAAATATAACATTGTTGTGAAGAAAATCTCATTGAGGGATCCTTACCCGATCTTTTCCCCCTTCATCCAGAAATTTACTTGAGTTGGGTGGCTTTGGATACCAACTTGGAAGAAATTCCTTCCATTGCAGTTTTCACCAGTCATCACTTACTCTCCAGTGTATTTACCTACTGGGCTTGTCATGTTAAAAGGATTCACAATACAGTCATTACCCTGACGGAACTAACAGGACAGGAGAAGAAGGAAAAGTGAATGTCTGTGAACATGAATTCTTCAGGGACACACAGAGAGCTTTGGCCCCATGGAGGAGGTGGGACTTGGTTTTGGGATGGGACCTTGTTAGAGTAACAGATTCCAGGCCAGGAGACAAGTCTGAGCAACGAGGAGTCTGCAGGGTTTCATGAACTATACTTACAGCAGGTGGGCTGGTGCACAGAGGGTGCTGTTGGCCATCTTGGGAGGTGAGGTGGCAGAGACCTACCTGCATGGCAGGCTGCATAGGCAGACGTGGGCATTTCTCCCTTATCCCCTAAGAAATGCGATCCTGTGAGGTTTTGAATAGGTGAGATTCCTGATGATATCTGAGGAAGACTGTGGGCAGGGACCTGTAGGGTTATCTCAGTTGCAGAGGGGATAAACAGAGGACCTGGGGGAACGTACCTTGCATTAGGTAGTGAGTGATGAGCATCTGAACGAAGATGCCGGTGGGAATAGAAAGGGCTAATGCCAAGGGACAGGGGTCCTTCTTTTGATACAGCGTGAGAGGAAGGAGGGAAAGGTGCCGTGCTGAGGTTAGGCGCTGAGACACAGAGATAGAGAATTATTCAGTCGTAACTCAATTCCAGGTCAGCAATCATCTTTGTAACCTTACATATCAATTTTCTCATCTGTAGACTACAGAATTAACCTGCAGGTTCCCTTAAACTGGGAAGTGTAATGATTATCCACTTTTATGTAATCACACATCTTACTTTCTGAGGATGGCCCTGGCTTTTAGTCAGGGATAATTTCAAGCCCCTGATTTTTGGTGTGCACATTTTGTCAATGGGATGCCTCTAGTAAGACTCTTGGGATTTTATCACTGCCACATGTGGGAGGCCTGGTTTCATGAGTTATACTGTTTTTCTGTCGATATCTCATTACATTGTTTTCTGTGTGTGTGTTTTTAAAAATTAATTAATTAATTTTTTGGCCTTGCCGTGCTGCATGCGGGATCTTAGTTCTCCGACCAAGGGTCGAACCCGTGCCCCCTGAAATGGAAGTGTGGGGTCTTAACCACTGAACCACCCGGGAGGTCCCTTTTTTCTGTTTTTAAATGCCATACTCCTCTAGAGCAGCGCTTCTTCAGCTTTCATGTGCACACTGGGGAACCTGTGAAAATGCAGACTCTGGGTCAGCAGGTCCGAGGTGGGGGCTGAGAATCTCCACTTCAGACAAGAGCCCAGGCAGTGCCGATGATGCTGGACCTCTGATGATCAGGAGCTGCGGGCTCTGCAGGAAGGATGCTTCTACTTAAATTGCATGCTTTGAAGCCTGATTTAATTATTGATGGTGGGAAGGAACTCCACTGCTTCACGTTTTTAGTGTTATTTAAATATTGCTGAGAGGGCAGATTTCGTTTGCACCCTGCTTTCCATGTTGCTGAATATCAAAAAGAATCTCCCCTACTTCCCTTCTAGAGCTTGCATTCTAGAAATATGAATATTTAGAAGAAGTTTTATGTATTAAAATAAAATTGACATTTGAATAGTGATACTTTCTACTGTTGAAGAAACCTACGTTGCTTAACAATAGCTGCAAAATATAGAATGTTTCCAAATGATTTTCTGCAATCTGCAATTCAGAGCAGACCCAAGAAAAATTAGCAGGGTTTACTTTGATAGTTTCAAATAAAATGGCTTCCTTTTATTTTGAATCGTGACAGCACTGTGGAATAAAATGTCCTGTGAAAAGTATTGGAATTAGGTTAGTGAAATTTTAAACATCACTGTGTATCTGTCATATTTTGGTGCCAAATGATTTGAAGCAAAAGTGATTTTAACCGCTTTAGAAGGTAATCGTGAAGAGAGAAGGAAACTTTTCCTTTGGGAGTTTGGCTCCTGATTTTATTATCTCTTTATCTCTTATAGATATTAGAGAAATATCTATAAATAGGCATTTTAAATAAAGTGAAATATAGAGAAATCAATTAAAAAAACAGGTTACAAAAGCATTAAATTAATTAAATTTCTAGCATCCATTTTCATTGAGTTGCCCATGTGTTTTGGAAAAACTTATCTGTTTATTGCTTAATTGCTAACGTTTAAGGTACTTTATATATATAATATATATATATTTTACATATATTATATATATATATTTTACATATATTTATATATATATATTTTAATGTATTGGTAGTCTACCTTAAAAAGGCTGACCTTATTAAATTGACATCTGTTTTTTATTGTATTATTAATTCTTTGGCTTCCCTGGTAGCGCAGTGGTTAAGAATCCACCTGCCAATGCAGGGGACTTGGGTTCAAGCCTTGGTCCGGGAAGATCCCACATGCCGCGGAGCAACTAAGCCCGTGTGCCGCAACTGCTGAGCCTGTGCTCTAGAGCCCGCGAGTCACAACTATTGAGCCCACGTGCCGCAACTACTGAAACCGGCACGTGTAGAGCCTGTGCTCCACAACAAGAGAAGCCACCATAATGAGAAGCTTGCACACCACAACAATGAGTAGCCCCCGCTTGCTGCAACTGGAGAAAGCCCATACGCAGCAACGAAGACCCAATGCAGCCGTAGATAGATAAATAAATAAGTAAATAAATAAATAAATTTAAAAAAGAATCAGCCACAAATAAATAAATAAAATTTAAAAAAGAATCATGGGTAATTAAGCATTCACTATAAACGAGGGTACAAACTGATTTAAAAGAAAAAAAAAGAATTCTTAAGGTTGTGCATGTCAAAACTTGAACTATGTTCTTGATATGTGGAGTGGTAGATCCATTTCTGAAAAGGAAATAAAACATTTTGAAGTTCTGATAATAAAATCACTTGGATGATTTCCCATTCACATTTTTAATATAATTGAATCTCTCAGGGAACAACTTGATTTTTGCCAACTTTAGTGCAATTTCCTTTGTTCAAACATCTAGTGTAGTTACGTTCATCCTGGCTGTAAAGAGTTATCGGCTCGAGTTGTATGTGCCCTTGCTCATAGTGGCAACAACAAAACAATATGTATCCATACGTTAAATGTAGTGAAGACATTGCTGCCACTCCAGTTCTGTTAGTACTGGCAGCTGCTCGTGGACCAGCCGGCCTGCCAGCCGCTTTAGCCGCTGCTTTAATAGCAAATGTGGGAAATTTTGCCCCAACCCAGAGGGTTTGAAAGATTAGCTGCCTTGAGAGGATGGGCTTCAAACCTGGTAACACGCACCACGCAAAATCTGGTTTTATCTTCGGATCCTGTTTATATCCAACTCTATTCACTTGGTTTATTCATTAGATTCACACGGGCCTGAGTTTCTATTTTATTCAGGCATTATAATCTGATGGGTATATTTCTGCTCTAGACCGGACCAAGGCATTACAGAGTTGTTGGAAAAAGCAGAAACCCTTAGAGGCGCGTCCTTGTGCTTTGCTCCTCGGGAGTAATAAAGGCAGTCACGCCTTCCAGATTGAAAAACTTCCTTGGTATTTGGTTCCACTTCTTACCACTGTCAAGGGCTGACCTGAACTTGTTTATAGGCGTGGCCCACCTTTGTTGGCTTATCCTGTGAGCTGTTAGGAAATAGTGTCATTTTAATTTGCTCTGTTTCTGTGAAGCTCCATTAAACAAGGTCTGAGCTCACCCCGTGGAAAAACTGCTTTGTTTCTGCCTAAAAGGACAGGGCGTTCATTTCTATCAGATTGGTTCTTTTAAATATACCAGCCTGGGCATGTGTGTGTCTTTGCCTAAACACCTATTACTTCATGAGATACACCACAGAATTGAAAGAGGCAGTGAAAACTGTTCCTTGGCTGGCATTAGAACCAGACACCACCAACAAAAAAAAGGCAGCAAGTGTTTGTAAGGCTTACGTGGGTGGGACTGGCTGACGTTATTTTTCTTTCTCAGTTCTGGGTAATTAGTTTTTGCTTTAGAAGATTGTTTTGCGCTAACAACATGCGGACAGATGTACCCTGCTAGTTGCACGGCAACCATCTTGATGGTGGTGATGGCAGCAGCAAACGTCCATGGCGCACGCCCATGTGCCAGGCACAGTGATACACACGGGGGATCCTGTCAGTCTCACAGCGATCCCGTCTGGTGGGTGCGATTATTGCTGTTGTCCCCAGAAGATGAACCCAGGAGGCTGAGTGATACTAAGGCCAATAGCTGGGATGGGCAGAGCTGTGCTGTGCCCGCCTTCGGGGAAGCTGCCCTGGTGAATGGCTTCGGCACTGCTGTGCTCTGTTCACATTTGCTTTCAGAGGCCAGGACGGTTTTTTTTTTTAATTTATTTTTTGTTGAAGTACAGTTGAATTACCATGTTGTGTTAATTATCGCTGTACAGCAAAGTGACTCAGTTATACGTTATTTTTATTTTTTATATACTCAGTTATATACGTTATTTTTCATGTTCTTTTCCATTATGGTTTATCACAGGATGTTGAATAGAGTTCCCTGTGCTATACAGTAGGACCTTGTTGTTTATCCTGGAACATTTTAATGAAAGGAGTACAAACTTTTAAAAACCATTATGAATTTACTTATGTGTAGTTTCTTGAGGAAAATCGTGAATGCTCGCATGTTTTACAGTGACAGATTTTTAATACCAGGTCTTCCTCCCTCCCTCCTTTCCCTCCTTTTCATCTCCCAGAGGAGCACTTGAACTTCATTCCAGAACAACCTCATAGACTTTTAGGGTTTTGAGTTCCCAGAGGAATATCACAAAAACTCCCCAAATCCAGTGATGTTAGACCTTGAAGGTCATGGCCTCTCCTTGCTACCCCAACTTTCCAGTCTGGTGGATCCTGAGAACAGGTCGTATGCTCTCTGTCCGGAGTCCTCACGTAACCTCAGTCACTGCAGGCGCCACCACTAGGACATTGAAACTGGAACTTGACATGCAGTTTATTCGTCCCCTCTAATTTACTCTCAAAGCAGACATTCTGGGTTAGGTTCCTGTGGTCCAGAGGGTGAGTCATCTGTCCGCAGTTACATACCTGGTAAGTGGCAGGCGAGTTTGGACTCCCAGTCTAGTGCTTTCCCCTCTGGTAGGCCACCCTGCTCCTCTGAGAGTGAGCGCCAAGCCTGTGATGCACCTGCTCAAAAACGCCTGTGCCTCTCTTTTACCTACAAGCTGTTCCTCCTGACACTCAGGGCCTCTGTAGTGAAAAGTTGGGTGAAGGATGCTTTACCAAGTCCAGGTAAGCCATTCTGTGCAGGGTGCTTAGCAGAGGTGATGCGATGAGTCAGATGTCAAAGCTCTGTCTTCAGGGAGTTTATAGGCTAGCTCAGGGCTAGAGGTATAAGCTTAGTTCAGGAGTACCAGGCAAAAAGGGATAGTTTCAATCAGAGGGAGAAAGTGCTTTTGCAGCTCAAAGGCATGAGAGATGATCATTGGTTGAATAACCAGGAAAGATGTTGGAGGGGAGACGGCATTGAGTGGATCTTAATAGAAGAGCAGGTATGTGGGCATGTTGGCAGGGACAGCATGGCGAGCCACAGAGGTGACACGATGGCTCATGTCTGAGGTGCAGGGAATATTTGGCTGAATAATGTAGCTGTAAGGTGGCAGACAAGACAGAAAAATGGCATCATGTAATAGAGGGTCTTGGATGTCGGACCATCAGCTGATACTTAATTTAGGAAGTAATTGGGAGCCATTGAAAGTTCTTGAGCGGGGGAATTAAGTGATTGGGGCTGTATTTTAATAAGATAAAGCTGGCTTTGGTAGTAAGGGCAGATCAGAGCAGGGAACCTCCCCCTCCGCCCCCCCCCCCCCCCCCCCCCCCCCCCGCTTCCTCATTCTGAATTAATGCCACTTAGAAAAGAGCCACAGAGACTCAGCAGCTGGGGGGTTACGTAAAGAGGCACGTAGGCCTCACACCCAATTTCAGACACAAATGCATGTTGTCAGTCTAGGAAGAGGATGTGCTGGAGCAGAGCTAGTGCTCTCTGAGGATAAATGGCAGCAGTCGTGCTGCTGAGGCCAGTGTCGCCCGTGTTAATTAGGAGGCGCGTTGCAGGGAGTTGTCATTCTTGGAGTGTGGAATGGTTGTGGGGTGTCGTGTGTGAAGCGCATAGAAGTGTAACTGAAGAACACTGGATACGGTTTTATACAGAGAAAAAATGGACACTGAAGAGTTTTGTCTAATGTAACTCTTTAAAAGTCTCAGTAATCAGTCTGTCAGGGTTAATGACTGTGCTGATGTATAACCTATTTTTTTAAAAAGACCTTTGAGTTATTTGGAGCATTTTGGTTGCTTTCTCATGGTATGTAAAGTGCTATAAGTATTGTTCTGTTTTTCAAATGGCAGAACTGAGAAACATTGAGGTCCCTTCATTTGTAAAATCCTTTTAGAGCTGAAGTATTTTAATGGGGAAGAGAGCAATTAATTCTGTTGTTGCTGTTTCCCTCAGTTAATCTCCATCAGCGTTTGGTTAAGCAATCTTTTTTTTTTTTTTTTTGCCGTACGCGGGCCTCTCACTGTTGTGGCCTCTCCCGTTGCGGAGCACAGACTCCGGACGCGCAGGCTCAGCGGCCATGGCTCATGGGCCCAGCCCCTCTGCGGCATGTGGGATCTTCCCGGAGCGGGGCGCGAACCCGTGTCCCGTGCATCGGCAGGCGGACTTTCAACCACTGCACCACCAGGGAAGCCCTAAGCAGTCTTTTTTGACTGAACCCATCCTTCCCAAATGTCCCCTCCCCCCTCCTCCTTAGACACACACTTACTCTGCCTCTTTCTGACCCTCGCTCACCCAGCCCTGTTGTTCTTTAGCGATCCCATCGCATTTCCGGTGGCATTATACTGTAACATGTTGTTATACGCATTCTTACCCACTCGTGTTCTTATCAGACCGTGGACTCCGTGAGAGCAGAGCTCCTGTTCATCCTCCACCCCGGTGGGTATGTACGTGACAGATGTCACATAAATGGAGGAACTCATATGTACCTACAGTGAAGCTGGGGTGGGCTTTTGGGAGTAAGTTGAACTATTGTAATTGCTGGAATATATGCAAACAGCTTCAATATATGAGGGAGGTTGATACTGTTGTGACATCCCCTGCCTCATTTTTATAGATTAGAAGAGTGAGGCTTAGAGGTCACCCAGAGAATATCAGAGGATATGGAAAGGGCACTGATGGCCTCTTCATTTTCATACCGTAATGCTTGTGAGAAGTCCTCGGATAGATTCTTTTAAAGCACTCCTAGGATTCGCAGTGCCGTGTGAAGCACTGACGGGTACACGGTAAACGTTAGTCACGTGCTGGTCTTCGAGGGGCTGTCACTGAAATGGTAGCGGAATACACAAATGCAGAACCCATACATTTACAGGAGGGCGTCCATGGTCCAGGCACAATCTAGCTGAAGAGTAGTTGATGACATTTCGGAGGGTGGGCAAGAGGTGGGCCAGCTCTCGTTCACCAGTTTAAAGACTGGCTCCTTCTAAATGGAGGCATAAACGTGAGTACGGTGGGAGGGAGTCAGAAAGAATGCAGGGCTGGCTGCATCCTTCGGTGATGCCGAATTTTGTGTTCAGAGGCTTTCAGTTAAACCAGTTGAAAGCTGTCTTTTAAGTGAGAACTTGGTTGTCGAGGTGGGTTAGTAAGTGGTGACAGAGTGGCTCAGGGTGGTGGTCCGAGAGCTGTGGCCGAGGCTGCGGTGTGCAGGGTCACTGGCAGAGCACGCGGTCGGTGCTGAGATCCAGCCGAGCCCCACACCTGTCGGACGGTGGCAGCGCCTACCTCGGAGCGCAAAGTGGGTCAGCTTGTTTCTATGGGGAGTCAGGGTTCGTTGACGGCGACGTCAAACTGAGATCGAGATCCGGTGGGATGATGGAGTTCATTCAGCTTTGGCAGGAGGCAGATGTCGAGGGAGTTTACTGAATTTATTGATGGAAGGCTGGGGAGGGGAGGTGGTGAACATGAGTGTTGTCAGGTTGGTGAGCAGTGAGGGCTGAGCACTGAGGTTGAGGGTGAACTCGAGCTCAGCGCTGAGAACTGGGTATTTACCTGTTTAGAACTAAGGGAGTCACACCCATCAGAGCTCTGTCTCAGTGCCGGCTGGAGCCACACCCCAACTGTGCTCACAGGTGGTGACATGTGTGCAGGGCTGCAGCCAGGGCTGGGAGCCAGGGACCAAGCTGTTTGAGAATAAAGGTGGATAAGGGCCAAGTCAGGGCTCCTTTCCCTTTTCCCTCTGTGGTGATGCTCTCAGAGGGACAGCTTCAGGGCTGTATGTGGTAAACTTGGACCTTGGAAGGTCCTTTGAGCACTGAAGTTCAGTGGAGTAACACAGCTGGCAACATAAGGAGACGAGGTTGGTAAAGAGTTTCAAAGAAGAAAACATTTGCGTGTGCTTTTAAAAAAACAAATTCATGCTTCTTACAGACAGATTGGAATCTCATCACTTAACATTTTGTATTTTCATCTTTTTTTCCTCTCATATTCTTATGAATTTGGAGGTCACACACTAAGATGATTATTTACTACTTTAAAAACATATTAATGTTTTCTTCTATTAATATTATTTTAAACGTTCTTAATGGCTTACATGTTTCTTTGTATGGATATACTATTTACATAACTTTTCTTCCTGGATATTTAAACTGTTTTTATAAATAACCCTTCACCGAGCTTGTTTATATGTAAATACTTATCTAAATATCCAATATTGTCTTTAGATTCCAAAAGAAGAATTATTGGGTTAAAGGAAACAAATTGTCTATATTGCCATGTTGCTTTTTAGAAAGGCTGTAATTTTGTAGTCCCACCAGCATACCAACATTTATGAAAGTAAGGCTTCATTTCACCTTTATCTACTGAATTATATCATTTAAAAAATTTTTCTAAATTTATTCAAAAATAATAATGAAAAGTCTGCTGTTGTCCTCTGCTTCCTGGAACTTTACCAAGGGAGGGTGTCCACCCCTGCACTTGAGTCCAGCAGTGTCTGGATTGCAGCAGTAGCAGGAGTGGACGTGTTTGTCAACCAAAACCCCAAAGAGAACTGGAGGCCACTCTTCAAGACGCTTTAACAAGAAGCCATTACTGGTTGCCTCTCATTAGCTCAGTTCATTGAGGTTGTATTAAAAAGACATGGAATCGGTTGACTTTCTCGGGATGCTCAGGTGTGCAGAGGCACTTCTCGAGGGCCTGTCACTCAGGCTCCCAGAGCTGCGTTTGTTCCTTGCTTCCCTGTGCCCAGAGGAGCAAGGTGTGGCATTGACCAGTCGCTGGGCTCCACGCCCTTCTATCTCCTTATCCTGTTTCATTTTTCAGGGCCCTTCTTCCCAAATGAAATCATCTTACATCTTTGATTCTGTTTTGTCCTCTTAGAATTCAAGCTCTGTTATAACAAGCACTTGGTTTTTCTAGTTTGTGATGTCCCCCCAGGATCTGGCCTGTAAGAGGTGCTGAGTGAGCCCCAGAGGCTCTCTGTTGCCCGTGGAAACAAGTGCAGACTGTCACCCCATCTTTGGTTTATCCCATCAGCTTTCCTGGACCGTCTTCCTGAATGACACTGCCCTGCATCCCACGTGCGCCCTGCCTGTGGTGCCCTGCAGCTTGGGGGCCTCCTTTCCCTGCCTGCCTCCTTTCACATGGGGCCCGATGAGGACCTGTTGAGTCTTTAGCGTCCAACTCAATGTTTTGTGGGTCTCCCCGATAAAAGCCTTTCCTCACGTCCTAACTGGCTCTAGTGCTTGCTTTTCTGAATCCCTGAAAGTCATCCTCTGTCTTAAAAGTGCCTTCTAACCATGGGTGTGGTTGTGTCAGTCTTTGTGCCTTTGGGTTGGGGACCCCCTGCTCACCCAAGTTCCTGGCCCAGCAGCTGAAGGCCCACTGGACCTTTCACTCAAAGGTCTTTGTTTCCCAAACTGCTTTTTTTTTCCCTCTGAAAATTTCTCAACATTTCTCATCTTATCTCTTCAGTTGTATATTTTTTGGCCAATGAATTACTTAAAATATTACGGCTGGAAGGAATCTTGGCCAATATCTAGTCTCATTAGAATATGTACCTGTACTACGGTTTTTCCATTAACTTTTGCCCCAGGAGTTTCGGATCAGCTTTGGGCCTGGTAGCAAATGTAGACAATTGTTTCCTGATTAGGAATCAGATTTGACACTTGCTATTGAAGTGTTTTGCTGTCTGGGGTATGAAGCAGGTGGTCGCTTATGGCAGAACAGATGCCTGTGTGGAATCAGAGCATTTTAATCTGCTCTTGTACCTTGAGGTGTTTCCCTTGACAAATACCTACTTCTGACCTGCTTGTTTCAGTTTTGGGTGATTTTCCCTGCTAAGGGGTTACACAGATCCTTACAAAGAAGTCTGATAAAATATGACGAATGAAACATAAGTAATTCAATATCGGTTAATCCACGTGCTTATTCGAGCGCAAGTCCAACGTCTTGATTGGCTGGGTAAGCGGCAGTTTGTTGATAAACACACCGTTAACATGAACTACTGTGTATAACCCTAAAACAGTCATTTCACCAAATGTAGTTTGATTCTTCAGATTATCTGTTGAACTCAGGCTGTCGGTGGGCTGCCTGGTTCTGAAATTTAGCTCTGTCGCCAAGACCTGTGTAGACTGAGGCCATGACCTCGCATGGCTGTGCTTTCAGTTTCCTGATCTGGAAGACGGGAGTGAGGGAGGGCGGCCGTAATAGTATTGCTTTTAGGATGGAGTGGGGGTCACAGGAGTTCATGGGTGGGAAGTGCCGAGAGTGCTTCCTGGCTCATAATCACCACAGAGATGTTAGCTCTGTCACTGATACCGTTCATGTACCATCACTGCCCTCAGCTGAGAAATCTGAGCTCTCTCTGCCCCTGTGCACAGTAGAGGGGCTGGAAGAAGGGCCAGATCTGAATAACGAGTGTCCAGCTGAGACCTCTGCGTGGCCTACCCAGCTTGGCTTTGTTTCTCTTTCTAAGGCGCTGGCTGAGCCAGCTGTTCCCCGGGATGTGTAATGTCTGTGGATGGTTTTAGTTTGAAAGTATAGGTTTTTGAGACTCACAGACATAGAGAACTTGTGGTTTCCAGGGGCCGGCGGGAGGACTGGATTGGGAGTTGGGGATTAGCAGATGCAAACTATTTTATGTCTATATCTCTATATATCTATATCTGAATCACTTCGCTGTATACCAGAAACTAACACAACATTATAAATCAACTATACTTCAATAAAATAAATTTAAAAAAAAAGAAAGTATAGGTTTGGACATCTTGTTTAGGTTTGAGTCTTTACCCTCAGAGTGTTATATTATTCCTTTTGTGGATAGAGATGTTAAATTAGAAGTATTAGAAAACCAGTGTGTCGAAGTTGAACTTTTCCAGGCCGTCTTTGCTCAATTTGCATGGTTACTGCACTCCTACAATATTGGGTGGCATTGAAACTGGGCAAAATACTGTGTAAGACAGATTTAAGCTCAAGGATCAGAAATTTATAAACAATTTGTTACTTACCTGAGTGTCTAGTGGGACCGTCAGAAGCTGAAGATGATTTCTTCCCTCTGGGAGACTGTCCCCACACTGCAGGCTGTCTAGCTTCCCTGACCTCTGCCACTAAATGCCAGCAGTGCCCCAGCCGTGTGACAACAGAACTTCCAAAATGCTGCCAGGGAGTGGTACCTCCCCGTGGAGAACTACTAAGACAGAGGAGGACATGTGAGTTCTCATGGCGGGATCTGTCCCTAGTGCCCACGTTGGAGAGAAAATGCTCAGGGTATGGAGTGTTGGTTTGAACCAGTCTGATAATATTGACGTTCTGACGTATACCCTAGGTGTATACCCTAGGTGTATGTTGTGTTTGCACAGGACAGATGGAGCGCTCTGCAGGTGTGCTGCTTGCTAGGTGTGAGACCTCGTGTTCTCTGGGAGTGCGGAGCCCTTCCAGTCCCAGCGCCAATAGGTGCAGTTTCTTCATCAGCAGCAAAATCACTTTTCCCTACCCCAGTCTCTAATATATCAAAGCTACTTTGTGGAACATATAAGAGCTTTTGTCTTGTATCATACAGATGGAAAGAAACTTTACAAAAGTAAAATGTTTAGTCAGATAGGTTGCTAAGTGTTCTTGCGTTTTCGGACCTAATCTGTTATTGGGTTGAACTGGGTGACTTTCAGAGTTAGAGGCAGAAACAGAAGTTTCTGTTTTTATGATTTTCTTTTTTCAAGGTAAACTTGTTTCAATGTCGTTAAAAGTATGAGTGTAAACGAAGGCATCAAAAGAGCCCTGTTGGGACTTCCCTGGTGGCGCAGTGGTTAAGAATCTGCCTGCCAGTGCAGGGGACACAGGTTCGAGCCCTGGTCCAGGAAGATACCACATGCCGTGGAGCAACTAAGCCCGTGCGCCACAACTACTGAGCCACAACTACTGAGCCTACATGCCACAACTACCGAAGCCCGCGTGCGTAACGCCCATGGCTTCACAACAAGAGAAGCCACCACGATGAGAAGCCCGCGCACCGCAACAAAGAGTAGCCCCTGCTCACCGCAACTAGAGAAAGCCCGCGCGCAGCTACGAAGACCCAACGCAGCCAAAAAAAAAAAAAAAAAAAAATAGCCCTGTTAAGTGAAATCGAGGTCTCATTTGTGGGTGTGTGCACATGTTCATGTGTATGTTATGTGGATACATCTCATGGGTTCTCACGCATCATATACAAAGCTACCTACACGTATGGAAGCACCTTTTCAAGCCCCATCCTTGAGACCTCTTCCTCCCTAGTTCCTTTATCATGGCATCCATAATTCCTTTGGTGGTAGCACTTTGTTCCTTTAAGACATCAGGTTCTTAACTAGAAAGTAAATGTAAAAAAAAATGTATCATACATAAAAAAATAAAAAATAAAAATGTATCATACATAATAAAAAATAAAAATAAAATACTACAAAGATATTACAGAAGGAAGGCATGTGTCTTTTCTTAACATTGATTCTCCAGGGAAATCTACTCACTTAAGTGTCATGGGAGGAATGCTTGGATCATTTTATGCAACTTAGTAGGAGAAAAGTGCCATTATTTGCCTCTGGGAATCTAGGAATTTAATAGTTTGGCTGTATTTCTGAAATGCTTCCCTGATCATTTTCTTAGAGTTAAAGAATCATAAATCCTAATTGTTTAGTTTTAAACTACCCTAGATACTAAGATATGTGTGTAACTTTTTTTAATGTTTGAAAAATAATAAATCCAAATTAGGATTCTTTTTTCAATAAGGTCAGATACTTGAATACATTTGTGCCTTAAAAAAAAAAAGATTGGATGAACCTTATGCCCAAATAATGTTCTCTCTTCTATGATGGGCTCTATGTAAAAAAAGTATATTAATTATCTTATTTATATAATTTATCCATTGCAGTATAAAAATTATCCCCAAACCTAAAGGCTTAAAACCCTGGATGCTTATTAACTCGTCGTTTCTGGGGGGCAGGACTTACAACGTGGCTAGGCTGGGTTCTTGGCTCATCTCTTACGGGGCTGCGGTTGTCTGAAGGCGAGAGTGGGGTTGGGGAACCCGCTGAGGTTCACTCACGTGGCTGTCGGCAGGAGACTTCAGTTCCTCACCATAGCGAGTGAGCGCCTAATACAGGAGCCACCTGCTTTCTGTAACCTAATTTGGAAGTGACAGGCCCTCACTTCTGCTAGATTCTCTTCATTAAAAGTAGATCACGGGGAAGCGACCACACAGGGCCCTGACAACTAGGAGGTGAAGATCACGGCGGCGGGGTGGTGGTGGCAGGGGGCGGGGTGTGCTGTTGGAGGCTGCCTCCTGCATTACGTTTACTTATATAATATACAGTTTGCTGGAGCCTGGAATTACAGTGAACTTGTTGAAACCTGAATACCTCATGGCAACGTGAAAGATTTTGATGGGTAAAGTTCTGTTTCTGAAAATGAATAAAGAAATCTCCAAGGAAAATAAAGGATTTTAAAAATCCGTAAATGTTCTAAGCAGAAAGCTCAGTGGTGTATGCAGAGCTTCTCACTATATTAAAACATCACACCTTAAGACTCTTTCATTTCATATGTGAACTGAGTGACTTGGGAATTGCCACTGGGGGTGACCTTTCATTCAGCAATCCTCTCTAATATTAGTTTTTAACCTCAGCCTTTTTATGCGGACTGAAATCCGTGTGCTTTAACATGTTGTTTGCTCAAAAGAATGTTGCCTTGGTTTTGGGTGAGGAGTGATATTGGCTGGCTTAAATCAACTCTCTCAATTCTTTTTTTAGACTGATACTTTTTCTTTACCCTTTTTTCACTTGCTTTAACTTGGAATGTTTGCTAAGTGTATCATCCTTAAATGAAATGTTTGAGGCAGAAAGTTCTAGAAGTTTATTTTCCCTTTTTGCTGAGGTGCTGAATAGATGACAGTCTCTTGTGGAAATAACCTGGATGATTCTAACCAATGACGTGATGTTTTCCTTAAGCAGGGCTGCTGGTGAAACAGCTCTCAAGAGTACATTGTATCTACTATTAAGTCTATTCATTGTAGACTCTTATTCATTTAGACACATTGTAGACACTTATTAGGTGTCTACAATGAATAGACTTAATAGTAGATACAATGTACTCTTGTATCTTTATTGGTTACATTTATACTTAGCTTTTCTTTGGAGGTGATAGGGCCAGTTAGGTCCTAAGTTTAGAGACTTGAAAGTGTGACTAAAATCCACTGCCAAACCCTTGCTGTTCTTTTCTGTGCAGTAGTATATTTCTTTGGTTTCCTGTTTCTGGTCGCAGTATTGAGTCTTGATTAATGCAAGCAGTAATAAAGTATTTTCTCTTCGTTTGTTTCAGTTCTCACTTATCTTCAGTGCCTCTGATTCCATAGCTTTTCTTTTTCCCTTTCTGCTCTCCTTGGGCAGCAGTGAGTGGATATCCAAAAGCATCCTTAATGTATCCTTTGTTTACATAACCTATTCTGTCTGACACAGAATTGAGTCTGTCAGTTTAGCTGTTTTTGTCACACCCATTATACAATGGGGGATTTCCAGTGCTGTTAAGCCCTCCTTGTCACCAGAGTCCAAGGTGTGCCTTTCAGGGGGCGGGGCTAGAACTCTCCAGGTCTTGCATTTTGGGTGCGAGCTGTTCTTAGGGATTTTTTTCTTCTGTGAATGAGTAACAGTGAAATTAATCCAAGCTCAGGGCTTAAATTAAAACACATTTACATATTTTACCCTGTAAGTTGAAGGTCCATGTACTTAGATGCCCCAATGACAAAATGATTCATCATTAGGTGTAGTTCTGCAGAGAGCATGGCACAGCAGAGGAAAAAGGAAATTGCAGGCGCAACAGTGCTCTGATTGAAATTCACTTGGCTTCTTGGCTTCTCTAATGTCCTTCGTTTCAAAATACTCTCCTGCAGTTGAGCGTGAGATGTAGGCAAGTAGAAGAATAACATTTCAAGAGGAGGATGGATCAGTGTGGTGGGGAGACTTAGGAATGATGCTCTGTCACTTCCCAGCTTCAGTACTTGGAAAATTTACTTAATCTCTCTGAACTTGGGTTTCCTCATCTGTAAAATGAGCAGAATGCCAGTCTCCTTGAGAGATTTGCTGGAGGTTCATAAGAATGCATGAAATAACATCTCGCACAGTGCGTGGTAACTGGTGGGTATTCCAAAAAACAGTTGGTGGGATTTTAAAGCTCTTTTCCTTTATTCAGCTGACATCTCCTAGCCTGGCTCCTCCTGCATCAATGCTAAGACTGAGACCTGGGTTGTGTGAGGTTTTGTTAAAGTGGCCCCTGTAGATGATGGTAATGTGTCCAGCATGGTCTAGGCAGCTCCTGGATGACAGAGAAACACTGAGTGCTAACAGAGGGGGTGGGAACAGATGCGATTTAGGAGTAAAGAGCCAGGTGGGCTTGCAACTGAGTTGACAGTAAGGCCTCAGTTTAGGAAATTAGATTTCATGCCTCAAAACTTCATGTGTAAAAAGGCGGCTTTGCCTTAAAAGAGAGAATTTTAGAACATCTTTGTGAAGCACGAGCAGCGAAGCCCTCCAGGTGTAAGGGCAAAATGAGGCATCGCATGTCGGGTATTTTACAGCAGTTGTCAGAAAAAACGTGTCCCTTATGAGGGTAAGTGGGGACCAGAACCCTGGGCATGGTCTTAGTTTGTCCAGGGGAATTCGCAGTGGTTTTTAGGATATATTGTTTAAGAAAACAGATTGTTCCAGAGTCTCGGTGAGTGGATAAGAAGATAGGAGATAAGGGGGAGGTCCCTGAGCTCACAGCTTCTGTGAATTTCCTTAACCAGATACTGTGGTATGAGGATGCAAACTTTAATTTTTTTCTTTTTTTAGTTCAGACTGTTGTTCAGTTAGGAAGTTCAGTCACAATCTCTGTATTTGAATCTATCATGCAAACATCCTGGAAATACATATTTTTGAAGTGATAAAGTTTTTGTTTCATGTAAATGAAGGCTCAGAAGTAAAGAAAAGGATTCCGAATGGCATCATAGACTTCCAAAATGGCTTTGGATCAGAAGGAAAACAAAACAAAACAAAACAAAACCCCCCTAACATTGTGCACTACAAAGGAGCCAAAGGGAAATTTTCTTTCACAAATATTCAAGAAATCATGTCATTTATCTTGTTTAAATGCCTCCTTTTGGGGGAACGGCAGTACCTTTTTGTGACTTGAGTCTAAAACCTGAAACTAAGATTCATGCAGAAAGGCAAGTAGAAGAATAACATTTCAAGAGGAGGATGGATTAGAAATGTACTCACCTATCTTCAACCTGACAGTCCTCTAGAAACTAGGAGCTTTGCACCGTAAACAGTTTATTGGTTCAAAGGGACAGAAATCATCTGTAAAAAGGGGGAGGAGGGGGAGGGGAAGGAGGGGAAAGAGTACTGTTTACCTGCCCAGGGCTGTCAATCCAGATGCGACTCCAGTCCCTCTGCTGGTTTTACTTGACATCTTGTTGTGAGTCAGCTGCTCCCCTTCTCCCCTTTGAGCCCTCGACAGTGACCTTGGTCATTTCCTCTCCACCCCCCCAGCCCTAGAGCAAGAGGGGCCAGTGAGCACAATTCTCACTGTTCCCTTTGAGGCAGGTAAACGCAGCCTGTCTTGAATCTTGAGATTAGGGACTATTTGATTCTGTTGATCTGTCGTCATTTTCTCCATTCTGTGATGAGTTGATGAGCGTGGAAAGGGAAAGCTGGACAAAAGCGTGTTGTACGTGGTTAGGGTGGGATGTTTTCTTCTTCCCATTCCTCACCTCAACTCTCACGTTAATGACCATTCTTTGATCATCCACATCCTTGAGGAGAGACTATTCCTAGGAGGCATTTGACTAGAAAACTGCTAAGAAGTGGCTGCAGATGCTGACCGTGGAAGCTTGCTTAGGTCGTTGTAGTACCTAAGATGCAGGTCTGGATCACAGAAGCATGGAGCCCAGACAGACCCTGACTAAGACCCCATGAGGGGCCAGCTGAGCCTCAAGAAGGGAGGACTCCCTAGGGAGGGTGTGACCTTGCACCTGGGGCTAGGGCTACACACCCAACAGTTCTTGGTGGAGCTGTCAGTCCCTCCTTTGCCCATGAAAACGTTTGTCTTTGGCTCACCCCACTTGTTCTAAGGCCCTTGGAAAATGACAGTAGCACCTTGATCGAAATTCTCAATTTGTTCATAAACCTGGGGGGTTTCTTGCATGTGGTCCTGCATCGGTGCAGTCGACCCATATTCTCACCACTACTGACGTCTGTGTTGTTGGTTGAAGTGTCTCTTCCTGCTATTAGCTACTCATAAAGGCCATTTGTTAAAAGGGGGAGGTTATTTCTATGAAAATTATCTGTGATAAGATGTTCCTGTGTGTGTAGTTTAGGTCAGGGGATTGTCTGTCATCTGATGCCATCTGAAACAATGTTTGGAAGTTGGAAGTTGGCAAAGTCTGCCTGACTTTGGAATCCGTGACTTTTAAGAGGTGTACGTATGCTATGAAAAGGACAGATTCATTGTAACAGAATATTCCTTGTTGCTAATAAAGTATTTGAAGATGTCTTGTATAGTCATATGGATGCATAGAAAATAGGTAAATATAAAATATTGTCGGGCTTCCCTGGTGGTGCAGTGGTTGAGAGTCCGCCTGCCGATGCAGGGGACACGGGTTCGTGCCCGGTCCGGGAAGATCCCACATGCCGCGGAGCAGCTGGGCCCGTGAGCGATGGCCGCTGAGCCTGCGCGTCCGGAGCCTGTGCTCCGCAACGGGAGAGGCCACAACAGTGAGAGGCCTGCGTACTGCTTAAAAAAAAAAAAAAAAAATTGTCCTTGTTTTCGAGGAACTTGCTTATTTTGAGAGGTAAGGGATGAGACACAAGTTGTCACCTAAGGCAGGGGTTATAGAAATAGCCACTGTGACTTGGAAGAGTTTTTGTCAGTGCTGTGAACAGATGCTTGTATATTTCTCAATAAGTCAGTGATTCAGCAACATTAAAAAAAATCTATATGCTGTCTGAGCTATGACAACTAATTTTTGTTTTCCCCACAATTTCCTAAAAACCACTTTACCTTATGTTATTCAGGGGAAGCCACTTTTGAAGTGGCTTCATTATAAGCAGGGCCGATCTGTTTTGTTAACATGCTGTAGCCTGACAAGCACGCCTATTTTCTAACATATGCTAGATGAGAAGTATCTGCCCCTTTTTGGCTTTGAGTTAGTTTTTTCTCCCTGTACTTCCACCCTGCACTTTGAGGTCGATTTTGTGCCTCCCTTGCCCACAGCACACTCTCCTGTCTATGATTCTCTGCTTCTCCACGGGCTGGATTGGCCAGTCTAGAGACGGAAGAGGATTTGAAGCAAACGTCCTCTTGGATTTTATTAGCCAGGTATTTGAAAGTTCAGAGTTCACAGCACTCTCTGCCGTGCCCCGTGGGGACGGGCTGCCCAGAGGATGTTCCCTCTTCTCTAGGAGTTTTCTGAAGTCTCGGGAACCGGGCTCAGACACTAGCCCTGCAAAGCAAGTGGCGGCTTGGAGGAGGGAGGGTTAAATAATCTTGTTTTCGGTGAAGACTTCCACCAAGCAATTCAGCCCAGATCAGTCGAGGATTTCGTAGGTTGGAAACTAAAATGCCCACATGCTTTAAACAAATGCTTTAACCGTGTTCAGTGGAGCTTGCATTTTATGGTGTGGAATCACTGGTGTGTATACTTCATTCAGGTGCGTTAAGATTGAAAGGAGGGGAAGGAGAAGAAAACTTATTACTAAATTAATGAGAATCAAAACATTTCCTTTCACGCTTTCCATCTTGGTCGAAAACTTTGCTTCCAGTCCTCTGCTAAATATCATGCATTCTCTGACTGGTATCCTATTACAACTATTGTAAGTAGCTAAATATTTACTTTTATCCCGATTGGTATTTTGATAGGCAGCAGTAAACCCTACAATTGCATTATTTAACCAGAGCGCGAGTTACTTTCTGTGTTACCTTCCACGCCACGTGGTAAGGTCTCAGGAATATTTGTGCCTTTGGCACTTTAAATGACTGCATGCACAGCTTCACGTGCAGTGATCTGGCCTTACGTGGCGGGGGGGGGGGAATTAGAGGTAAAGCCAGTTGGTGTGTCAGGCAGATGCGGCACCCCATGGTTCACGGTTGGCACCAATACACCTGTTCTTCGAGGTTTGCCTGGAGCCTGGCTGCCAGCTTCTCCAAGGGTGCCCTGCAGTCTTGGTTAGTTTTTCCATTTGTCAGTCCAGGCATCCTTGGGTCAGGGATAGTGTGTCATCCAGTTCTGCTCCTCAGCTGGGTGCGGGCGGAGAGTAGAGGCTTTGTTTGTGCACGCATCCAGCCGGGTCGGATTCTGAGCACCGACCCTTGGGGTCCGAGCCAGCAAGGCCGAGGCTGCCAAGTGTGTCAGGAGGGGTTTACCTGCTGCTCTGTTGCTTTTCTTCCATTCTGACAACTCGTGATGGGACATCTGGAGAAATCGGTAGTGGTAGAAGAAGAAAGCATTTCTACTCTGACTTTGAGACCAGTCTCTGTTAGTATTCGGTTTAGCACGTGGGGCGCACGGCCACACATCAAAGCACTGTCCTTTACCGAATACCAGTCTTTTCAGGTTTAAGCTGTGTGACAGGTGACAGCGTCCCACTGGCAGTTAAGGACAGGTGTCTGTTGTAAGTCAGATCTACCTCTTGCATTTTGTTTGGCTATTTTGTAAAGAGATTCCACTGAATTGGGAGACAGAAGTATTTGAGGTCAGTGATAACAGTTGACCCCATAAAACACTGTGAAGTGGTCTTCATATCCATCAGCTCTGACTTAGCTTCAGTATAAATACTTTAAAGTATAAATACCATATATATATATTTTTTCAAAACTTTCTTAGCTTTTGCTGTGGTTTCAGGGACATTTAAATGACTTCTTAAAAGTTTATCCCATAAATAATATAAAGTGCTGCTTTATGTTAGTGGAGCTGCCAGGTCGGGAATGCTGTCTGCACAAGCTGACGTGAATACCTTATTTTCAAGCTGTCCCATTGAGGTTTGAACTGGGGATAGGAAGGAGATGGCCTTTATCATATACTTCTTCTGTGATTAGCAGATGGGTTGTTCTCTCCTGGTTAAGCTTGTCTCCACTAGTACTTTCTCGTTTACGGCCACCTTAGAAGCTGGGTTTTTCTTGTCCCACAGAAAAATCTCCCACAAATATAAATTGTTATTCTCTAAGGAAATATGACTGCCTTTTAGTTTACTGGGAAAAGCATTAGATCAATGAGTTAGGAGAACTGCGTGTCTCTGCTGTGCAGCCAGCTCGAGCTCCCTGTCTCACAAGCACTCGGTAACTTAACTCGGCAGAGCTGAGGTGCTCTTGCTGTCTCAACCTTAGTCCTCATCAGCACAGCAACTGTTCCCTTTCTGTGGGGAATTATGTGCCAGGTACTAGACTGAGTATTTTTATGTGTTTAATACTTAGAGCAGCTCACGGAGGAATTCATCCTCATCTTGCAAATGAAGTTGTGTAAGCAACCTCCCCAAGCTCATGTGAACGGTGCTTGGAAGTGAGGGCTCTGAACCCGGTTTTGTCTGATGGCAATGCCTGTACTCCTCTGTGTGCCTCCCACCCCGAATTTACAGTACAAAAGAGTATAAATAAGAAAAGAAAAATGTTTCTTATCTCACTTCCAAGAATAATCCAAATGGACACAGTGTATAAACATTTTGACAACTTAATCAGTGCAAACAAGAAATGAAGGCTCCTGCCCCAGCACCTCGCCTCCAAATGTAAACACGTTAATTGTGGCTTCTGCACAGCCTTCCAGTTTTCTAGGCTTTCAGGTAGGGGTGTGTGTGCTTGTGTGTGTGTGTGTGTGTGTGTGTGTGTGTGTGTGTGTGTGTGTGTGTGTGTGTGATGGTTTGGTAATACTAGAAGTATGCCTGTTGCTTTCTAGAAGTGGAATTGCTGAGCCATTTTTCTTTTCATAATTCTTTTTGCTTTTATCTTCCATAAATTATGTTTGACTCTCTTTCTGTATTCTGTATCTATTGTTTATTTTTTTCTCCTTTTCTCTCCTCAGTCCCAAACTGTTTTTAATCCTGATAAGGCACCTCCACACTACATTTTGTTTTCATAATTTTCCTGAATTTTCCGTGTTTCTTTTTCCAGATTATAACTTTAGTCTCATTTTGCCAAAGCTGACCCATTCCACAGAAACAAAACAAATAGAAATCTGTTAATATTGTAATTGAGAATGCATTTTAATTATCAGTTCCTTCATGGAGGGGATTGACATCTTTATCAATAGTTAAATCTAACCCCCCAGAATTTCAAGAATATATATAATTTCCCTTTTACTTAAGTCTTTTTTTGATCACTTTTTAGAGTTCTAAATACATGTAAGTCCAATACGTTATATTGTTGCCTAGGTAGTAAACCCTTTGGATTGCTATTGTCAACTTTTTCTCATTATATTTTTAAAGTGGCTATAGTTTATATATAGGGGAGCAATTCTTGTGTTTAATTTTCATAACATTTATGAATTATTTTTTATAATAATTCAAGTTATTCTTTTGGATTTTTCAGGTATATAATTTTATCATATGCAAATCATGATAATTTTGCCTCCTTTTCTGTATTCATAGCAAGTACTGACTTCTCTGTTTAGTTGCCTGGCTAGCACTTCCAGAGTAATGTTAATTGAGAGTGGTGTTAATTAGCATCCAGCCAACTATCTGCCAGACGACATGATGTTTTTGGTATAAAAGCTATCAAGGTCTTCCATAAAGACACGTGACTGTTAAATTTATAAATGTGGAGAGAGATAAAGTAAATTGAAAGCAAAGGTACACGGTGGAGGTAAGAGACTAGGACTAGACTTTGGGGAGTAGATAACGAGAAAATCTAAGGGAAGAAAAGTAGGGAAGAAAAGTAAGTTCAGCCCAAGTGGAAGGGCTGCACCCAGTGCTGTGCTGAGTCGGCCAGCGTTTCATAACCAGCTGTGCATCAAGGCACCGTTTCTGTCTGACGGATGCTCTGAAGGTGACGTCCTTTCGTGAAGTGTCTGAGACAGAGGGGCGGCTCCATAAGTGTCTGCGAAGGGGTAAACGGAGGGAAGGGAAGGCGGGAGGAGAAGGAGAGGCTGCTGCTTGGAGGTGGAAGGGTTGGATGCAGGTGAACCATCCCCGACGGGGTCGGAGCGCGTGGCCCTGTTTGTCGCGTGGGGCTTTGCAGAGGTGCCTGGAGCGGATGCAGCGTGGAGGGCTCCTGGTGGCCGAGATCGGGTGGCAGCCCCCGGTGGGCTGGCCGGTGTCGGCTCCTGCGCCCACATTTTCTCGGTGTTCCGTGCTGTGAAGACAGGACAGAGGATGGTCCAGGTGCTGCCCCGACCCCGTGCCTGCACTCCATCCTGCGCTAGGTTGGCTGCTGTTAGGTCTCCTGGGTCAAAGAGCAGTGAGCACGAGGTTTGAGCTTTTCCATCCACCTCGGGGAACCAGCAACGGCACAGGAGTGGATGGGTAGCCAGGCAGTCCCAAGGTCTGCTGCAGAGCCGTCCTGTAAGAGCGGTTCCTGTAACTATTGTGAACCCTTCTCAGCATCTTTCAGGAGCGGCTTTGCAGTCACTGTTAGTCATGGGCCCTTTGATTAAATGAACTCCTTTGAGGAGGGAGCCCAGTAGGGTGAACATATGATGAAAAGACTGCTTTGGGTTCAGGGAAGAGGGCAGGGAAGAGCTGAGACCATCTGTCTGGGACGCAGTGTGAGGGCATTGGCCTGGGTCTCCAGGACGCTGCCTGAAACTCAGCAAGAATATCAGCACACATCAGTGGACTTGTGACCTGATAACGTTCACTTCTGGTCGAGTGGCGGAGAAGGTTAGCGCTATGTAAAGTCGTAGCTCCCGGTGTTTGCTTTTACGTTGTTTTCGGATGAGACATTTGACTTCCGTGGTTTAAAAATAAATTATGTTTTCAGTATTCTGACAACAGTATTTAAGAACAGATTTTTTTTTTTTTTTTTTAAATTCAATCTTTTGGCCGTGTGGCCTGTGGGATCCCAGTGTTCTGGGACAGACACTGGTGTTTATTGCTGGCTATATCACAGTCTAGGGGTTTTGTATACGTTATTTGATTAAGTCCTCACACTGATTCTATGATGTAGGCGATATTATCCCCATTTAAAAAAATTTATTTATTTTATTTACTTATTTTTGGCTGCATTGGGTCTTCGTTACTGTGCGCGGGCTTTCTCTAGTTGCGGCGAGCGGGGGCTGCTCTTCGTTGCGGGGCGCGGGCTTCTCATGGCGGTGGCTTCTCTTGTTGCGGAGCACAGGCCCTAGGCACGTGGGCTTCAGTAGTTGTGGCTCGCGGGCTCCAGAGCGCAGGCTCAGTAGTTGTGGCGCACGGGCTTAGTTGCTCCGTGGCATGTGGGATCTTCCCGGACCAGGGCTTGAACCTGTGTCCCCTGCATTGGCAGGCGGATTCTTAACCACTGCGCCACGAGGGAAGCCCGATATTATCCCCATTTTGATAGAAGATGAAATTGAAGTGTGGTGAGGTTAAGTAGTTTGCACCATCTCTCAGAGCCTGTGGGTGAGAGTCTCGACTGGAACCCAGGAATGTCTGACTGGAGCTCCTGGCTGGGATGGGGGCAGTCAGGTCTCTGGCCTGTGAGGTGATGTGACCACTTACTGCAAAGCACACTTTGTAGGGGGGCTGCTGGCATTGAGGTGGAGGGGGAGCCTGGGATTTCTCTCTAGTCTGAGAATTCAAGGTTCTGTTACCTGTTCCCCTGAGATGATGTATGCTAAAGGTAACATGTATGAGAGCTTCTCAGAGGAATTATGGCCCACACATGATCACTCAGCCTGCGCTATAAAAAGCAACTTAAGGAGACTTCTGTGTTGCAACTTGCAGATCTTTGTAAAATGGGAATATCTGCTAATTCCAAAGTGATTAAAAAAAAACTTAATAATGCATTTTATAGTTATTTCTAATAATGGGAAACAAAAGGGAGACACTTTGGCAATTGAAGAAAAATGTATTGGTCACCGGATGGTCATACTGGGACAGAGGGAGCACTGGCGGCCGTTAGTGATGAATACCCGACATTTGCAAACTATTGGGCATTTTGCTGCCATATTACAAAACTGTAATCTGCTTTTTTAAAAGTTGCAAAGCATCAGTTCTCTAGTTTTTGAACGACAAGAGTCATATGCAGTGGTCATTAAACATGAGTACCAGTAGGTTAAAGCATTAGAGATGTGTGAAAAAAGTTAAATTTTTAAAAGTTGCACGTATGCATCTCCAAGGCTGTTCCATCTGGAACAGGGCAAAGTATTTCTGTTAGAAGCTCTGTTATTGTATGAGAGAGTATTATTTTTGTTACTGCTCTCATTTTGATTCTTGAAGGGTAATAATCCTGAGAGGACAAATGAGGAGAGCTTTTTGCATAGAAAAATTTAAAAGTTAATAAGTATCATGCAATTATCAATACATATTAACAATTTTAAAGAGGTAGAGAAAGAAGGCGTGTCGATTGCCGAATCTCCTTGGATTGCAGCCCTGGGTGGGCCTGGGACTCCTGGGTTCTGGTCCCAGCCTTTCCACTAACAGTCGGTGGGCCCAGAGTGTGTGTATTCATTTCTGGAATTGACCCCTTTAACTCTGATTTTCTTATTTGCACCATGGTGAGTTTGGTGTCTTGGTTACCACTGTTGATTTTCAGGACAGAGAAGGTGCGTGGGAGGATGCACAGGGCCTTCTCACCGCTGCTTCCTCCAGCTGACTCTCCTCCCACCTGGAAGTGAAGGACTGCGGGGTGGGGTGGGGGGCAGGTTGCCCTCGACAGAGGGTTGACCTGAAGCAGCAAATGCCCCAAGCGGCTGGGTCTCTAACCTGAGGCCTGAGCTCCTGCCTGTGCGCTAATCTCCTGAAGCCCACTGACCTGCTTCTGATCCCTGCGGGGAACAGTGTGGCCTGCAATTATGGTGAACATTTGGAGGGAAGTTTCTAAACTCTCCTCAAATGATCCTGTTTTTATTTAAAATTTTGGCATTTTATTCGTCATGGATTTTGGGCATTAATTTTGATTTTTTTTCAAAACTTGCATTAAAGTGTTCATGAGATTCTGGCCCCCGCTTAAATTTTGTCTCACAGGCAAGTCCCCCTTGTCTCACCTCAGTCCTGGCCCTGCTCTAGTCATTGCCTTGTAAAGACTACAATTCTTTGTTGTTTGTCATAAAGAGCGGTTATCAAAGCCAGGTAATTTGCAGGTTTAAACAAGAGATTCCAGCGATATGCTGGTAAACAGATGCCTGTTTATGCTGACTTAGTTGGTGGCTGGGCAATAGCAGTTGCAAAAACCTGAGGTAAAGATACAGAGTGAAGTAAGTCAGAAAGAGAAAAACAAATACCGTTTGCTAACACATATATATGGAATCTAAAAAAAAAAAAAAAATGGTCAGAAGAACCTAGGGGCAAGATGGGAATAAAGATGCAGACCTACTAGAGAATGGACTTGAGGATACGGGGAGGGGGAAGGGTAAGCTGGGACAAAGAGAGTGGCATGGACGTATATACACTACCAAACGTAAAACAGATAGCTAGTGGGCAGTCTGTATATCTTCTTTGGAGAAATGTCTATTTAGGTCTTCTGCCCATTTTTGAATTGGGTTGTTTGTTTTTTTGTTATTGAGCTGCATGAGCTGCTTATAAATTTTGGAGATTAATCCTTTGTCAGTTGCTTCATTTGCAAATTTTTTCTCCCATTCTGAGGGTTGTCTTTTTGTCTTGTTTATGGTTTCCTTTGCTGTGCAAAAGCTTTGACGTTTCATTAGGTCCCATTTGTTTATTTTTGTTTTTATTTCCATTTCTCTAGGAGATGGGTCAAAAAGGATCTTGCTGTGATTTATGTCATAGAGTGTTCTAGTGGGAAGCAGCCGCATAGCACAGGGAGATCAGCTCGGTGCTTTGTGACCACCTAGAGGGGTGGGATAGGGAGGGTGGGAGGGAGACGCAAGAGGGAGGGGGTATGGGGACATATGTATATGTATAACTGATTCAATTTGTTATAAAGCAGAAACTTAGACACCATTGTAAAGCAATTATACTCCAATAAAGATGTTAAAAAAATAATAAAACCCTTGCAATTTTTCAAGTGAAAAAAAAAAGAAAGCTGTAAGGCAGGCTGTGGTCAAGGTGCCAGTCTCTCCCCTTAGGAGTGAAAAGAAACCTTTTAGTCTTTCAGTCCTGGAAGGTGAAGATGAACAGCCAAATATTGGATTAACTTAAAAGATTTACTACTTTTGAGGTGGTAAATGTAATGTCCTTGCTACTGAATTCCTCTTAACAGGGAACTTTTTTTTAAAACTGGGATTTCTCATGGTAAATACGTTAAGATTTACACAGATAATGCAAATCTTCCCCCAAGGTGAGTAATGTTAGGAGAAACAGAGCCACCTGGCTCGTTGCCTTTAACTGTAAAGTTAAGCTGTTGTGCTATTTATTATCATTTGTGAGTGATACCATGAGGGGGTCCTTAGAGCAGAATGAGGTGCAGGAGCGGGGCTTGCGGTGACGGTCTGGGTCCCTGGGGTCGCTGTGCTCTGTCTGTCACCAGGATCGCCCAGGCCTGGCTGTTCCTTGCTGCTTGCACAGGCTCAGAGAGTGTCTGGGGATCTCTTCGACTAGCAGAGACATGCTTCTCCTCGGAGCAGTCTTGTGGGCGGCCCTGAGCGCCAGGTGCCCGGCGCTGCTCTGCAAGGCAGGGAAGGGCCGCAGTGAGAGGGCGTGCCTTGCCCTCCCCACCTCGCCCCATCGTGGGGGGATGCAGAGCCATCCCAGGCAGTCCTGTGGCTTGCCAGCCCTCAGCCCTCTTCCCTCAAACCGTGGCCTTGACTTCTGACAGCTGAAATGCGGGATCAGTCTTCACGTTACCTGGAATAAGTCACTTCATCTTCAGACAGTCATTCCCAGTCAGTGCTGCCTGTAAAAATCCATCAGGGCTGGTGAGGATGTCTGCGTGTTCAGAGGACGTGGGTTTTAGGTAGGGGAGAACCTGGCCGCTCCCCTTTGGCTCAGCGCGCTGCATTAACTGGCAGGAGATTTCAGGATCTGACATTTAAGAGTCGGTTTCAATCCATTTTGAAAGGCAAGTGTGAGGGGAGGCCCTCTGTGTGTGCTGATTAAGTTGGGATCTTATCAGGGTCCCTTTACCCTACATTCGGCTGTCTGTCCATCAGATCTATCTCAGAAGCGGGTCTGAGGCTGTGCCACCTCCTTCTCTGCGAGCTGACAAAGCTCTGTTGGGCCATTGACTCTGAGCCGTGTTGACGGGAGGACTGAAGTTACTGACCAGACGTGTGGCGCTGGTTGCTTAGGAAACTGCTCACTCTTGAAGGCAGGGGCAGACAAGCACCGTGGCCTGGGTGGGGTTCTGTCTGGCCTCCGGTCCTTTCTGTGCATGTGCCCTGGAACCCAGACGTTCCCAGATGTTTCCTGGTTGGGAGAAGCATATAGTGGAGAATAATGAGAAGATGATGATACAATTTAATTGAATGTCTACTAAGTCCAGGGCACTCTCCTAGGCCTTCCCGCGTGAATTGGTAACCCCCTGAACTAGGTGTTACCTTCACATCATACAAGCGGGAACTTTGGCATGGCTGTAGTGAGAAATGGAACCCGAGACCCCGTGGCTCCAAAGCCTTTGCTTCCAGCAAAGAGCCTGTGGAAGGAGTGCGAGGGGTTGCAACGTGCCCATCCCTGTTGCTGGTTGTAGATTTTTCACTCTGGACACAGGGAGGCCAGCCTGCATGGTTTCCTTTCTTCTTTCAAAAATTGTTTTTTAAACATAACACATATTTTTAAAGAACAGCAAGCAGTACGGAAGTAAGGACTGACCCTCTTCTTGCCAGTTTCACTCCCTGGCTTGAGAAGCCTGCCCTGCACAGGCAGCGAGGGAGTGGGTGTTGGGCTGCGGGCGGGGTAGGGGGTGGGCTCAGTAGATCATCTGTGAGCTTCTCTGTGTTCTTAGGGCGAATTAATGGCCTCTGATCTGATGACACAGTTTTGCTCCTAACCCGCCAGGACATTTTAAGGCCAGCAAAACAGAAAAGAAGTGAGGAGCTTGGGCTGTAGGATGTGAGATGGAGACCACCGATGGGTTGATGCCGTTCAGGGCAACCAGACCAAGAACCGGGAGTCGGAAGATCTGGGGTGGCAGGGGATCCAGTTAATCTCCTTGCTCTGGGGACGTCACGTGCCCTTTCATCCTCTCAAGGTTGTTATGGGGAGGTTGAGACAACAGAAGTAAAAACATGCTGAAAACTAAAAAGGCAATTCTTGTGCTGGGTGAAGAGAAGGAAATGTTTTATTTGCCCACTAGGTTTTGTCACTGAACCTGCTTGTAGGAGTTTGCCTTACTGTTATCTGTTGTAATGATTTTGTAAACTTTTATACTTCTAATGATTTTGAAATCTTAAGAAGTGTCCTGTGAGTTTACAAACAAAAACCAGTCATTATTTTTTGCACTGAAGCAAGCGTTTTATCACCATTGTTAGCTTCTCTTTCTTGTTCATGCTTCATCGTGAGGTGGTGAGCGATTTCTCAGTGAAACGTACAGTGTGCTGATTCGTACATGATAAGGGCTACTGTTGTCCGGGAACCTCACACCCCAGGGTAGTGAGGACCACGTTGCACTGACCAGCATGGGCAGAGTTTCTGTGCTGCCTGTTGAATATGCCGTTTGGTTTCTGGTCCCTTGCAGATGGCTGCGCTTCCGTGCACATGGGGCTGTCACTTCAGAGATTTGGAGGCATGTTCATTCAAAGCTGTTAGAATTTTTGGTGTCCAAGGAAAATGACACAAATGGAATGAGCTGTTTTTTTGGTCAGTCAAAGATTTTCTTTTAAAATAAAAATAAAAATTTGACTTGTGAAAACATAGCAATAGACTTTTCCATAGGAAACGGCCTGTTTCTAAGTTCGGCATTTTATTGTGTTTGGAGATATGGTGTTGAGTAGACATTGGCCAATTGGTCTGTCCATCTGCAAAGAGAGCAGTCCCATTAAGCCATAGTGCTCATTTTTGGGGAAAAAGTTCTGTGTAACTAAGTTCTATGCATTTATATCTAGGTGTGTTCCATTAAAAGGTGAACTTAAGAGTCAGCGATTTGAGACCTCTCCAATGTTGTGTGCCCAGCAGATTATTGATATAGTGATGTTTCTGCATAAACAGACTTATAAAGTCAAGTTTCACATTTTAATCGTTTAAAATCACCGTTGAATTAATTGATTTTATTATTCTGTGAGGTCTGGATCTAAAAAAAAAGATACATGCCCATTAATTTTTCTTGGGTCAGAGTCAAGATTCGTCTTTGAGTCCCCAGGAGGAGAGGGGGAGGGGACAGAATTTGTTGTTCATAAAATATACAAGAGGCTGGTGGGGGAGACATTTCGAAGCTTCCGAACAGATTGCCGTGAACACGGAGGAGACCCGGGAGATGGCGGGTGGGAGGAGGGGGGTGTGAGATGCGGCGGGAGCCAAAAGAGCAGTCGGCTCTGAACACGCTTTTAACAGTCCTGCCAGGAACTGAGAATAAACCTCCGTTTTGTTGTAACTGCAAAGGTGATTGACAGAGGACGTTATCTAGTGCCACTGCCACCGATTCAAAAGGTCTTTGAGACACTTGGGTCATAAAAGAGGCCAAATCCTAACGGAACACTTGTTTACGGGGAGACCAGATCCACTGATATGTGTATATATATATATTTAACATTTTGCATTCCGAGCATCTGTGTCTGCTTGAATCAACTATTGTCTCGGCATCTAGGGAGCTCTTAGAGTCATCTCCTGCTGCCCAGCTTGGAGCTTTTTCCAAGGACATGCGTCTGACCCCCAGCTCTGGTAGTCATCTGGGAAGGGGCCCTGCCTCCATTCCCTCTTGCACCGGTTTCTTATTTCCTTCCCTCCTCCTCTGGGGGTAGGTGGGGGGCCTGGCTGTCACCAGCTGCCATCTTTGTGTTTTCTTTCTTTAGCAAAAGCCCTCTGACTTCCTCCTTCCTCCCCTTTGCCTCTTGTGGGCCTGTGGGAGGTGAACCCTAGTGGTTGTCTGTGCCCCTGCTTCTTCCACTGCTTGCCTTGTGTTACTTAACCGAACTCCAGATTTTGTTTGGTTTTCTCCAGTTTTTCCATAAATGTCCTCTTTCTGTTCCATTATAGTTAGTTATCAACTGTAAAATAATAAAAACTTACATTTCAGTGTGCAGCAATTTTGTTTAAGTGGGGAGGGTGAGTTACCTTCTCCTGACCTTCCTCTTTCCTCACTTCCTTTGGTAGGTATTTCATTCAGATGTATCATTTATAGCCTCTCACTGAAGACCACATTTGTACTTCTCTGGTTTTATGTTCTGTAGTAGTAGTGTGTTCTTTAAACACTTATTTACAAGTAAAATCAGCAATACTTTGTATGAAGTGGCAATAGGCTTCCCTCCATTTTAATGAGGTTTGAATACACAGTAGTTTTGATGTTCCATGGGGCTGATTAAAAGTGAGACTCTATCAATATTTTATAATAACCTATAAGAGAAAAGAATCTGTGAGAGAATATATATATGTGTGTGTATATATATAACTGAATCACTGTGCTGTACACCTGAAACTAACATGAAATTGTAAATCAACTACACATTAATTAAAAAAAAAAGTGGGATTCTACTTGTATGACAGATGTATCTAGTACCAGCTTTTCCAGGACCAGCGGTACTTGTCTAGCTGTCTAATAAAGGTATTTTCCATAAAATTATAGATGCGTACATCATGTAGGATAGTTAGTCCAGTGTGGGAGGAGGGAGGGGAGGTTGTTTCTTAGTGGGTTAAAGCTGGCATGAAAAAAAGAAGACTTAAAATGAAAATAGTTTAGGACATTGCATATAGTAAGACCCATAGCCTTTAGGAAAAGTTCAGAGTCTCTGCTTCTTCAACAAGACACCCACACCTGGACTAGCCTTCCTCCTTCCTGGCTCTTAGCTCAGGTGCGTCCTGTGCCCCAGGTGCCTAGATGGCGTCTGTCCCAGGCTTCTGGGCGTGGCACCCTGCGTGCCTGTGTTCCTGTTTTCTTAAATGTGCATCAGGCTGCCCTGCTGTAGTTTTGCCTCTCCAGATATAAGCTTGTTGAGGAAGGGGACCTGACTTTCACCTCTCTGTCCTCGGGGTAAGTGCCACTCAGTGATGTTTGTGGCAGACATCTTTTCTGTCCCTGGGGTGCCAAGGTTAAGGGCCTGACTCCCCCTGTTCTTGAAGGCAAATGTAGCCAAGTACCTAGAAGGGCTTTCTGCTTTCGACTGTTGTGACCGCAGAAATAGGAAGTCCTCCTTGCCTGACCACATAATCACAGAATAAACTTCGGCTTCTGTTAAAAAGTGAACGGTAAATTGTATGAGTGAGATACCTTTGACCTCACAGCTATTAGCTCAACCACCTAAATACCCAGCGCAGAGCTAGTTCTTGGGACCAGATAAGCACCACGCACCCCTGCTTCTCCCTCTGTCCATTCGTGTTCCTGGGACTGGATCTGGGTCCTGCTGTTCTCATCTGAGATTGTGGAGAGTCTCAGCTGTCAGAGGGGATGGAGACATGAGGCTGGGTGCGTCCAACGTTCTGGAATGTCTTCAGTAACCTACTTCCAACATTTCAACATCATTCTTAAACTTTCCTCTCTGTATCTGTCACTTTTTAATGAACACAGACAATAGTGCAGAAGTAATTATTTAAGCAATCTATTTCTATCCCATTTCTTTTATAACACAGGCTGTTAATGAGAAGATCAACTCTAAATTGAGTTTAACCAAACACAAATTATAAACGGATGGGGCGCATAAAGGTGGACTTAAATCTTTCCAAGGAAACCATTTTTCTATTCGTTCATTTCTTTCACAAACATTTGTAACGCACGTACTCTTTGCTAAGCCCCACTCTAGGTGTTGGGGCTCTGCTGGTAGAGAGGAAACACAGGCCCCAGCCTCGGGTAGCTGCCTCACAGCTGGTGGTGTGGCCACTGACTGGGGAGATCCACAGAGGAGCAGTTTTGGAGGGGTTTCAGATGCTGCGCTTGACTGTGTTGAGTTTCAGATGCCAGCAGTATTTTGTTTTGTTTTGTTTTTGTAAAGGCCAAAATTCAGTATTCACTTATCACTACCCCCTCTTAATTTTCTATGTCCTAAGTGTTAAAATTTATTTGCTATTTTGTTGCAATTATAATGGTCATACGTTTTTCTTTCTTTGGTCATCCTGCATGCACTAATTAGAAACAAATCTTTGGTTTGATTGTCTCCTGTTCCTTCCACTGAGGAGGGAGGGATTCCTGCCCTAGGGATACGGGGATGACCAAACCCATGACACCTGACACTGGACAGATGCCCGGGTCGGCAAGCCATTACGTAAACTGTAGCTTACATATACCCACAGCCCAGGGGAGGAGAACCCTTCATGCCGATCGGGGGGGAGGGTCCACTTGGGAACAGAGTGAACAAGCAGGGGCCACAGGAGGAAGGCTTTGTAGGATCGGGGGAGGGGTGACCCCCTGGTTCCCCCAGCAGGATGTAACTGGCTCGTTTGAATAATTTCGTGCGCTGGTGGGGAAGTAGAGGCGGCACCTCCGGGATGAGCAGGAACTGGGCCTGGTCCCTGCGTGGAGGGTGGGTGGGTGGGGGTCTTTTCCATGGGATCAGGGTGGGGAGGGGACTTGAGCTAGGCCATTGGAGACCCTCCTGGTTTTCCAGATGTCAAGGCAGCACATAATATGGAGCCTCAGTTTTAGGCCTCACCCCACACATTTGAATTAAAACAATGCTTTATACTCATTAAATGCCGTGGAGAATGGTTTCCCCGTTTTAGAAGGCAGTAAAATATTTGAGAATATAAATGTACAGATAATGACAGTATCAGAAATGCACGTATCATGGAAGCGAGCCACGAGCAGCGTGTGGTCCATCCAGCTTCTTTGATCTGCCAGGTCTTGCTTAGGTCCAGAGGACTGACTGTTTGCTGGCAGCTCTGTGTGGCTGCAGGGGAGGCCAGGGCATCCTCCCAGGAAAGGGGGCTCTGTTATGGGGCCAAAGGCCTTTTCTTTCTGCGTAAAATTTTAATTCTTATTACGTCCTGCTGAAGGAAGAAAACATGCTTGGATAAAAAAGTGTTTCAAATATTGATCTCTAATTAATGATAAGCAGGAAGTGATTGGGGAAAGGTTACTGATGTCTGCAACTTACTTTGAAATGCATCACAAAATGAGATGGAAAATGGGTGGATAGACGGATGGATAGATGGATAGATTTGTGATAAAGCAGACGTGCAAACCATTACTTGTAGAATCTAAGCAGTGGATATATGGGAGTTCACAGTCTAATTCTTTCAACTTTCTGTATGTCTGTATAATTTCATAATACAACAGTGGGAGAACAGTGTTTCAAAGTAATTGGAATGTGTTTCATTAGTGGATAAAAACAGCATTAAAAAAGAGAGTTGAAAATATTTGAGTGCACATAGAGTAAGACTGTTCAATAGAGTTTTTTTAAAATAAAAATTAATTTTAATTAATTATAGTTGATTTACAATATTGTGTTAGTTTCTGGTGTACAGCAAAGTGATTCAGTTATTCATCTGTTGTTTATCTGTTTTATATATAGTAGTTTGTATCTACTAATCCCAAACTCCTAATTTATCGCTCTCCCACCCTCTTTCCCCTTTGGTAACAGTAATTTTGTTTTCTATGTCTGTGAGTCTATTTCTGTTTTGTAGATAAGTTCATTTATGTCATAGTTTAGGTGCCACATATAAGTGATATCATATGGTGTTTGTCTTTCTCTGTCTGACTTACTTCACTCAGTATGATAATCTCTAGGTCCATCCATGTTGCTGCAAACGGCATTATTTCCTTCTTTTTAATGGCTGAGTAATATTCCATTGTGTATATATACCACATCTTCTTTTCCTCTATTGATGGACATTTAGGCTGCTTCCATGTCCTGGCTATTGTAAATAGTGCTACTACGAACATTGGGGTGCATATATTTTTTTCGAATTAGAGTTTTCTCCAGATATATGCCCAGGAGTGGGATTGCTGTCAATAGAGTTTCTGAGTTTGTGTGTGTGATGCAGGGTTTTCATGTGAAAAAATATACATTTTACAGTTTGAAAACACTGGCCTCAGGTGTTTTTTGCAATAAAGTGTGCAGTTGTGGTGTGAGGGCCTGGAGAGATGTACGACATTATGCAGCTCTCATCCTACAGGTAGTCAAGGGAAAGCTAGAATAAGTAAGTGAAATACCAAGTGTCTAACTGAACAATGAATTTTTGTTCAAGGGTTTAATGATGTTGAAGCATTTGCTGTAAGAATTAGATCATATCATCAGCACTGGCTATTTTATCTTGTTCTGTTTTCAATTTTAGGCAAAAGAAAGGGAAACCTTTCATTGGGTCAAGAAAAATGAATGTGTATATTCAGTTGCTAACATTGCTTTTCCTTTGCAAAATGTATTTTTTTAAGAGAAGAAAGGAAAAGAAGATGAAAGCAACTCTTGGATTACTTATTTTTTAGGACTTTCTCCATTTCAGAATTATACATTTTAATAGCTTGTGCAAAATATTTGGGGAAAAACACACATGAAGGAAAAAATCTATAATTTTATCACTCCAAGAAAAGTGTTTATTACACAAACGGGGTGTGCACTGTATATAAAATACTTTGTTTAAAAAATTGGGATTACGAGCCAGGTGCAGGCTCTGACCAGCCGAGCAATGCGCAGCCATGCCAGTCCGAGGTCGCCCCAGAGGGCTCGCACACTGCCTGTGGGCAGCTTGAGGGCAGCGGGGGGCACAGAGGAACCTCTGTCCCTTCCTTGGAGAACCCCTTCCCTGGCCCAAGTGGTTAGTGCAGCCCACCATGACCGGCCCCAAGTTCTCTACCTATCTGTGCGTACTTCCTAAAAAAGACAGTAAACCCTGGGACACGCCAAGCACTGAATGAAAGTTCCTGTTGCTCCACATTCTTGCCAGCATTTGGTGTTGTCACTGTTCTGGATTTTGGCTGTTCTGATAGCTTGGTTTTTACCATTTGTCCTAGGGTTCTGTCTGTCTGTTTTTTTTTTCTTTTTTAAGTATAGTTTTTAATGCTTATTACCATTGGTGGATTTGTTTTTTGGTTTGGTTGCTCTCTTCTTTCTGTTTTTAAATTACTTTTTAATTTTTTTGTTTTTAATAATACATTTTTTATTCTAATAATTTATTTTGTTTCATTTTATTTTATTTTATTTCCTTCCTTCCTTCCTTCCTTCCTCCCTTCCTCCCTCCCTCCCTCCCTCCCGCACTCCCTCCCTCCCTTCTTTCCTTTCTTCTCCCTTTTCTACTGAGCTGTGTGGCTGACAGGGTCTAGGTGCTCCGGCCAGGCAACAGGCCTGAGCCTCTGAGGTGGGAGAGCCAAGTTCAGGACACTGGTCCATGAGAGACCTACCAGCTCCACATAATATCAAATGGCGAAAGCTCTCCCAGAGATCTCCATCTCAACACTAACACCCAGCTCCACTCAACCACCAGCAAGCTACAGTGCTGGACGCCCTGTGCCAAACAACTAGCAAGGCAGGAACACAACCCCACCCATTAGCAGAGAGGCTGCCTAAAATCATAATATGTTCACAGACACCCCAAAACACACCACCAGACGTGGACCTGCCCACCAGAAAGACAAGATCCAGCCTCATTCACCAGAACACAGGCACCAGTCCCCTCCAAGAGGAAGCCAACACAACCCACTGAACCAACCTTAGCCACTGGGGGCAGACACCAAACACAACGGAAACTATGAACCTGCAGCCTATGAAAAGGAGACCCCAAACACAGTAAGTTAAGCAAAATGAGAAGACAGAGAATTACACAGCAGATGAAGGAGCAAGGTAAAAACCCACCAGACCAAACAAATGAAGAGGAAATAGGCAGTCTACCTGAAAAAGAATTCAGAGTAATGATAGTAAAGATGATCCACAATCTTGGAAATAGAATGGAGAAAATACAAGAAACATTTAACAAGGACCTAGAAGAACTAAAGAGGAACCAACAATGATGAACAACACACTAAATGAAATTAAAGGTTCTCTAGAAGGAATCAATAGCAAAATAACTGAGGCAGAGGAAAGGATAAGAGACCTGGAAGTAACTACCGCAGAGCAGAATAAAGAAAAAAGAATGAAAATAATTGAGGACAGTCTCAGAGATCTCTGGGACAAGATTAAACGCAACAACGTTCAAATTATAGGGGTCCCAGAAGAGAAAGAGAAAAAAAAAGGGACTGAGAAAACATTTGAAGAGATTATAGTTGAAAACTTCCCTAATATGGGAAAGGAAATAGTCAATCAAATACAGGAAGCACAGAGAATGCCATACAGGGTAAATCCAAGGAGAAACATACAAAGATACATATTAATCAAATTATCAAAAATTAAATACAAAGAAGAAATATTAAAAGTAGCAAGGGAAAAGCAACAATTAACATACAAGGGAATCCCCACAAGGTTAACAGCTGATCTTTCAGCAGAAACTCAGCAAGCCAGAAGGGAGTGGCAGGACACATTTAAAGTGATGAAATGGAAAAACCAAGATTACTCTACCCAGCAAGGATCTCATTTAGATTCAACGGAGAAATTAAAACCTTTACAGACAAACAAAGGCTAAGAGAATTCAGCACCACCAAACCAGCTTTACAACAAATGCTAAAGGAAATTCTCTAGGCAGGAAACACAAGAGAAGGAAAAGACCAACATTAACAAACCCAAAACAATTGAGAAAATGGTAATAGGTACACACATATTGAAAACTACCTTAAATGTAAATGGATTAAATGCTCCAACCAAAAGACATAGACTGGCTGAATGGATACACAAAGAAGACCTGTATATATGCTGTCTACAAGAGACCCACTTCAAACCTAGAGACACATACAGACTGAAAGTGAGGGGATGGAAAAAGATATTCCATGCAACTGGAAATCAAAAGAAAGCTGGAGTAGCAATTCTCATATCAGACAAAATAGACTTAAAGACTATTACAAGAGACAAAGAAGGACACTACATAATGATCAAGGGATCAATCCAAGAAGAAGATATAACAATTGTAAATATTTATGCACCCAACATAGGAGCACCTCAATACATAAGGCAAATGCTAACAGCCATAAAAGGGGAAATTGACAGTAACATAATAATAGTAGGGGACTTTAACACCCCACTTTCACAAATGGACAGATCATCCAAAAAGAAAATAAATAAGGAAACACAAACTTTAAATGATACATTAAACAAGATGGACTTAATTGATATTTATAGGACATTCCATCCAAAAACAACAGAATACAATTTCTGTTCAAGTGCTCATGGAACATTCTCCAGGATTGATCATATCTTGGGTCACAAATCAAGCCTTGGTAAATATAAGAAAATTGAAATTGTATCAACTATCTTTTCCGACAACAACGCTATGAGACTAGATATCAATTACAGGAAAAAAAACTGTAAAAAATACAAACACATGGAGGCTAAACAATACACTATTAAATAACCAAGAGATCACTGAAGAAATCAAAGAGGAAATCAAAAAATACCTAGAAACAAATGACAATGAAAACACGACGGCCCAAAGCCTATGGGATGCAGCAAAAGCAGTTTTAAGAGGGAAGTTTACAGCAATACAGTCCTACCTCAAGAAACAAGAAACATCTCAAATAAACAACCTAACCTTACACCTAAAACAAATAGAGAAAGAAGAACAAAAAAACCCCAAAGTTCGCAGAAGGAAAGAAATCATAAAGATCAGATCAGAAATAAATGAAAAAGAAATGAAGGAAATGGTAGCAAAGATCAGTAAAACTAAAAGGTGATTCTTTGAGACAATAAACAAAATTGATAAACCATTAGCCAGACTCATCAAGAAAAAAAGGGAGAACACTCAAATCAATAGAATTAGAAATGAAAAAGGAGAAGTAACAACTGACACTGCAGAAATACAAAGGATCATGAGAGATTACTACAAGCAACTCTATGCTAATAAAATGGACAACCTGGAAGAAATGGACAAATTCTTAGAAAAGCACAACCTTCCAAGACTGAACCAGGAAGAAATAAAAAATATAAACAGACCAATCACAAGCAGTGAAAGTGGGACTGTGATTAAAAATCTTCCAACAAACAAAGGCCCAGGACCAGATGGCTTCACAGGCAAATTCTATCAAACATTTAGAGAAGAGCTAACACCTATCCTTCTCAAACTCTTCCAAAATATAGCAGAGGGAGGAACACTCCCAAACTCATTCTATGAGGCCACCATCACCCTGATACCAAAACCAGACAAAGATGTCACAAAGAAAGAAAACTACAGGCCAATATCACTGAAGAACATAGATGCAAAAATCCTCAACAAAATACTAGCAAACAGAATCCAACAGCACGTTAAAAGGATCATATACCATGATCAAGTGGGGTTTATTCCAGGAATGCAAGGATTCTTCTATATATTCAAATCATTCAGTGTGATACACCATATTAACAAATTGAAGGAGAAAAACCATATGATCCTCTCAATAGATGCAGAAAAAGCTTTTGACAAAATTCAACACCGATTTATGATAAAAACCCTCCAGAAAGTAGGCATAGAGGGAACTTCCCTCAACATAATAAAGGCCATATATGACAAACCCACAGCCAAAATCATTCTCAGTGGTGAAAAACTGAAACCATTTCCACTAAGATCAAGAATAAGACAAGGTTGCCCAGTCTCACCACTATTATTCAATATAGTTTTGGAAGTATTAGCCCCAGCAATCAGAGATGAAAAAGAAATAAAAGGAATCCAAATCAGAAAGGAAGAAGTAAAGCTGTCACTGTTTGCAGATGACATGATACTATACATAGAGAATCCTAAAGACGCTACCAGAAAACTACTAGAGCTAATCAATGAATTTGGTAAAGTAGCAGGGTATAAAATTAACGCACAGAAATCTCTTGCATTCCTATACTCTAATGATGAAAAATCTGAAAGAAAAATTAAGGAAACACTCCCATTTACCACGGCAACAAAAAGAATAAAATACCTAGGAATAGACCTACCTAAGGAGACAAAAGACCTGTATGCAGAAAGCTATAAGACACTGTGAAAGAAATTAAAGATTATACAAACAGATGGAGAGATATACCATGTTCTTGGATTGGAAGAATCAACCCTGTGAAAATGACTGTACTACCCAAAGCAATCTACAGATTCAATGCAATCCCTATCAAACTACCAATGGCATTTTTCACAGAACTAGAACAAAAAATTTCACAATTTGTATGGAAACACAAAAGACCCCGAATAGCCAAAGCAATCCTGAGAAAGAAAAACGGAGCTGGAAGAATCAGGCTCCCTGACTTCAGACTATACTACAAAGCTACAGTAATCAAGGCCGTATGGTACTGGCACAAAAACAGAAATACAGATCAATGGAACAGGATAGAAAGCTCAGAGATAAACCCATGCACATATGGTCACCTTATTTTGATAAAGGAGTCAAGAATATACAATGGAGAAAATACAGCCTCTTCAATAAGTGGTGCTGGGAAAACTGGACAGCTACATGTAAAAGAATGAAATTAGAACACTCCCTAACACCATACACAAAAATAAACTCGAAATGGATTAAAGACCTAAATGTAAGACCGGAAACTATCAAACTCTTAGAGGAAATCATAGGCAGAACACTCTATGACATAAATCACAGCAAGATCCTTTTTGACCCACCTCCTAGAGGAATGGAAATAAAACCAAAAATGAACAAATGGGACCTAATGAAACTTAAAAGCTTTTGCACAGCAAAGGAAAACTTAAACAAGACGAAAAGACAACCCTCAGAATGGGAGAAAATATTTGCAAATGAAGCAACTGACAAAGGATTAATCTCCAAAACATACAAGCAACTCATGCAGCTCAATATCAAAAAACCAAACAACCCAATCCAAAAATGGGCAGAAGACCTCAATAGACATTTCTCCAAGGAAGATATACAGATTGCCAACAAACACATGAAAGGATGCTCAGCATCACTAGTCATTAGAGAAACGCAAATCAAAACTACAATGAGGTATCACCTCCCACCAGTCAGAATGGCCATAATCAAAAAATCTACAAACAATAAATGCCGGAGAGGATGTGGAGAAAAGGGCACCCTCTTGCACTGTTGATGGGAATGTGAATTGATAAAGTCACTATGGAGAACAGTATGGAGGTTCTTTAAAAAACTAAAAATAGAACTGCCATATGACCCAGCAATCCCACTATTGGGCATATACCCTGAGAAAACCATAATTCAAAAAGAGACATGTACCACAACGTTCATTGCAGCACTATTTACAGTCGCCAGGACATGGAAGCAACCTAAGTGTCCATCTACAGATGAATAGATAAAGAAGATGTGGCACATATATACAATGGAATATTACTCTGCCATAAAAAGAAATGAAATTGAATTATTTGTAGTGAGGTGGATGGACCTAGAGTCTGTCATACAGAGTGAAGTAAGTCAGAAAGAGAAAGACAAATACCGTATGCTAACACATATATAGGAACGTAAAAAGCAAAAAAGGTTCTGAACAGCCTAGGGGCAGGATAGGAATAAAGACACAGGCACAGAGAATGGACTTGAGAATATGGGGAGGGGGAAGAGTAAGCTGGGAGGAAGTGAGAGAGTGGCATGGACATATATATACTGCCAAATGTAAAACAGATAGCTAGTGGGAAGCAGCCGCATAGCACAGGGAGATCAGCTAAGTATTTTGTGACCACCTAGAGGGGTGGGATAAGGAGGGTGGGAGGGAGATGCAAGAGGGAAGGGGATATGGGGATATATGCATATGTATAGCTGATTCACTTTGTTATACAGGCGAAACTAACACAGCTTTGTAAAGAAATTATACTCCAATAAAGATGTTAAAAAAAAATCAGAGAATGGGCAAAAAAAATTGGGATTATACTACATATATTCCCTTGCTCAGATGCTTACAGGCAAAGTGTACTGACATTTGCCACTTACTTTGAAATGAATAAAGAAATAAGGTGGATTAATTGTTTCAATTTTCTGTATCATAAAGGATGTCATGAGAATCTTCCTGAATAATGATTGCATACATGAACTTTGTTTTCTTTCTTTCTTTCTTTTTTTTGTTTGGCTGTGTGGCATGTGGGGTTTAGTTCACTGACCGGGGTTCGAACCCACACCCCCTGCACTGGAAGCACGGCATCTTAACCACTGGACTGCCAGGGAAGTCCCTGGACTTTGTTTTCTTAGGCCAAATCTTTGAAGCCTGTGTGATAGATAAGGTTAGGTTGCATTTTGACAGGCAATGCTGATGAAGTCAGAGAGATGGAATTCTTGAAGTGTAAGCCAAGTCTGGGGGCTGGCAAGTACTTTTCAGTTGGAACAGATCGTTTGAGGAGGTGGAAGAGTGGGAGATAGGCAGAGGATTTATATTGTGGTTAGTTACACGAGGGTTCCATGCCAGACCGAGTCTGGATTTGCAGGTCCCATCTAGTGAGAAGTGTTGTGAGCGTCACTACATAACCCATAATATCTCATGGTATGGAGGTAGCCTCACTTAGATAACCATTCCTCTAATGATGATTCATATTTTTTCCAATATTCTGTTATAAATAACTACTGGTAGAGCATCTTTACAGATGTATTTTTTTTTTTTGCGGTATGCGGGCCTGTCACTGTTGTGGCCTCTCCCATTGCGGAGCACAGGCTCCGGACGCGCAGGCTCAGCGGCCATGGCTCACGGGCCCAGCTGCTCCGCGGCATGCGGGTTCTTCCCAGACCGGGGCACGAACCCGTGTCCCCTGCATCGGCAGGCGGACTCTCAACCACTGCGCCACCAGGGAAGCCCCACAGATGTATTCTTTGTATGGGAGTTTTTCCTATAGAATATAAATGAGTTGCTTGGAGCAAAGGTAGGCACACCTTATGTTTTATTAGATATTGACACATTGCACTAAAAAAGATAATTTATGCTCCTGGCCTCTTGTGAATGTTAAGTTATCTATTTATTATTATTTTTGTGGTCAGTTTAGTAGTCAAAAGTTGGTATATGATCATTACTTTAGTAGTGGTGGGTCTAAGTATTTTCTTTTCTCTTTTTAAAGTTTTTTATTTTATATTGGAGTATACTTGATTTACAATGTTGCGTTAGTTTCAGGTGTACAACATAGTGACTTAGTTATACAGATACATATATCTATTCTTTTTCAGATTCTTGTCCTATATAGGTTATTACAGAGCACTGAGTAGAGTGCCCTGTGCTATACAGTAGGTCCATTTTGATTATCTATTTTATAATTTTATAGATACTGTCTATCAATGGTAGTGTATATATGTTAATCCCAACCTCCTAATTTATCCCTCTCCCCTACCTTTCCCCTTTGGTGTGAGAGATCCCCTTAGTGTCTTCTTATATATTTTTATCTTTTGCTCAGAACTTCCTATTTATTTATCCATTTTTCCTTTGGGTTGTTTTTTGTTTTATGAGCCCTTTATAATAGTAACTTTGTGATACACACTGAAAATATATTTTCTGTCTTTTCTGTGTCGTTTAACTTTTTTTTTAAAAATGGTGCATACTATACAGGAATTTTAACTTTCTGCCTTTTGAGTTTTATGTCTAGAGTCTTGCTTAAGAAAGCCCTACTCATCCCAAATTGCAAAACTATTCTATGTTTGTAAATCTAATACTTTAAAAATAATGAAACAAAATTTTTAGAATCTAATCTTGAATTAATCTGAAATTGATTTTGTGTTTGGTAAGGTAACAGTCTAAGTTCTCCTCTGCATCACCCTGCCTGCCAAGTGGAGAGCCAGTTGTTTTAACACAGTATCTGAAAGTTTTGTTTCGTGTCCGTTTTGTTTTGAAAGTGCCCACATATTTCTTATGTACAGAAAGAGCAATTCTTCGATGGTGGGAATTTGTCTGATCTTTAAGTACGGAAGCTTGTTGTCCTAGGGCTTTTGTAAGGTACTTATTTGATATAATATCCTGTGTTTACTTTTTTGGATTGGATAACACTGATACATTGCATTGTGATAAAAGTTTTTAAGAGAAATTATTTTTGGAGCCTGAGAAATAAGTTGTAACTTTCTAAGTCATAAATTATTAGATTAGGAAATATTTTATTTTGCAGATCATTCTTTATGACTTTTTAAATCACATGGTTTGCTTACATACTGTTTACACTTTTTTCTGAATAAGTGACGGTTTTGCTATTTATGGGGTTCATTTTGTCATGGGAAATAAGTGGAAAAGAGCTTTGATTTCACATTTACAGAAGCATAATTTATTATTTTTTTGTGGATTGTAGTTAGCTTGATGTTAGGGATTTTGAGAAATATGGTTCATATTAAGTTTGAATCTGCTTATTAGAATAGATACCTGATAAAAACTCTGATCATGCTTGTCACTAGTTGTGTTTTTTTTTTTTTTTTAACTGGATACTTTCTCTTATTAGTGACAGCATGGAAATATGTTTGCACTAAAATCTTAGACAGCTAGTAGTAAAGAAAATGGGTTTTTTTCTCTCCTTAAATTTTGTCTTCAAGAGAAAGAACCCTTTGAAGAGTGATTGTAATGGGATTTTTCAATACTAGTAGTTTCTGGCAGTGATGCTGTAAAGTTCAGCTTTCATACGCAGTCAGGAAACGAGTGGTTAAGTGATGACTTGGTTAGTCATGGTTTCACGCATGATTAATGGTGTTACCTTTGAACTTTGGTATAAAGTCTAAGTAAGAGGGAAGCATATGTTTCATTGTACTAGTGAGACTCTTAGGTTTGCAGTTGACAGAGATTTATTGCCCAGCACCTGTGTTTTTCTTGAGAAACCTCACGTTTCTTTGTCTGATCCTGGCCGGCTCCTTTGTTGCAGTGTCACCTCATATCCTCCAGAGGGCAGGAGAGAGGGAGATCCAAAGAGTAGGTGGGCAGTAGGGCAAGAGGCAGGAGACCAGGGTCTTTATGCAGGGACTCCTCCGTGAGGCCCCGCGTCTGCCTGGTGCTGAAAGGCAAGGGTTCTCAGGTGCTGACCCTCACTGCTGGGGGGTACGGGGGTGTCAGGGATGGTCATCCCTTTGTCCAGAAGTGCAGGTTTGTTTTATTAAGACAAATACAGATATTGTGGAGTAAGATACACATTTTATATGCATTTTAAAGATAAAACCGAGATACTCCAGAAGAGACTTGGAAGCCCTTTGTGCTGGGGGCAGGGGAGAAGAGGGCTGTGCAGTACATCTCAGACCTTCCTCCACAGGAAGAAAAGTGAGAACTGCATGTTAACGTTATCGGCAACTCTTACGTAGTTTAGCGTTTTCATAAGCTTGCACATCCCTGTGGTGGTGTTGCCTCTATAATAGCTCTTTTGTGGAGGTCTTTTAGATTAGAGACAGGGACGCTTCCCTGCTGTCTGTCTTTCAAGGAGGGATTAATAGCTGTGATTAATCTTGCAAAAAGCTATTCGTTTCAAGATTTCGTCTTGCAAAATTCTTTCTCTTCCTTTTATTCTTACGCTGTCAATTCTGAGAAGCTGGGAACCCTGAGCCTTGGGCTTATTTCCCTTTATGTCTGTCTCCTTTAATTTAGTTGGCTTACTTCTTTGTTCCCCTCTTGTAAATATTTGCAAATTCATTACAGTATTTACTTTCCCTGTGGTTTAAGTTTAAAAAAAAAAAGATTTTGGCAAAAGGTGTGGCATGCTGAGGAAATATTGGCATAGTAGTTGGGAGTTGGAAGTTTTTAGATATTGCTCTCCAGTTAACATTTAATTTTGAGCCTTAACGTTCTCAGTTGTTATTCACGACCTTCAAATTCTTCGCATTCGTCTACATCTCAGCGGTTTTAATGGCAAACAAAAAGTGTTTTATATTCTTTTATGGCCTAAAAAGTGCTGTTTTAGGAAGAACATTAATTTATAGGACATATAGGTATTTTGTGTTGTTTCTAAACAAACTTGGTACAGTAGTTCAGGTAATGTGACATCTGATTAGCCCTCACTCTGGTCAGCACTATAGCAGGAACTGTTATAACTGTCAACGTCAGCAGTGAGTGTAAAGGACTCATGTAAAAGACACATGTAAAAGAACAGCTCTCCAAGTAAGAGTTGAGTGAAATTTATAGGGGAACTGAGGATCTCATGCTAGAATACATTTTCTTTGCATACAGCCTCAAACTCAGACCTCCTCTATAGAAGCGTTCTTTTTCTTTTAAAAAATGTTTATTTATTTGGTTGCACCGGGTCTTAGTTGTGGCAGGCGGGCTCCTTAGTTGCGGCTTGCCGGTTCCTTAGTTGTGGCATGCGAACTCTTAGTTGTGGCATGCATGTTGGATCTAGTTCCCTGGCCAGGGATCAAACCTGGGCCCCCTGCAGTTGGAGTGCATGGAGTCTTAACCACTGTGCCACCAGGGAAGTCCCGGAAGCGTTCTTAAAAGAAGGTGATCAGTCATAATTTTGTACTTTAACATTTTTTCTGAATCAGAAAAAACTGATAGGCACAGAGAAAATAGTTTAAAGAAATAGCTCAAAGCATATTTTACAGATGTTTATAATGATGACTTAATCATGTATGCATTCATGGGGATACAAATATCTTTACAGTACAGAGACCCTGCCTATGGAAACTTGTAGCTATAAAATTCCTAAGTTTGGGTATCGGAGTTGAGTAACTTACAGTGATAGAGCTGTGTAACCAGGTCACATTATGGGCTCCTGCCCCCCCCACCATTGCTTTTGGCATGAGGTCATTTCCTTTTAATTGGGAGACGATAAAATAAGCATACCTATGAAACTCAATGCTGGATTTATTAAAGAATGGTTTTGAGGACATGGGTTTACTATGTCTCACACAGCATTCTTCTTGAGAATCACAGGGGAAATTTCTTCCTGGTGATATACACAGTTGTGGTTCTCTTCTTACATGTATGTACTCAGTGAGAGGGGCCCTCTCTTGCCCAGGCTGCTAGAATCCTCACAGCCAGTCCGGAGACTTCATGGAAGGCATTTTGAATATCGCCCTTGACTTCATCTTTGTTTTCTAAATTTAATTTCTCTACTCTTGATTTCGGATTATTAAAAAATAATACTGCTGCATTCTGCAAATTTGTAGCTGTATTGTACAATATAATGTAGGCGAAAAGTTTTCAGTCTGCAAACTCATTAATTTCCAGACATAGTTTTCCTTTAGAAAACAAAAAAAGGTTTGGATTTTGGGGAAGGAGAGGCTCTTAAGAGTTGTGGTTGTGGACAAAATGCCTTTATATCCTGACTGCTTTTATATATTGCTGGGTTTACTTTGCTAATATTCTGTTAAGGATTTTTGTGCCTGTGTTCATGAGGGAAGTAACATATATATTTTAATGTCTTTGTCTGATTTTGGTATCAGTTTTATGCTGGCCTTTCGACATGAGTTGAGAAGTGTTCCCTCGTAGTTCTCGAAAGAGTTTATATAAAATTAACATTAATTCTTCCTTAAATGTTTATAAGAGAATTCAACAGTGAAGCCATCTGAGCTTGGAGTTTTCTTTGTGGGAAAGTTTTAAATTGTGAATCTGTATTTAAAAACAGGGTTATTCAAATTTTCTGTCTTTTGGTATCAGTTTTGGTAATTTGTGTCTTTCAAGGAATTGGTCATTTCATCTAAGTTGTCAAATTTTTCAGCATAAAGTTGCTCATAATATTCTATTATTATCCTTTTAATATCTGTATGATTTGTAGTGATGTCCCTTTTGCATTCCTGTTATTATAATTTGCGATTTCTCTTTGATTAGTATAGCTAGGGATTTATCACTTTTATTAATTTTCAAGGACCCAGCCTTCGGTTTGGTTGATATTCTATATTTGTCCATTTTCCATTTCATTGATTTCTCATTTAGCTTTATTATTTCCTTTCTACTTACTTTGGTTTAATTTGCTTGTCTTTTTTTCAAGCTTCTTAAGGTAGAAACTTAGATAATTGTTTTTAGACCATTTTTTTCTTTTTAAATATAAGCACATAGAGCTATAAATTTCCCATCAAGATTTAGCTGCAATCCACAGGTTGTGATATGTTGAGTTTTTATTATCATTCAGTTCAAAATCTTTCTAATTTCCCTGTGAGTTCTTTTAGCCTTGGGTTATTTAGAAGTATGTCCCTTAACTTTCAGATATCCAAACACTTGGAGATTTTCCAAATATCTTTATTATTGATTTATAATTTAATTCTGTGGCTAGGGAATATACGCTGTATTATTTCAATCTTTTGAAATTTATTGAGACTTGTTTTATGACTCAGCCTGTGGTTGAATCTGGGTGAATGTTTCATGTGCATTTGAAACGCTATTTCCTTCTAATTTTAGCCAGAAAAGGAAAGACAAGTTGGATTGAGAACAAAACAGCATCTCTCTCCCGGCTAAGGTGTGGGAGTTGATGCAGGCTGCTGTGTTCACAATGACTTTCTTGGTGTATTTTATGTGGGAGGGGATCTGGGCGTCCCTTCCCTGTATGATTGACAGCAAAGCTGTAATCATGAAACGGGAGGCAATTGTAGTCTATAGAAGGAAGATTGCTTCATTGGTTCCTTCCTCAAATTGCAAATTTGCTCACATTCTTCGGGCAACTCAAAAAATGATGGAAATATGATTCGTCTTACTGAAATTTCATTTTTCAGCAGTAGGACTTTTATGTAATATTATACAGTTGTCCCTCGGTATCTGTGGGGGCTTGGTTCCAAGACCCCTTCGGACACCAAGATCCGTGGATGCTCAAGTCTCGTATAAAATGATATGGTATTTGCATATAACCTAAGCACATCCCCCTGTATACTTTAAATTATCTCTAGATTACTTATTAGATTACCAATACAATGTAAATGCTATGCAAATATGCTGACACGTGGCGAATTCAAGTTTTGCTTTTTGGAACTTTCTGGAAATTTTTTTTTCCTATTTTTGACCCGCATAGTTGCTTGAATCCTTGGATGCAGAGCCTGTGGGTACAGACGGCCGACTGCATGTATTCTAAGGATGATAATTTCATAGGTGGATGACTCAGACTGTTTTGTTGTGAAATAATTTATTCACTGTGCATTTCCTACTAAAATTTGATGCCTTGAGCCTCTTCTATTTTAACTTAGAATTCTGTAGCTGGAGTGTGGCAGGTAGAATAAAACATCCTGGGATAGTCAGGACAGAAATCATCATCACCTTCTCTTATAGAACTTAGACTAACAAGGGACTCTGTCAGATAAATACAACCACTTGGCAACATAAATTAAATTTTATTTTCTAGGAATATTGACCTAACTGAATTTCACTAATCCCTAAACAATGAATTTTTTAACAAGCATTTTGCTCATACTGGATGGTGATAGTTTTAAAATCATGACAAATCACAACTGCCACCAGAATTTTTACCTCAGTACTCGAAACACTAATGTATTGTTCAGCTCACATTAGGGTGAATACAGGGCAAAGGAGGCACTTCTGTGAAAGTTTGATTTCAACCAGTCATTGATTTATTATTGAGTTGAAAGTTTTGAAATATTTACTATGTTTTTTGGAAACCTTGGTAATGTTAAATTTTCATTGTCTCTTGATGTAGTTTAATGTGTTTTCCAGGCTCAGAATCTCACTTTCAACAGCCCGACATTCCCACATCTGCACATTTATTTGTCCAGAAGGGCATAATTTCTAAAAGATGAGCTAAAACATTAGAACTGATAACGAGTGTCAGAAGTATCTCACATTTCATAAGATGAACCATGTGTGTTATGTGTTATAAGATGCTGCAGGAGGGATAATGCTTATCTTGGGTCAGGATATAGCCCTGAGAAATTATTTTTTTCAGTATTTTAAGAAACAATAAAATTCTTTATGAATTGCTCTTTAGTTCTGATTTAGACTATAAGACCTATTAAAATTCTCCAACGCACATTGAAAAGCTCCTGATTTTGCATAAGCGAGGCAAGGGGGATGTTGGATGTGGTTTTTATCAGAAGGATCCTCCGTTCTTTTCCCATCCTTTTAAATTGAATCTCTCCCTGGGGATAGATTACAGATGAGTGCACAAAAGCCAGAGTGAAGCACAGTGAGCTGTTGGGCTGCCGTCAGATTACTTTCTGGCTCTTCTAGAAGGTTGTTCTTTGCATAATGAGTTAATTTGTTGTGTGTAACTTCCTTAGTGTATCTTTAATTAAGTGGGGCTTTTGTGTGCGCACACTGGTCAGATTGGTTTATAGTAGCAGGCCTTCTTTAATAAATCAAGTCACACCGTTTGAAGATGTTTAGCTTCCATTTCACACACAGAATATTTTAAATTCTCACGAGAGCTTTTTATTCATAGCATTATCTCTTTTAAAAGAGTAGGTTGCTTTTAGCATTTGAAGGGTTTTACATATGAGGATAATTTGATAATTTTGCCAGATGTGAGGATTCAGAATATTGCACTACATATGACAAACTTTTCTTTTTTTTTTTTTGAGGTACGTGGGCCTCTCACTGTTGTGGCCTCTCCCGTTGCGGAGCACAGGCTCCAGACGCGCAGGCTCAGCAGCCATGGCTCACGGGCCCAGCCGCTCCGTGGCATGTGGGATCTTTCCGGACCGGGGCACGAACCCGTGTCCCCTGCATCGGCAGGCGGACCCTCAACCACTGCGCCACCAGGGAAGCCTGACAAACTATTTTAAACATTAATGGGGGCTTCCCTGGTGGCGCAGTGGTTAAGAATCCACCTGCCAATGCAGGGGACACGGGTTCAAGCCCTGGTCCGAGAAGATCCCACATGCCATGGAGCAACTAAGCCCGTGTGCTACAACTACTGAAGCCTGCGTGCCTAGAGCCCATGCTCCACAACAAAGAGAAGGCACTGCAGTGAGAAGCCTGCGCACTGCAACGAAGTGTAACCCCCGCTTGCTGCAACTAGAGAAAGCCCGCACGCAGAAACGAAGACCCAATGCAACCAAAAATAAATAAATAAATTTATTTAAAAAAATATAATGGACTTCCTGAAAATGTGGAATCTTTGATTTCTGCTTCTAGGTAATGAGAAAGAAAAGATAAGTATAGAAATGGTTGTGTTCTGCTGGACAATAAAAACATTTTACTGCAGCCTGCAGTGATATCAGCTGATTGGGGAGCACTTAAAAATAGGCAACGATGTGACACGTTTACTGTAAACCGGGTAGTAGCTTTAGTGGAAATGAATCATTTTAAAGTGGGAAGGCACTTTTAGGTGCATATGTTCCATTCTTTTATACTCATCTTTTAGGGGATGCTTCAGGATTGAAGAGAATTTTGTTGCTTTTGTTTCTCAAGTGCCCTGTGTCATTACAGTCCGTGGAAATATTTAAGATTGGGACTCGCTGGCTACTAACGTGACTTTTTCTAATCTGTGAAGATGTTCACCAATGACACTTATTATCAGAGTCTGTTAAAAGTTTCATTTGCTGTGTTTTAATGTACAGGTTTCCCAAAGGCTATTTGTATGTATTTGAAGAACTGTATACTTTTGTTAAGTATTTGAGAGCCAAAATGTGAAAGCTTTTTCTAAAAAACTGTGCTTTATTAATTATGGTATATTCTTAACTAGATTGAGGAAAACGGAGAATGAGGGGTTTTTTCTCTGCATGATCTTTACCTCTGGTCCATCATACACAACACACTACTAAGCCTCAAACCTGTGGAATCTAATCAAATAGAAGGAATCAACATGGTCTTTGACCCAGAATGAGTGCAGGCATCTGGTGTTAAGGTTGAACATGACTGGTCAGATGTCAGGTGTACACGGTGGTGGTGGAGGGGCGTGTGCCGGGTGAGGTAGGGTGAATACTTCCACCATTCCCAAGGGGGAACCCGCCTTTAATTCTCAAAGAGAGTGTTTAACAGTGGAGCCAGAAGAGTTTTGTTCTGGCAACAATGTAGGATCAGGGATAGAAAAAGAAGACACCAGAGACAGAAAGAAAATCTAAAAGGCTTCAAAGTGCCCATAAGTCATTGTGCTTATGAACTTGGGTAGTTTTTGATTAAGAAAACAAATGTAGTGGTCTCTCTAGTGGCTGTGCTGGGACTTGTTCCAGTGAAATGAATTTCGACCTCTTTCCCAAGCACTGGGTGGGAGCTCTTCGCACTTTCAGGCTTAAGCCGCCTGGAAGGACAGGCCTGCTTGGGGTCCGGTGGGACTTGCCCTGCCTGCAGGGGGAGGTAGTGTGGACAGCAGTGCTTCGATGGCATCTGTCACGGCCACCTGAGCAGGTGAGAAGATGCTGCATGGCTCCTCAGAACGTGCAGCTCCTCCAGAGACCCGGGGCCTCCAGGCGGGAGCGAGCCCTCACGCCACACCCCTGATTTTCCTCTCCAGGCTGCAGGAACCCCCATCTGGCCGCCTTCATTTGCTCTCTTGGTTCCCATAGGCACGTGAGCTTGGGACTCTTGTGCCAAAGTGTTTAAACTTGACTGCTCCGAATGATGGGCCAGCCCGGCACACTGTGAAGGGGGAATGGGTGGTCTGCTTTTTGTGGCTCAGGGGATGGTATATGTTCGGGGTAGTGGGGCCCTTACATCTTGAGCTGCTCCTCTGTGATTACAGGTGGGGAAACGGCCAGAGCTTTTAATTGCCTGAGCTCACACAGCTAGTTATTGGCAAAGCAGGGACTAGAGCTGATTCCAGTCCACAGAATCTCGTGGAAAGCTGCCAGCCTGCTGGGCTCCGGGGCTCAGGGACACTGTGGTCTAGGCTCAGGGAGGATGCTGTACAGACGCAGTGCTGGCCTTTCCTGCACGTCTAAAAGAGAACAGCTTTTGTTTTAGGAAACCACCAACTCCTAAGTATAAAAATAGTTATAACTGAGAGCTTTAGGGAGCTTTAGAAAGTTAGATCGCATCTGGCTCACAGATGGTTGGCTGTTGATGGTTAAATTGAGGCAGAGATCCACGAAGTGCTAACTGATGACCTCTACTGACCCTTAAAGCTGGGACTAACTTGGACCAAATCTCTGTCTAGAGAAATTTGCGCTTAGATACTACGTTTAGCTGCTGCATGGCTGAGAATAGGGGAAACGGGATTTCTTTATAAACCAGGAGTGTACTCACCCAGGAGAGTAGAATCAGGCCACACCAAGTGAATCATCAAGCAAGCTTCTGGGTTGTACAGAACCTTGTTATTCAGTTGTAACCCTCGTGAGAGGTGGGAGAGCTCCTAGTGCTGGTTTCCAGACCAGTTGGTCTGGGTTGGGGTGGTGGGTAGCTAGTTAATAAACCTCCCTGGGTGTTTCAGATGAAGTGGGACTGAGAGCTCCTATGTATACCCTCACTCCCTTTTGTGGTACATTGACTCTAGATATTTGCACCCCTAAAAGGGTAGGGTTTACAATGTACAATACCCGTCTACACAGTTGAGGAAGGGGCTTTTTTGAAAATCCTGGCTATAATGATAGTAACCAAACTTACAGAGCAGTGACTAAATGCCATGAGCTATTTTTAACTGCTTTAACGTTTTCGACTCCTGTAATCGTTTTAACTACCCTGTTCGTTGGAGACTCCCGTTACATTTCTCAGCCGAGGGGAGGAAGGCGGAGAGAGGCTCAGTAGTTGTCTCCAGTGGGGCGCAGAGTCTGGACGCTGACTCCCGGGCTCTGTTGCCTGTGAGGAAGCTCCCTTCACATTGATGATCAAGAAGCCACTTAGGGCTTCCCTGGTGGTGCAGTGGTTGAGAGTCCGCCTGCCGATGCAGGGGACGCGGGTTTCTGCCCCGGTCCGGGAGGATACCACGTGCCGCGGAGCGGCTGGGCCCATGAGCCATGGCCGCTGAGCCTGCGCGTCCGGAGCATGTGCTCCGCAAGGGAGAGGCCACAATAGTGAGAGGCCCGCGTACCGCAAAAAAAAAAAAAAAAAAAAAAAAAAAAAAGCCACTTAGCGCACGCGGCTGATTCAGAGCGTCGGCATTTCTACTGCTTGGGCTCTTGCTCCACAGCATGTCTTTGTGCCTTGGACCGTGGCATCCAGAACCCTGTGTGATGTGCACGAGATCTGGAAACACCTGCTTGCAGGGTGGGCTGATCCCAGAGCTCTTCCCCACTGCCACCTGTGGTGCTTTTTCTTAAGGATCAATACCACGGCATAGCGGTGAAGAGAAAAAAAAGGTCCCATGGTTTGTGGCCAATTTAACTAGTGTGTGTATATATATATGTATGTATTTTCACTGTAGCATTTTCTATGGTTCTATGTGCTGTGTTTACTGTGGTATTAATCAAGTTGTTTTAAATAGTTTGTTGAGATTAGGAACAGGGCAGTTTATTATATATAATTTAATTTTTTACAAGCAAATTTAGAAATTTACTAATAAATTTAGAAACATTTTACTAACAAATATAGAAATGTATGAGCTTTTTAAAAAAAAACTAGTCATGTATGGAATTGCAGGGAAATAAACAGCTCTGTCTCTACCATCACAAGAGAGTGGATGGTCGTACAAGACTTTAAACACGGGCATGATTTGGAAGGACACCTTAATTGCATGGCTTCATAGATCACAATGCAGCTTCCAAATGCACTGCATTGGGGTTTCCTCCCTTCCCCCTTAAAAAGTGTTTTAGATAGAAAGATGTTTTAAACAATATAGGATTCGTTTTGCACCATCCTCAAATTGCCTGTTTATTTTCTCGTGAACACATGAGCTTATTCTAATTTCTGATTAAGCTGTTCCCATGCTGAATATGAAGCAGCAGTTAAGAATGTGTTTGCTTTGATGGGATGAAGGCATCCGCGGAGGAAAGGAACCTCTGCTCGCAGAGTGCCCTCTGCTGGCGGCTCTGGGTTTTATCAGCAGTCACAGAGCCATCATCCTCTAAGTAACAGAAGGAACATGAACTTGAGAGTCAAAGGCACTTTAAAGCCACCTCCCAGCAACAGCATCCCTCTGCCCTGTGGCCTAGAGTGTAAGGCAGCCCCCGAGGAGGAAGCAGCCCTGTCCCGGTCCTGCATCCCTGCGGAGTTGCCAAGCCCGAGCGAGTGGGCGCCTTCAAGTGCCTCTGCTGTATCACTGTGATCAATACTTGAGCATATTTTAAAACACAATGTAGCGGGCTTCCCTGGTGGTGCAGTGGTTGAGAATCCGCCTGCCAATGCAGGGGACACGGGTTCGATCCCTCGTCTGGGAAGATCCCACATGCCACAGAGCAGCTAAGCCCGTGTGCCACAACTATCGAGCCTGTGCTCTAGAGCCTGTGAGCCACAACTGCTGAGCCCACACGCCACAACTACTGACCCGCATGCCTAGAGCCCTGTGCTCCACAACAAGAGAAGCCACAACAATGAGAAGCCCGCGTACCACAACGAAGAGCAGCCCCTGCTCGCTGCAACTAGAGAAAGCCTGCGCGCAGCAACGAAGACCCAACGCAACCAGAAATAAATTAAATAAATAAATTAAAAAAAAAAAACCCACAATGTACTGGGATAATGCAAAATTTATGACATGGTTGGGTTTTCCCCCCAAGCAGGGAACTAGCGAAAGTAGGAAGTTTAAAAATTATCTTGACATAATAAAGCCGAGGGTAATTACTCTGATCTGATTGATCCCTAATACATTTTAATTTTTATTTATTATTTATTTTATTTTTAAATAAATTTATTTATTTTATTTGTCTATTTTTGGCTGCATTGGGTCTTCGTTGCTGTGCACGGACTTTCTTTAGTTGCAGTGAGCGGGGGCTACCCTTTGTTGCCGTGCGCAGGCTTTTCATTGTGGTGGCTTCTCTTGCTGCGGAGCACGGTCTCTAGGCGAACAGGCTTCAGTAGCTGTGGCACGCGGGCTTCAGTGGTTGTGGTTCGCGGGCTCTAGAGCGCAGGCTCACTAGTTGTGGCGCACGGGCTTAGTTGCTCCGTGGCATGTGGGATCTTCCCGGATCAGGGCTCGAACCCATGTCCCCTGCATTGGCAGGCGGATTCTTAACCACTGCACCACCAGGGAAACCCTGCATTTTGATTTTTAAAGAATTGTTTGAAATATACAGTGATCTGAGCTGAAAGAGGTTGAAAGAAGACCATCTTACCTGTGACAGATAAAATCTGGGGAGTCAGTAAGGCACCATGTTCGTTTAAGGGGAAAAAGCTCCAGAAAGTCATAACAGGTATGATGACTTTGTTGGGGTGTGTGTGTTTCTGCTGTCGTTGACGACTTTTCCTCTTAAGGTTTTATTGGAAACACGAGAGTCAAGGGCAACCTCTACCCTTCAAGTCAATATATGTACTTGTCAGACGAGAACACTGAACTAAAAACATCCTGCTCTTGGCTGTGCTTTGTAAAGGCCATTCTGTTTTGGAAGGGGTTTTAAACATGCTTTGTGATATCCCAAATGCAAAGGCAAATAATACGAAGTTAAAAGTTTTTGAGCTGGAGGCCTTGAGCATGTGTCCTGACATGATGAGGGAGTGCTGTTCAACAGGGGCTGCCCTGTTGAACACCGAGTGTGAGTGGCCCTGTGCCCACCGGAGATGGAGCAGCCAGGCCTGTCCCTCAGTTCCTGACCATCATGGGGCCCCCATGGATGCTTCCTGTGATCATGGTTGGCAGGGACCCTGTGCTCTGAGCCAGTTTACTCTTAAAATGTGTGGTAGGAAACGTAAAATGTAAAACAGCTAGTGGGAAGCAGCCACATAGCACAGGGAGATCAGCTGGGTGCTTTGTGAACCACCTAGAGGGGTGGGATAGGGAGGGTGGGAGGGAGGGAGATGCAAGAGGGAGGAGATATGGGGATATATGTATATGTATAACTGATTCACTTTGTTATAAAGCAGAAACTAACACACCATTGTAAAGCAATTATACTCCAATAAAGATGTTAAAAAAGTAATAAAATAAATCACACTACATCTAAAATGTTTAAATGACTATTTAGAAAATTGTAACAAATGGAAAATTATATACAAAAACATCTGTGTAAAAAAAAAAATGTGTGGCAGGTAAACTATGACTTGTTTTCTCTGAAGGTGATGTCCACCAGAAGATGCAAGGGTGAAGGACAGGGTGGCGACGGGTGAAATCTTACTTATTACTATTTAGAAAATAACAAGCCAATGTTTTTCTAGTGTAGAGCTTATATATTTATAACTTAATAGATGCTTAGTTGAAGGTAATGGTGTAACGCAGTACACGTTTTTCTTTTTTCGTCTAACTCAGATTGGCAGTGATACTTAATGCTTTATGTGTATCTTCCATCAGATACTGAATCATCCTACTTGTTAGATCTCTCACCTTCTTCTTCAGTCTTGTCCTGATGGGTGAAAGTGGGGCTTCTGACGGCTCCGGGAGATGCCGGTCCAGCAGCGTCTGTGACTTGAGCTGTGGGGGTTGAGCACCCCGGTCACTTGCCCATCCCTTGTGCACATTGGACACTCTCAGGGAGAGGGACCCCCACGCGCCCCCCCCCCCCCCCCGCCTCATCCAGCAGAGTCCAGATGCTAGCCAAGTGTCCCTGCAGTGCTTGGGAAATGAAGCGCTGCTTCATTTGATGATGAAGGAAAACCCATCATTTTCCTTCTTCACATGGTTTACTTTACACTCTATTCTTTCCGGGGTTGTTTGACTCTTTTCAAAGACAGCATGGAGATACAGGAAAGAAAGAGAGAAACTTAACTTAAAGGTTAGAATTCTGTTATCTTTAGAACGCAACTTCCTCGCCTCTGGCATTGATTTTATTTGGTTGCCACTGGTCTTTGTGAAGAGTGGACCTTGCTTGGGATTTACACTTAACCGAGTCCAGTTTGCTTCCGTATCGTATTCCTTTGTGTAAGCTTTGTCAAGGGGGCTTGAATATTTGGTGTAGATTTAGAATTAATGCATCACCCTTCTCAAGATACTTACATTGCCTTTCTGCTGTGATGGGGCCGAAAGTTGTATCAAAAGCCCTCTAATTAGTCTGAAAAGTTCTGTCTTCTTAGTTCATAACATTGTGACTTCTCATTAAATGAGAGTGACAGTCCTTAAAGGCAGATTATTTTATTTAAATTATGATGGATTTTGCCTTCTTAAATAACTGGGCACATTTTAAGGACTTTAGTGGTATATATTTGTGTATCTGTAGGTTTTATTTTAGATGAGTTGAGAAGACGTCTTGACATGGTACAAAATGGCATCATTTCAAAGGCAGCTTTTCTGTTTTTTTTTTTTTAAAGAAAAGGAAGGAAGGAAGAAAAAAAAGAAAGAAAAATTGAGTGTCAGTCATCTGCACTCTATTTACATTCACTTGTGGGAGCAATTGTTTCCCAACATGCCTTGCACCACAAGCTGAAATTTTGGTGCCAGTCCCCTAGTGTGTGGGTCCATCCAGAACAGAGACAAGTTTTTGCAGGAATGTCATGTGACTGTAGGACAGGCCCACACAGAGGCTTTGTGTCAAAACAAACACTCACCAAGGCCAGATGGGCTTTGCCTCTTGTTCGGACACCATAGATTTTCAGGAAGAATGGGCCCTAGTGTTCACATATGCGGATGCGCTGGTGTTATACTAATTCAGTCAGTTTCGTGCTATTCATGGCTCTGCTGTGACGCGAGCAGGGCGGTATCTTTGTAGCAGGAGGAGGTCAGAGGGCCGGGCTGGACACGCCTGATGCCACGGGTGCAGGGGCCGCTTCTCTTGCTCACACAGCACAGGTCAGACGGGTTTTCTGTTTTCCTTGTCCAGTCTTGTTGACCTGCTATTTACTTTCGTCCTTTGATAAACAGGAAGCGCTGCTGCTGTGCTCGGAGGGGGTGTTTTAAGGACCTGTTATTGTTAAACACATTTGAGGGTTGGGAGTTTCACCTAGATAGGATTTAACTTCAAAAAGAGGAAGGAGGGATTGGGGGTGGGGGTGGGGGGAGAATGTAGTCCCAAAATAATCCCATAAGCCTTAAAATTTTGGAATTAAAAAAAAATGATTTGGGGTCTTTGGAAATGCTTGTCAGATCTCAGATTGCGGGTTCACATGTGCTGCTTCTGTGGGTGACATCTTAGCTTGTTTAAATAGTTGTTTAGAGCAAACATGAAGCTCTAGATGACATCTGGATTAGGGCTTGAGTGTCAGCGATTCCCAGTTGGGTTTAGAGAGCCTCTTCTGAGTTCAGAGAGACTCTTCTGTAGCCTGGCCCCCGGGGGTCCTGTGTGTGCAGCTCAGCTCAGCACAGTCCGGTCCTGGGGAGGGAGAAAAAGTCAAGTAGGAGACAAGTGCTGATAGTGTGTGTTGAGTCTGGGCTTTATTCCCTGCTATTCAAACATGCCATGTATGTCTTGGCTTCCACCTTTGTCCTAAGAGATGTCCCCCATTTGAGGTGACACATAATTCCTTCATGAAGTGTTCTTTGTCTTTTCTGAGTTTTTGTAATTCCTGTACCACTTGGTTGGTATTTAATTTTGATAACTGGATATTGTTAGTGAACTTTCCACATACCTATGGCTTGCCTCCCAAAGTTGATTTGAAAGTCTTGGAGAACAGGGGCCTTACATAGACCTGGCAGTACGCGCTTTGTCCTAAAACACAAGTACTACTTTCAGACCGAGCGTTAAGATCTTCATCATCTGGTGGTGTGTAACGTGCCACCCTGTTATCTGCAGCTGTTAAACTGGGTAGTAAGTGTACAGTGTTTTCAGTCATTGGGAGCCTCCACGTGGATGGATGTTCTTCCATATCCTCGACTGTTCCTGCTGGCAGGAATCTTCCAGTAATCTGGACGGGCCTGTGGCCTTGCTTCCTGCTCTCCCTGGGTTTGGAAAGGTGGATGGGATCAACAGAGCTCAGAACGCTGCTGCTGCAAAGACACATGTTTGTAAACGTGTGTCAACAGAGAATGTTGTAGGGGAGGTTACGTAGTTTTAATTTTGCATCACAAGTTGCTTTCAGGATTGCATTATGGTGGTCGTGGAAATGCTTATCTTCCTTCCACTTTGAGAAGGAGAGCGGCCTGGAGTGTGTTGAATTTTTGTGACTGCTCGAGCAATGTGTGAACGAACCTCAGAGGTAGCCCACCCCCTTCACTGAGAGACACACACGGCCTCAGGTGTTTGCAAGGAGGAAATGATTGTGCCGCGTCGGCCCGTGGGTCCTTTCGCTGCCCTTTTTCGTGGCTACTGACTGATGAACGGGCTATGCGCCCACTGGAGCCCCTGTCGTTAAAGCCAGGCTTCCTTGCCCCACCCACTCTATGTGTGCATGTTCAAAGCTTCACAGACCAGCTTTACTTCTGTTTTGCTGTCCCCCACCCTGTCTGATAAGTTTATAGTTCTATACAAGTTCTATACAAGTTCTATTGTTATTTGAGGTTAGTCCGTTTCACCCTTGAATCACTAGTTGTGTAGTTAGGTTTTCCCTGAGTTCCCATACAGCTAATTTGCTTCTCTGCTTCCATGCATGTTTTTTATCGGAAACTTTAAAGTAATGCGGCAGAACAGGGTTAGTACAGGCTGGTTGGGTTTGGGCTGGCTATGTTTTCTGTTTCAGTGCTTCGACTGTGCCGCTCAGTGTGTTTTGGTTCGTTTGTTTGTTTCTGAGATACTGTGCACCATAATTTCTCAGAAGCAATAAATTGAAGGCACCGTTAACCTAAATTTCAAATACCTCATATGGGAAAATTTTACAAGGACAGCGAACTAAGCATGTATCTAAGGGATTAAGAAATTATACGGTATTAACCTGCATCATCTCCTTTATGTTATTTCATAAAGTGTCTTGGAGCCCTTCCTTTAAAATTCCCCCATTTCAAATGTACTTGAAATTGACCAGATAAACCCAGATGACTTTATGAGTCGCACTAGGGATTTTCAGGAGAAATCTAAGCGCCAACGCATTTTGAAACAAATGAGTTTGTAAAGGAGTACAAACTGATCTTTGGTTTGAGATCACCAGTAGCGTGTCGATGAGTTTTGGGCTTTGTGGCCGTGTTGAAGCGAGAGTCCCTGTTGTTTCGTCCGCTAGCGACTCCAGGGGGCAGGGACCGTTTGCTGCCATAAACCCTGCGTCTGTCCAGGGCCTGCCGTAGCGCGGATGCTCCGCAGGTGTGCGAGGGCGTGAATCAGGTCCGCGGGCTCCTTAGCGGGGATAACTGTAAAGCGTGCACGCCTTCGAGACGTGGGTGTGCGTGCTGTGCAGAGACAGGACAAAGCGTGAAGCGGGATGGAAGGCCGACGCTGGGGAGAGGTAGAGGTTAGCGGCAAGTGGCATTTGGGTAAAGCTTTCCACAGGGGAAGAGGTGGGGCTGGCTTTCCAGGAGGGTCCAAACGAGTCGCAGCAAGCTGAGCGGCAAGGAGATCCCGCGGACCCACCGGCCTGGATCTGGGTGTATGCGGGGCCTGTGTGCCCTTTGTCTGTCGCTCGTCTCCCTCCTGAAAATCATCCCGAAAGCTGGCGCGTGTTCCTCGCCTGCAGAGATGTCCGTGGTCATAAGACTCGGGAGGACTCCCCGGCTCTGGCCCATCTGTCGACGACACCATCACTGCTCCCTCCCTGGATCCATGGTGGCCGCGGCCTGGCGGGAGGAGGACGCCCACCTCCGGCCTCGGCGGTCGCCGCAGACACTGGGTCAGGCCCCTCCTCCTTCCCTCCCGAGGGCCGGCGGTCTGAGCCGCGCTCTGAGCACCGCCCGTCCCGCCTCGGGGCCAGGCGTGCGAGGTGCTGGTGCTGCGGCCCTCCCCGCCCCGGACCCCTCGCGGCGGGGGACTGCGCTGGATTTAGGTGTAGGGGCCACAGAGTGCGGCTGGACGGCTGCGTGCCCAGGCTTCCAACGAGGAGACCCCAGGTAGGTGCAAGTTCTCCATCAAAACCCACCGTTTCCTCACCATCTCCTCTGTTAGTTCAGGAGTATTTATTCTGATTCAGCCTGGTCGGGTACTGCCAGGTGTAAGGAATTAATTGTGGATTTTTAAGCAATTTGAGATAACTTCTTTAAAGAAAAACTGGGAGTCGGTTTTTGGATTAAGTAATATGAGGGGGCAGTGGAGAGCTGCTTTGGGGTCAGATATGGTTGGTTCGTTTTAGAATTCTGAGCTATTTAGAGTTTCTCATGTTTCAGGGAGGCTTTCTTTCCAGGTCAGAGAAATTCCTGTTGGTTTGAGTCAGCCTCTCTTGTTGGCTGGTTGGAGAGTAAATAGGAGAGGGAAGATTTTTCTTCTGTTAAGCTGGGTGAAAGCCCTAAGAATCTCTTAGGTTGGTTATTTCTTTATAAACACTAGAAAAACATTCAGCATTTTAGTTCGCTTTAAAAGATCTCAGATATTGCCTGAACTGCACAGGTGCCGTGGGCCGCTGAGGCTGAAGGGTGGCTCCCTGCCCTGAGGGGACCGAGGCCTGGTTTTAATGGTTATGGGTTGTATTTTTCTGCCGCTTGGAATCCAGCACTGCCATGTGCATGGCTGGAATGAAACGCTTCTTAATCAGTGTGTCTTTATAGGTAGCATGGGGTAAAGCACTACTTCCTCATACTGAAGTTAGTCAAGTCTGTTAATTGGTGGGTGATATATTTTTCATTTTTTTTTTCCATTCTTTAAAAAGAAATTATTTATTTAAATTTATTTATTTTTGGCTGCGTTCGGTCTTCGTTGCTGCGCGCCAGCTTTCCCTAATTGTGGTGAGCGGGGGCTACTCTTCGTTGCGGTGTGCGGGCTTCTCATTGCGGTGGCTTCTCTTATTGCAGAGCATAGGCCCTAGAGCATGCGGGCTTCAGTAGTTGTGGCACACGGGCTCAGTAGTTGTGGCTCACGGGCTCAGTAGTTGTGGCTCGTGGGCTTAGTTGCTCCGCGGCATGTGGGAACTTCCCGGACCAGGGCTCAAACCCGTGTCCCCTGCATTTGCAGATGGATTCTTAACCACTGCACCACCAGGGAAGCCCTTTTTTTAAGCAAAAAAAAAAAAAAAAAAAAAAAAAGAAGAAGAAAGGACTCTATCTTGATCAAATTTTCCCTTCCACATTTGTCCCCTTGACGAATCTGTTTGATCCTCGTGCAAGAGGCAGTGTGTCAGAAAGAGCATAGCAGGAATTTAGAAGTCGGCGTCATGAGCTGAAACTCCCTTTCCTCTTCATCTGTAATTACATGTGTGACGATCTCAGGTTAGGTTTCCTGCTCCCCTGTCCTCACATCTGCACACGGAGCTGAAAGCATTTCCCACGAATGAGTGTCGTGAAAACAGTCACTGTGCATGAGTGGCCCCACCGCTGGCCCTTTGTGGAGTCAGGGCAGGGATGGGGAGGTCCAGGGGAGGCCCAGAGCAGGCACCTACCTTCAGAGCTCTGGTGGTCCCCATGCCTGGAAGGAGAGGCTTGGAGTCTGGGCGCAGAATCCTGTAGATCTACATTGTTTTTAGGGACTCGGGTTCATATGCTACCTCACACCCCTTCTCCGATGTCTCTGGCCCATCAGGTGACAGTACTGCCCACACCCTGCTTTGGGCATCCCGACACTCACCGGGACATGAGCAGGAAGAACTTGGCTGGTCCAGGTGAGCTGTTGTCTGGCCCACCCTTTCATGGGTCGTAGGTAGGTTTATCCAGGCGTAAACTCACTTTTTCCTGGTCTTCCAGACCTGCGGTGGTGCTCAGCATGCAGCTCTGTGGGTGAGCATGAAGGTGTTTCTGCTGGAGATTGGGTTCCTTTACATTGGAAGGGTAGAGTATCTGGAAGGTTTCTTTCCCCATAGCTCACGTCGTCAGGAATGTCAGCCGGGATAGTCACACTGCGGTTCTTGAGTGAGCTCTGGGGTCTGAGGATACAGGGTGAAGGGGGTGTGATCATGACAAGGCAGCCGTGTCCACGGGGTTTCTCTTGGCAGTTAGGGGAGCACAAGCCTGCGTTTGTTGATTACAGTCTCTGAGAAAGCCTTGTTGAAATTTTTTTCTTTGCCCAATAGGGTTATTACTTTATTCATATATATTTTACACTTTATTTATACAACAATATGGTGTTTTGTTCATTGTTCTGTGCTCAAAAGAGCAGAAGATGCTCCCTGCCTTTCGGGAACTTATCTAGAGATAACAAAACACCACTCATGTACAAGGAGATAGGCTATGAAGTGACAAATTTGTGGTCTAGATGAACACCTTGGGGTTGGAGCACATTTCACACAGGAGGTGCTTGTGTTCTCCATCAGGAGAGGCACAGACAGCCTGGGCCGTTGGAGCTGTGGGTGTGAAAGCGTGCAGATGTGTGGAGTGGGAGGAACTAGCGTTTACTGAGCACCAGCTGTCTCAGGCGCTGCTCCGAGTGCTGGGGGTGGGATCCATGGAGAGCCCGGGCCTGGAGAGACCATTGAGTGCTTGGCCAAGGACGTTGGGTCTTAACGTTTAGGATGTAGTGAGTCACTGGAAGTGACTCATCACGGGGCAGGGACACGATGAAACAGGTGTTCTGTGAAGATGGAGGTGGTTGCAGAATGTGGACAGGATTGGGAAGGGAGTGGTCTGGAACCAGTGAAATGAGTTAGCAGGTGATTCCATTATTGAGAACAGGAGGAGAAGGAAGGGGAAAGGAAGGGATGTGTTCACTCGTTATTTAAGGTGATACAGTTATAAGATTGCACATATATGTTTGCTATGGAAAACCAGAAGGTACAGACAAGGGCTGCCAACTGTGTGTAGCCGTTGGTACCTTTTGTCCGTGTCTGCAGGTTGCACTGTCTTCAGACTAAAGATGAGATGATACCTTCCATGATATTCTGTGCACAGTATTTACATTGCTGTTTAGTGTTTCATTGATAGGATGTGCTCAGCCAATTTCTAATTGTTGGTTATGTGGCTGGTTTCCTATTCTGTATTACTGTTTCTTAAAACATCTGATTTCATATATACATCTTGACCATGTAGACAGACATTTTCAATTCCTGGGTTAATGGGTATGTTCAATTTTAAGCGTATTGATGCATAGTACCAAATTCTCCCTCCCTGCAACTCACCCCTAACTACCTCACATATCCCCTAAAAACAAGAATATTCCTTTATATAATTACTCTTTACTGCTCACATCCAGGAAATTTTCCAATTGTCAATTCTGTCACATGATATGACAGATTCTTCAATTATCCCAGCACTGTTTTGTTTTGTTTTGTTTTTTTTAATTAAATTTTCTCTCCAGATGCAGGATCCATTCTAGGATCATATATTGCATCCAGATATTAGGCAACGTGGATTTTTTTTTAAAAGAAATCAGTGCAGTTGTGTTATTAAAGGTCTCATATTCTGGACTTGTCTAGTTGTTTCCTTGTGGTGTCATTTGACTTGATTCTCTATCCCCTGTATTTCCTGTAGAGAGGCTAGGTTTATGGCTTGATTAGATTAAGTCCGAGGAGGATGTTGCTGCCAGTAGAAATGAAGATAATAAGTTGCTTTTAGGGGGAAGATAAGGAATATAAGCTTCATAAATTAGAATCAAAATGGGACTTGATAAAAATGTTGTTCAGTTATTAGTTGTTCCCAAACAGACATGCTTTTATTCATGATATTAAAATTTCCTGGCAAGCAATCAAACAAGCTCCCCGGGGAATTCAGACAGTTCCCAAAGTCGCATGCAGTGAGAGAGGTCGATGTCTGAGGCTGGTGTGCCTGGAGGGCTCTGGTCTAGAGATATGGATTTTGCAATTCTCTGCAAAGAGCTTAGAGGGGAAACAACTCGGAGAAAGAATTTGTATCCCATACTGACTGCGGAATTTGTATCTGACACTGCGAATATATGTATAACCACCTATATGGTCATCCCAGGAATGTCAAACATATGTGTATGTATTCATGGTGACGGTTTTTAAGATGTAGTAACAAACAGTTTGATTTAAGAAGTGTTCATGGGACTTCCCTGGCGGTCCAGTGCAGGACCTGTGCTTCCATTGCAGGGTGCACAGGTTCGATCCCTGGTCGGGGAACTAAGATCCCGCATGATGCGCGGAGCGGCCAAAAAAAAAAAAAAAAAAAGTGTTCATGATAAGCGTTAACCCATGTATTTATGAGCTAAAACATAATACATAACGATACATAGAAGAAACACAAAGCGTTTCAGCCTTGAGAAATGTCGATTCAGTCGGACCAGGATAGAGCCTGAGATTTGGAACTTCTGATTAGTTTTCAGGTGATGCTGATCTGGGATGGAATCCCACTTAGAGAGCTACTGCTTCAAATCATGGATGAGATTAGAACTGTAGTGTAATACTTAGGTGAGTGGTTTTTCAGACTTGATTTTTTAAACAGGCAAAACTTTTTTATTAAAATAAATATTTCATGGACCTCCCCATTATGCAAAATATTTAAAAAATGGTGCTGTTGGGAAGAGATTGGGAGGAAGGGCTGTAGGAAGACGAGCGCCTGTGATGCTGTCGTTGGAAACCATCCGTGTGGGTCTGAGAAAGTGCTGGGAATGAGTCGGCAGACGTAGAGCCCAGTCCCGGCTGACAGCAGTTTTTTAGTTGTGACTTCCTGTCAGCAACTTACACGCTCTGAGTCTCAGTTTTTTCATTTGAAAATAGGGATTATAAACCCTCCCATCACATTAGATAATGCACATGAATGCGATGCAAATGTAACTGGTGGTTACTGCATTCTCCTTCTTGCCTTGACTCCGTTCAGAGCCAGCTCTGTGATCTCTTGTACATGATTTCTGTGGAGTGGGGCCGGAATCGGAGAGCATCCATGGCTCAAGCGATCTCTACGTTGTTCTGAAAGTGATGTCACAGGTAGAGAGGTCAAGAATGGGCTGCTTTCCCCCATTACTGGGCTAATATGCGACCCTATGAGAGATTATGTGCTGGTTCTAATAAAGCAAAATGCCGGAATGTTATTTCCTTGAAGTTGGAATTCACCTTTGGTTTCAGGCTGCCTTGTTCGTTTTTGATTGACATATTAAATGAAGCCATCCACTCTTCAAGGGCGGCAGCAGGTTTGTGGTTTGCTCTGTTGTGTTGTGGTGATGAGGTGGTGGCATGGGTGTTGGGTGTGGTTTGGGGTGGAAAAGTGGGGGGCAGCGGAGTGCACTTACCACGAGGCACTGGCTGGTATTTAATGGTGATCTGTGTTGAACAGCAGCTATGTTTTCTGCCTTTATTGAGAAGGCAGCAAAAAATCTGTGTAATGTTACTGCAGCAAAATTGGAAATGGGTCCTGTGGTTTGAATTTATACTTGATAGGCATTTTGGAAGTGGAAATGATTAAAGTAGCGAAGGTCAAAACCGCACGTATAGTCGGCCCTCCGTATCCGTTATATGTGGGTTCTGCGTCTCAGATTCAATCTTATCTACAGATTTCAATTGAAAATATTTTAAAAAATCCCAGAAAGTTCCTAAAGCAAAACTTGAATTTACCACTTACACAGGCAGCTATTTACATAGCACTCACATTGTATTCAGTGTTATAAATCATCTAGAGATGATGTAGACAGGGGGATGTGGTAGGTTATATGCAAACACTGCACCATTTTGTACAAGGGACTTGAGCGCCTGTGGATTTTGGTGTCCTGGAACCAACCCCCCCTACAGATACTGCGGGAGGACTCTACCACGTCTGTCTTGAAATACCAATGATTCATTAAAAAGAAAAAAAAGAACTTTGGAACATATTTTAAATGTCTTGTGTTTGGTTTAAGTAGATTGGAGAGATACTTAACCAAGAGTATCTAGCATGAGGCATCAATCCTCGATTGTGCTCTTCTAGTGACTTGAACGAGGAAGTGCTTTCTGTCAATAAGTGTGATGTCATTACCAATGACTTCATTTGTCCCCAGACACAGTTATCCTGGGCTCATGGGATGGACGGTTGCTAACCTTGAAGCCCTGTGCCCCGCACGTTATTTTAAGGCATTTTTCAAACGGTTCCTCGTCTTTTTGCTTCTGAACATTATAGATGTGCAGAGTGAGATAGTTCTACCAGGATTCTCATGAAAAAGAGCAGTACCTCCTACATATGTTGCCGTTTCCAACTCTTGTACCTGATCCTTTCCATGTTCTCCTCCATATTTCTGTGTGAGTGCTTACGTCGGTTCTTTTTTTTGCAGGGCCGGGGGTGGGGGTGTCATCTGTCTTTTGACTCAATGTGGCAGATTTAACCCTGTTTCACTGCCCCAGGCGTGCTTTGACTCTCTCTCTCTCTCTCTCTCTCACACACACACACACACACACACACTTTTTAGACCTCTTTCCCCCCAAAGTAGTTATAATTTTGATTAAATACTTGATGTTCACACTATTTTCCATATTAAAAGCTTCTCATAGCTGAACCATGTATGAAAGATACCTCGATTACTCTTTCTTTCCTTCACAAGTTTTGTGTTTTCCCTGAAATGAACAACTTTTTTTTTTTTCCATTTGGTTGGTCTTCTATGAATTTGCAGCTAATTCCATCCCAGCTCTGCCAGCTGTTAAGTAGCATCTGGGTGTGTTGAGTTGCGTCGGGTCCTTTCCCGGCCTGGTCTTGGGGATGGCCCCTGGCTGGACCGCCCCCTGGCAGTTCTCTCCTGTGTCTGCCCCCTGCTTCACCTGCCATGCCTTCCTCACTCACGGTTATGTCTTGGGTTTTGTTGGTGCTCATCCTCTAGTGTTCACTTGAGAAAGGTACAGAGAGGGTAATTTTTTAGAGACACCGCATTTCTAAACATGTCCTTTTCTACCTTCACTCACACTTCTCTGGTAGTTGTTGGCTGAAGTCTAGAATTCTATGTTATAGACCATTTCTCTTAGGAATTTTGCAGTCAGTATTCTATTATCATCTAGATTTTGGTGTTGCTCTTGAGAAGGTCCAACCCATTCTGATTTCTGATTCCTTTTCCCTTTGTTGTGGTGACTTGTATTTTACTTTTTGGAAGTTCCTTCCTTCCTTCCTCCCTCCCTCCTTCCCACCCTCCCTCTTCTGGCATCTGATTCTGCTAAAACCTCACCACAAACCTTTCCCACATCTTTTCAGTGAACGTAATCTTTTCCTCTTCTGAACTCACAAAGCATTTTTATGTTTAGTTTTCTTATGACTCATGGTCTGTCTCTTTTTAACTCTTTGTTTTATCTGATAAATTTTAATTTCTCACAGTAGGTAATGATTGTCAGTGCTTCCCACATAGTAAATACTCAAGTCTTTTGGATCAACATGAAGTTTCTAGTCTTAACGTTTACAAGTATATTCTCACTTGAAGATTTGACAGGATATAGACCATTGCTGTACGCCATGGTTAATGCAAGAGTAGGGTACTGTTTCTATTTGTAGATGCTTTTCTTGAAACTTGCACAGGCATAAAATATGCAGTGCTTGTCTGTTACCCAGGTCATCACTCGCAAAAGTTCAGTATCTTGTTGTACAGTGTGACAATGCTCTTTATGGAGTGTGAGAGATTTCTTGAAATTTGGATAGGAGTCAGTCTTTCATTAGGACTTTTCCTGCACTGTATTCTCTTCCTGTGTCCTGGGATAGGGTGGGTATCAGCATTCTTTGCAACTTGGATCTTATCATATCTCTGTGCTTTCATTCTAGCTGGTCATAGAAATGTTGCCTCCATCTTTTTTCCCAGTCATCTTGGGGGAGAAGCAGTGATTCTGTGTGTGGTTTTGCCTCCCAATTCCTTCTCTGGGCTTGGATCCATCCTGGGGAGCCTCGTCTGGAGGGGACATTTGCTTCTTGGTAGCCCTCTCTCCAGCCACTTGTTGGATGAACCTTGTCTCTTATTTCTTGCTCATGTGTGATGGATTTTTGTTCATCATACTGTAAACTTATTATTAGTGTTTAAATCTTTGGTTATTTTATATGTACATACCATAAGTGAAACTTTTTAAAAAAAAATCGAGTGTTGTGTCATGTTTGTTTTTTAACCCAATGACAGGTCTACAGATTGTAGAATCAATGTTTTTGGTATTTTTAAAAGTGGCTTATCACAGCTTTCTGTTCAGGTACATTTCTAAGTTTCTACAGCCAGGACAGCAATGATTTCCGTTATTATTTCAAACTTAGTGTAGACTGACACAAAGTGGAATCAACGAATATGGCCTAAATTTTTCAGAAAAGTTTTCCCTCACGGGTACTTGACTGTTCCTTGAAAACACAGCGAGTGCTCTGGGTATCGAGAGAGAATCGTGTGCATGAAGGCTGTCAGTTAAAATCTCCTGAGAGACTACTCTTCCAAAGAGTTGTATTTCTCAGTGGCAAAAAGCCTCCCTCCTGGTGTTCGTACTCTTGTGGGAGGAGGTCTTTTTCACGTGCACTGCTCAAATCTGAGTTTTTAGTCATCTCGAGATGACTGATGATTCCCTCTTGGCGCCTTCCCTCCAAATGGTCCTTTCCATTCAGCACATGGTATGGAGTGACGTTTAATAAGCACCGGCCTGATGAGTGCCTTGATATGGTGTTGTCAGGGCTACTTGGCATAGCCGACCGTCGAATTAGGACCCCTCTGGAGGCGGAAGTCAACAACTGAATCTCAGAATTAGACTTGATCAGATCGTTGAAGGATGCTGAGCCAGGTTTGCAGAGTGTTTCAAGGAGGAGGGAGTGACCAGCGGCATCGTATTCTGCTGATAGACCAAGGAAGATGGGTCTGGAGATCTCCTTTAGCAACATGGAGGCTGTTGGTGACCTTGACAGACAGTTTTGGAACCATGGTGGGGAGGAAGCCTGATTGGAACAGGGTTATGGGAGAAGAATCTGAGACGACAGATCTTTAAAAAATTTTGCTGTCAAGAGGGTCGAGGTGTGGTAGCTCGAGGGCAAAGTATGGTCAACAGAAGATTTTGTACTATTATTTTAGCGTTTGGAAAAATACAGTATTAACAGTTTTTAAAGGCTCAAAGTTGACATCTGAGTACTATTTTGCATACTGTTACGGCTTTTAAAAAATTTTATTGAAGTATAGTTGTGTTGTGTTAATTTTTGCTGTACAGCAAAGTGATTCAGTTACACACACACACACACACACACACACATATATATATACATTCTTTTTAAAAAATATTCTTTTCAATTACGGTTTATCATAGGATATTGAATACGGTTCCCTGTGCTGTACAGTTGGACCTTATTGTTTATCCATCCTCTCTATATTAGTTTGCATCATACCTTCATGGTTTTTAGATACATTAACAGTGAGGCTGGAGATAGAGCTCTAACCTTCCTTGGGGTGTTCCGGTCGGTCAGGAGAAGCTCTTGGAGAAGAGGATGGCTGAGGAGTCTTGATGGGTGGGAATGGTCAGCCTGGGGGGTAAGGTGGGTCCCCAGGCACTGGGCATGCGAGGAGGGGTGCAGTTACACAGGGCACAGTGCGGGCTGTGAGAGGGGAAGTGGTGGGAGAGAGGCTGGACCGTAGCAGGTTTTCATTTAAGAGGCTGGGAAATCTTGAGGAGGGACTTTATTTCAGAGGAGCAGCTCCAAGTGTTATAGAAAGGCAGTAGGTTGTGATCTCATGTGGAAAGAGTGCAGAGGATTAAGAGGCTTTCAGAGTGTGTTTTATAAGCTACATTTTCGAGGTCAGCCTGCTTCTGTGTGCACAGAGTTGTTTTAGAAGTGGAAGCTGATAGTTAGGTTGGTTAGGTCATCCTGCAGCTTGCTTGGGGGAAGCGGAGGGCAGGATGGATCAGTGGTAAGTGGCTGGGGGTGATGACTTTCTCTTTATGCGCCACCAGGTTATTCATTCTTCCCCATTTCTCTTGGAGAGTTAATACCATTTGGTAAAGAAGAGTAGGAGTAGAGTTTGCTTCAGGACTTTGTTCTTCAACAGCTCAACAATTCCAGAAACGACAAATTCTGGAGCCTGGCTGGACTCACAGCAGCAGGTTTCTTAAGAACTCTCTGGATGACATTGTAACCAGGGAATTACGCAGAGTAAGGACCAGTGAGTGAAGGGGATGCCAAGGGTGTGTGTGTGGTGTGTGTGTGTGTGTGCTGTGTGGTGTGTGTGGTGTGTGTGGTGTGTGATGTGTGTGTGTGGTGTGTGTGTGATGTGTGTGTGTGGTGTGTGTGTGATGTGTGCGTATGGTGTGTGATGTGTGTGGTGTGTGATGTGTGTGTGTGGTGGTGTTTGTGTGGTGTGTGTGGTGTGTGTGTGGTGTGTGGTGGTGTGTGTGTGGTGTGTGTGGTGTGTGTGTGATTGTGTGTGTGGTGTGTGTGGTGTGTGTTTGGTGTGTGGTGGTGTGTGGTGGGGTGTGTGTGGTGTGTGGTGGTATGTGTGTGGTGTGTGTGGTGTGTGTGTGGTGTGTGGTGTGTGATGTGTGTGTGTGGTGTGTGGTGGTGTGTGCGTGATGTGTGTGGTGTGTGTGGTGTGTGATGTGTGTGTGTGGTGTGTGGTGGTATGTGTGTGTGTGGTGTGTGATGTGTGTGTGTGGTGGTGTGTGTGGTGTGTGTGTGGTGTGTGTGTGGTGTGTGATGTGTGTGTGTTTGGTGTGTGCGTGGTGTGTGTGGTGTGTGTGTGTGATGTGTGTGTGGTGTGTGTGTGATGTGTGGTGTGTGTGGTGTGTGTGATGTGTGTGTATGGTGTGTGATGTGTGTGTGTGGTGTGTGTGGTGTGTGATGTGTGTGTGTGGTGGTGTGTGTGTGTGGTGTGTGTGGTGTGTGATGTGTGTGTGTGGTGGTGTGTGTGGTGTGTGTGTGGTGTGTGTGTGTTTGGTGTGTGCGTGGTGTGTGTGGTGTGTGTGTGTGATGTGTGTGTGTGGTGTGTGTGTGGTGTGTGTGTGTGGTGTGTGTGGTGTGTGGTGGTGTGTGTGTGGTGTGTGTGTGATGTGTGTGGTGTGGGCAGTGTGTGGTGATGTGTGTGTGTGGTGTGTGTGGTGTGTGGTGGTGTGTGTGTGGTGTGTGATGTGTGTGGTGTGTGTGTGGTGTGTGTGGTGTGTGGTGGTGTGTGTGTGGTGTGTGATGTGTGTGTGTGGTGTGTGTGTGGTGTGTGTGTGGTGTGTGTGGTGTGTGGTGGTGTGTGTGTGGTGTGTGTGTGGTGTGTGTGTGTGGTGTGTGTGTGTGGTGTGGTGTGTGATGTGTGTGGTGTGGGCGGTGTGTGGTGATGTGTGTGTGTGGTGTGTGGTGTGTGGTGGTGTGTGTGTGGTGTGTGATGTGTGTGGTGTGTGTGTGGTGTGTGTGGTGTGTGGTGGTGTGTGTGTGGTGTGTGATGTGTGTGTGTGGTGTGTGTGTGGTGTGTGTGTGGTGTGCATGGTGTGTGTGTGGTGTGTGATTGTGTGTGTGGTGTGTGGTGGTGTGTGTGTGGTGTGTGTGTGGTGGTGGTGTGTGTATGGTGTGTGATGTGTGTGTGTGGTGTGCGTGGTGTGCGTGTGGTGTGTGTGGTGTGTGATGTGTGTGTGATGTGTGTGGTGTGTGCGTGGTGTGTGATGGGTGTGTGTGGTGTGCGTGGTGTGTGTGTGGTGTGTGGTGGTGTGTGTGTGATGTGTGCGTGGTGTGTGTGTGTGTGCGGTGTGTGTGGTGTGTGATGTGTGTGTGTGGTGTGTGTGGTGTGTGTGTGGTGGTGTGTGTGTGGTGTGTGTGTGGTGTGTGATGTGTGTGTGTTTGGTGTGTGCGTGGTGTGTGGTGTGTGTGTGTGGTGTGTGTGGTGTGTGTGTGATGTGTGCGTGGTGTGTGTGTGTGCGGTGTGTGTGGTGTGTGTGTGTGGTGTGCGTGGTGTGTGCGTGGTGTGTGCGTGTGGTGTGTGTGTGACGTGTGTGTGTGGTGTGGTGTGTGTGTGGTGTGTGTGTGATGTGTGTGTGGTGTGTGCGTGGTGTGTGATGTGTGTGTGGTGTGTGCGTGGTGTGTGATGTGTGTGTGTGGTGTGTGTGGTGTGTGGTGTGTGTGTGTGGTGTGTGTGTGTGGTGTGGTGTGTGATGTGTGTGGTGTGGGTGGTGTGTGTGGTGTGTGGTGGTGTGTGTGTGGTGTGTGATGTGTGTGGTGTGTGTGGTGTGTGGTGGTGTGTGTGTGGTGTGTGATGTGTGTGTGTGGTGTGTGTGTGGTGTGTGTGGTGTGTGTGGTGTGCGTGGTGTGTGTGTGGTGTGTGATTGTGTGTGTGGTGTGTGTGTGGTGGTGGTGTGTGTGTGGTGTGTGATGTGTGTGTGTGGTGTGCGTGGTGTGTGTGTGGTGTGTGTGGTGTGTGATGTGTGTGTGATGTGTGTGGTGTGTGCGTGGTGTGTGATGAGTGTGTGTGGTGTGCGTGGTGTGTGTGTGGTGTGTGTGCGTGGTGTGTGCATGGTGTGTGATGTGTGTGTGGTGTGGTGTGTGATGTGTGTGTGTGGTGTGTGTGGTGGTGTGTGGTGTGTGTGTGGTGTGTGTGTGTGGTGTGTGTGTGGTGTGTGTGGTGTGTGGTGGTGTGTGCGTGATGTGTGTGGTGTGTGTGGTGTGTGATGTGTGTGTGATGTGTGTGTGTGGTGTGTGTGTGTGGTGTGTGGTGGTGTGTGTGATGTGTGTGTGTGGTGTGTGGTGTGTGTGGTGTGTGATGTGTGTGTGGTGGTGTGTGTGTGGTGTGTGATGTGTGTGTGTGGTGTGTGTGGTGTGTGTGTGGTGTGTGTGTGGTGTGTGTGGTGTGTGTGGGGTGTGTGTGGGGTGTGTGTGGTGTGTGGTGTGTGTGTGGTGTGTGTGTGGTGTTTGATGTGTGTGTGTGTGGTGTGTGTGTGGTGTGTGTGTGGTGTGTGTGTGGTGTGTGATGTGTGTGTGTGGTGTGTGTGGTGTGTGTGGGGTGTGTGTGGTGTGTGTGTGGTGTGTGTGGTGTGTGGTGGTGTGTGTGTGGTGTGTGTGGTGTGTGGTGTGTGGTGGTGTGTGTGTGGTGTGTGTGTGGTGTGTGATGTGTGTGTGTGGTGTGTGTGGTGTGTGTGTGGTGTGTGTGTGGTGTGTGTGGTGTGTGTGGGGTGTGTGTGGTGTGTGTGTGGTGTGTGTGTGGTGTTTGTGTGGTGTGTGATGTGTGTGTGGGGTGTGTGTGGTGTGTGTGTGGTGTTTGTGTGTGTGTGTGGTGTGTGTGTGGTGTGTGTGTGGTGTGTGTGTGGTGTGTGATGTGTGTGTGTGGTGTGTGTGGTGTGTGTGTGGTGTGTGTGTGGTGTGTGTGGTGTGTGATGTGTGTGTGTGGTGTGTGTGTGGTGTGCGTGTGGTGTGTGTGTGGTGTGTGTGGTGTGTGTGTGGTGTGTGTGGTGGTGTGTGATGTGTGTGTGTGGTGTGTGTGTGGTGTGCGTGTGTGTAGTGTGCGTGTTTTCTACAAGCTTACTCTCCGTGCTCTGGATGAACAGTTGATTTCAGCACTGAATCTATTAAAGAAATCTAGACAGATGAGGGTACAGAGGAACTCTGGGTTATTGGCGTAGTAGTTTTTATGATAATGTTCAATAACTTTGAGAATTAGGGTCTGGACTGCCTTCTGTGCTGGTTAGAAATGACAGGGATTGATAATTCTGCATTTTTTATGTGTTCCATTTTTTGTGATTCTTAGTCATGGCTCTCTTAAAGATGCCCTTGGAGGACTTCAAGGGTATGGATCGCCTGACCCCACCCCTGGAAGGTCAGAGTCAGTAGATCTGAGTAGGATCCAGAATCTGTACTTTTAACTCTCATTAATCTTGTGCCTCCTCCATCCCAGACTTTCCTTTAAGAAAAAACTGTACCAAACATCACTGGTTAGGCTGGGAAACTGGAGTTGTTACCTTGAATTGAACTTTTTATTAGTAATTCTGTGCTGTGGATGATTTAGTAGCTAACGGCAAAAGGTATAGTTTAGTATATTTTCATTTAAGTACACAAGAGAATGATTATAGAAGTTTAAGAACAACCATGTTCTCTTTTCACATAACTTTAGAGCTTGATTTTGTTACATGGTGTGTATATGTACGTGTGTGTATATATGTGTGTGCACATGCATGAACGTGCCCACACACCCACACACCCCAGGTAGAAGTGTGTAACACTTAAAATGAAGCCTTTTTGCTTCCTTCTCCCCCAGTCCCACCCCCAGGGATAAACGTTGCAGATTTTGGTGTGCATCTTTGGAGACATTGCTGTATGCACACGTACACGTGTATGTAACTTCGTCTTTACAGAAATAGACTCAAGCACACATGCTGTTCTGAGCTTGCTTTGTTCACTTGTGGTCTTAACGTTCTTCTGTGTCCGTATATTTAGACCTGTTTGTAGGGGTTACTTTGAGCCACCGAGGCAGGCAACCTCCTTTTCTTCAGATAAGCTGTGACATGAGCTTTTCAGGCACACAGTGTACGTTGCTTGCTTATTAGAATAGCTCAGTAAATTGGATTGGGAGGATTAATAAGTATTTCATATCGGACCATGGGAAACCCAGCATACTTCAGAGGAATTAATATTCCGTGTGCAGTGAGTTTTGCTCGTTTCTGCAGTTCCTATTACAATAGTGTACTGGCGTCTGAGCCAAAGGGACGTGCATGCAGGAGTGACTCCATCATAAAAAAAGAAAATTGACTCAACCAGAGATAGGCGCAGCCGCTTGACTTTTCAGTCAGTTGGGATATTCTTGATGAGGTCGATTCCTTTTCATGGCAGGAGGTTATCCCCGTGTAAATTGTTGTGTTCCCTTTTGGTGATGCTAACTTGCTGTCTATTCTTTCATACAGGATCCAAACTACTGGATACAGGTGCATCGACTGGAGCATGGAGATGGAGGAATTCTCGATCTCGACGACATCCTCTGTGATGTGGCGGATGATAAAGACAGAGTGAGTTCAAGTCAGGAAAGTGGCTCTGAGTGCATTCTGTGAAGGCGGGGGAGGGCATGGGTGGGGGGAACACTTTCCTTCCTGTTTCAGACACATGTATTTTAAAGGACATTTGGGCCACTCATACTGATATGTTTGTTTTATAATAAGTATCATGAATCTTCCCAGGGTATAATGATTTTCTTGATATCTGGGACATGATCCTAGGTTTTGAACTTTTAAAATTGCAGCGTTTTAAATGGAAATATCTTTAAGAGGTTTCCATGCCATCCCCCGCTTATTTTAACCAAATGTAACATCTTTCCCGACAACTCAGGCCTGTCATCATGCTCACTGTTTCCACGTGCGACATACAAGGTCTCTGTTCTGATCCCAGTGGCGGCCCATCCCAGCAGCTGGCGTGGCCCGGCTGCATCCCAGCATCCTCCTGGTGGGCTTGGCTTTCAGGAAGCCGCCCTTTCCTCCGTGGCTCCTCTTCGAGTGCTGTCACACTGCAGCAGCATCTTCACTGTTGGCTGTGATGGAGGCATCACTGGCCTGTATCCACCCTCCTGTCTGTCCTCCTTGAGGGAACGAGGCAGAGGAGTGACTCAGAACGTGTTAGGAGTCTGTGGCAGGATGTTGGGCTCTGGCACAGGAGTCAGTGGATTCTTGATTGCTAGAATCCAACTTGAGCAGGCCGTGGCCACACCCCCTCGTATCCGACCTGCTGTGAGATGCCGGGAGGGCCGGCGGCCACATCCTCACCTGTTCCTCGCGGCCTGTGATAGCGCAGGGTGGGCTAAACCGCGAGGTGACTGCATGGGGTGGAGGAAGGTAAATCGCCCAGTGCCCACTCCTCTTCCTCCCGGGAGCTCTCCAGCCACTGGCCCCTTGCGTCCGGAGCTGTGGGCTGGGCGAGTGCGGCTGCTGTGCTTATTCACGCCTACGTTCCTGACGGTGTAGTGCCTGGCTCAGAACCGGCCGATGTCTTATGTGTTTTCTCGAAATCTTAAGGAAAAGGAAAAATTCCAGGGTACCAGGTATTGTGTAACGTCCCGGATGTTTGATTCACTAGCCCCTGCCGTAGTGGGGTTTGTTCCCTGCAGCTACCGTGGGCTGGGAGCACGTGGTGTCAAAAATGCAGAACTTTCCTGCCTGTCTGTGATTTGCTGCTGTTTCTCCTGGGGTCAGTTCTCCTTGTCAGGCTCTTCTGTGAGCCAGGAATAGGGTGGCTCTCAAATCCTTTTCCTGCAGTCCACATGAAGAGCATCCTCTAGAGACTTAAATTATAGTCATCTTATTGTGCAGCTCAGCTCCAGAGCTTAAACTACAGAAATTTATGAAGAGTTTAAACAGGTTGCCCTTTCCCAGCCGTAATGCTGGAGAGAGATGAGCTAGTGTGTTGTATTGATCTTTTAATATTTTCTCTTCTCCCTTCCTCTTCCTCTTCCTTTTCTTTTTCTTTTTCTTTTTTTGGTTGTTTTTCTTCTATAAAATAATACAGCTTCTTATGAGGAAAAAGAAACATACAAAGAAGGAAATAGTCACCCGTGACCCCCTTGCTGCTTAAAGCTCATTACTGCCGTTATTTGAGTGGGCTTTGCATCCTGACGCTTTTTTCCTTCAGAGTCAGACACACACTTTTTTCCTCTTAAGTAAAAAGGATTGAGTAGTAGCCTGCTTTTTTGGAGTTGATTATAAATACATTTCCACATCCATTAACCATAGCTATGCCGACATAGCTGCACAGTATTTTCTTTTAGGGATTTATGTGCTCTTTCATTCGTCCTGTTTTGGACTCTTGGATTTCTGTGGAGGAAGCTGAGTGGTCCTGGGTGTGTCTTCTGCACCCAGCAGCAGTGGTGAGCATTCCTGTTTCTACACCTGTTTCCTTCCTTCCTTCCTTCCTTCCTTTCTTTTTCTTTCAATTGAAGTGTAGTTGATTTACAACGTATGTTAGACGCAGGTGTACAGCAGAGTGATTCCGTTATATACATATACATATATTCTTTTTCAGATTCTTTTCCGTTACAGGTTATTACAAGATAATGAGACCTGTTTCCTTTCTGATCGAACACAAATGTGGTTTTCCCCCAGTTGGCGCCATCCTACTTTATTCTTCAGCCCACGTGGTATTAGCTCCGGGCAGGTTCATGGAGCACAAGTAACACTCCTCCCTGCACCCCCATCAGTGTTCACACTCCAAACGCAGTTCACATTTTGAGTAGTTAGAGTATTGAGATGTAGATGTTCAGCCATAGGATTTTAAAAAGAACTTTAAAACCATATTGGGACTTATTTGATGGCCTTTTTGGTGGGCATTTCATGTGTACTTGAAAATAACGTGGACTCTGCAGCCGTTGGATCTATAAAGGTCAACCAGGTTAAGGGGTTTGATGTTCTTGTTTAAATTTGGGGGCAATTTGTTACTCAGCAACTGAAAATAATACACTCTTCTTTCAGCACAACCATTAGATCGCACCTAAAAACCAAAGATAAAGGAAACTGTGTAATCTGAAACGGCTGCATATTGAAATCATAGGGTAAACCAACCATGTTTTAGATTTTATATTCTTATGTGAATTTGATGATAAATCTACATTTTCTGGAATCTCTTATTATATATCCTATGTAGGTTAAAAAAACCTTTTAACCTGAGAAAAAGGTTTTAAATATTAGTAAGTGAAATAAGTTTTCAGACAATTTTACATCATGTAGATTAAATTCAGTTTTCACATAGAAAAACGGTAGAGAGTACAAGGTACTGCTGACTAAAGTAGTTTTTAAATCATTGTTTTATTTGTTCAGAAATATTTAAATATGTGTATGCGTACACTTAATTTAAATTTTTGAAGGAGCATCTTAAAGGACCCATGTTAAGTTGTAACTGTGAAAACATAAGGAATCCGGAATGCCAGCACCCAAACGCACCGGTGTTGTTGGATGCATTATTCAAAGTGAGGGACTGTGTGTAGTGAGTTGTGTGGCTCTTTTCCGTGGCTCTGAAATCTGATCCTGATTTAATCTCCCCGGAGTGTTTTCAGCTTTTCTTGGCAGTTTCTCTAGCTAAGGATCTTGACACCTGTTTCGGTTTTAGGTTAGAAAAACATTCTCCTAAACAATAAAATTCCTCTCTAAAAACATGTCCTGTTTTAGGACACCCCTCTGGGCACCTGAATTTTATTCCCCACCCCAGGGTGCTATTTCTGCTCACAAACTGTGAAAACAAGGCTTCAGTGGCCCTGCCTTCCTGTCAGTCTCTGTAATGGGGAAAACTCTCTCAGAGAATACAGATTTTGTACCTGGTCACTGAATTTGTAAAATTATGAAAAAATATTTTTTAATACAGGGGAATGAGGATTAAGAGGCAGTAATTCAAATGATCATGGAAGAAAATTGAAGTATCTGTTTAGCTGTAATTTTGCTCATTATCCTTTAGTCATTAGAGTTCAACGCACAGCACTGAGGAATTTTTCATTTAGTGCCTATACGATTCCAATTCCAGGGTTTACCCAGATGTATTCAAAATGGTGTGAGTGTGGGTCGTCTTGTGTTCTTGGAGTAGGTTTGATTTTCTGAGACATGGAATATCCTAGGTCTACTTCGGGCGTGAAGACGTGCCCTGTTTGTTCGTCCCTTCTGGACATTGCTGCTTCCAGGCAGGGTTGTCATGCTGCTCTGTTTACTCTTAGGATCTGATTCTCAGTCTTCTCATTGACATTCCGCCAAATTGTGAAAAGCTGAAGTGGATTTCACGCCATCCCCAGCACCGTTTACAACAGCCGTAATGCGAGCCTTCCTGAGTGCTGCGCTGCGTTCTTTCTGAATTTCTTCCTGGTTTGCTCTTCATTATTTATAATTTACTATCGGTGAGCCTCTCTCAGTTCTCTGTCCCTCCCGTCATTCCCTCTGTGAACTACAGTAAACTTAGTACATAGACGACAGAGTAAAAATCCTGGGCATTCACTCACTTCTCCCTCCAGTCTGACCTTGGGTGGAAACAGGTTTCAGGGGGAAGTGACCAGCACTTAGAGTCGGCGGGGGGTGGGGGTGGGGAAGGGTGCTTTTGGCCGGGAGTGGGGGGGGGATCAGCAAGAAGAGTGTCTTTTTCTCACTCACACCATTGTCTTCTCTTTTATGTCTTTGGTGCTGAAGGTGATTTAAGATGTGGCGTCAAGCATTTCCTCTGTCACACCGGGATATCATTTTGTTTTGACCTAGAATGATGTCATGTGTGTTCTGTTTTGGGGATGACCTTGGGAAATAATCTTCCACTATCGGTGTCTTGCTTTTTGTACGAAGGGTTGGATGGGATAGCAATGTAAATTCTTTGAAGAGTTTGTGTGTTTAGAGTGGGGTCCAGGCACCGTGAAGGGTTGTTGTGGAGACTGTTGATTGCTGCTTGTTGGAAAGGAGCCAGGATTCTCTGGGGGACAGTCTGGCCAGTGTGCTCACGTAGAAGAATGTGGAGAAAAAGAAACTTTTAAAATGTATTAGGATTGTGGGCAAGCAACAAGTTCTACATGTCCGTGAAAGCTAGCACAGAGGCATTTATGGAATAGACAAATCAAAGCTGCAATGTTGAACCAAAGCTGAGTGCCCCTCCCCCTGCTGGATAAAGGTTAGGTAGAGAATGTTTTCAAACCAGGGCGCCCGAATAATAATAATAATTTAAAAGATAGCACATATAATAATTTTCTTTGAAAAAAAGACTTTTAGTCTTTTTTTTTCTTTCAGTATTTTTAATTAATGTAACCTGTTTGCTGAGCACCTATTGTGTGCCAGGCATTGTGCTTAGTGCTGTGATACGTTGTTGAACGAAAGTAGCCATGTTTCCTGCTCTACTGGGGCTTATGATCTATTGTGAGAGTCAGAATTTCTGATAGATAATGATTCTGAGGAAAAGGAACGGTCCTGTGAAAGATGTGCCAAAGCTCAGCGTGAAGCAAGACTTACCTTAAAAAAAAATGCGACCCAGCTGGAATCTGAAGGACAGCCAGGTGAGAATGAGGGGGTGTCAGGTGATCAGATTTACATGTGAGAAATATCCCCAGCTGAGTGTGTCAGAAATGAATGGGCAGGAGGCAGAGTGGACCCAGGGGGGCCAGTGTGTGGGTTTTGGGGGAGGTGGGAGACGGATATGAAGGAGAAGGTGGAGAGGTGGGGAGTAGGTAGATCTGAGGTGGCTTAATAGGTAAATGTGACGGCGAGGTTATTCCCCAAGGTGGAGAGTGCGTGCTGGGGGGGTGACTTGGGACCCAGTGGGGAGATCGGGTTTTAGTCCTGATTTTAGTCAGCTGGGGTGCCTTGGAGGTGTCAGTTAGGCAGTTGGATGTTTGGAACAGAAGCGCAGACAAATGTGTGAATCTGATATAAATTTGTTAAAAAATCAGATTAAAACAACATTCAAAATATGGTCTAATTTTAGTGCAAACAATTATGTACATTGGAAAGGGTTTAAGGGACCGACTGAAATAGTTATCTCTGAGGGTGGAGTAGGTGAAAAACTGGGGATTTTGTGACCTTCTGTTTTTTAATTTCTCCATAATTCTCCTTCTGCCTAATTCCAATATGAAGAGAGCATTAGGCAGTTCTAAATTGAGGTTAGAATATAAACATCTTTTTTTTTTTTAACTTTAGTATGAATTGGCATAGGGAAGGAATGATTTAGAGTTTGCTAACTTGGAATTGAAATAATTTGTATAAACAGACTTCGTTTAACTAGATGCCTTGATTAATTTCCTCCTAAATGGATTTCTTTGAGTTAGGTTCTAAAGAAGAAAATATTTAAATTAAGTGCCAAGTAGAGCATTAAATGGCTAATTAATTAACTCAAAGGATTATTTCCCAACATGTATTTCACGAGTACCGGTTCACCCCCAGCTCGTCAATTTGTGGGTGGGTGGGTCGGGGAGCACAGGGCCAGGTGTAGCACAGGTGGTGATGGGTGATGGGTGTTAGTGCAAGGGAACAGAAAAGGGGGCCCGGGCCCTGCACGGCCCCTTGGAAGCAGTAGGAGCTCTGGAGGTGGGGACTCTCTGTAGAGTCTTGGCTTGTCAGCCTTCCTGAGGGAGGCAGTGAGGACTTTGCTTGGCTGGAGCTGCCCGGTGAGTCAGGAGGAGTGGGGGACAGTTATCATGTTACCTGTAGGCCAGGGCTTGGTTCCCTGGTCTGCTGCACGTTGCTTTTCTGTTGCTCCGTCAGCAAGGCGCATCTTCTGTGGGGGGTCGGGGGCAGGAAGCCACACTGCCTGTGTCTGAATACTGGCCCCATGACTTCTTTACTTTATGAGCAAAGTATTTCATCTCTCTAACCTCAGTTTTCACATCCCTAAAGGGAGGTTAATGATTGTACCCACCTTACAAGGTCATATTAAGTTGAAGCCTGAGAATTTGTGTTAAAGTTTCAGCATTGTGCTTGGCAAAAATAGGACCCCAGGAAATGGTAATAACCGTCGTCATTGTTGGTCACCATTGCTACCACCATTCATTGAATTAGGTGAACTAGTCATTCTTTAAATACCAGTTTCTAATGGTTTAAAAACAAACATATAAGCCAGGCTCTCGTAGGTATTTGTTTTATAAAATGAATTTCTGTAGATATTCATTTTCATTTACTTATTTTATATCCCTGTCACTTTGAAGAGAGCTTGCTACGTAATAGGTGCTCAGTAACAGTTGAGGGAAGAAATATGTTATTTTCTGTATCTTTAGAATTTGAGGATTCCTAGTATGCTATCAGTATGTATATTCTTTTCTGAAAAGAAGCAAAGATCCCAGTTTTGATTTTTAGTATTTAGGAGCCAACAAGGACTGTATCATTAAAAACCAAAACAAACCGAACCAAAAGTCTTGGAATCAAAAGCAAAGGCAACAAAAGCAAAACTAAACAAGTGGGAATGCATCAAATTAAAAAGCTTCTGCTCAGCAAAGGAAACTACCAATAATAGGAAAAGGCAACCTACAGAATGGGAGAAAATACTTGGAAACCATATATGTGATAAGGGGTAATGTCCGAAATATGTAAAGAACTCAGAAAACCAATCAGATCAAATAATGGACTGAGGAACTGAATAGACGTTTTTCCGAAGAAGACATAGAAAATGACCAACAGGTACTATCAGGGAAACACAACTCAAACCCACAGTATCGCCTCACACCTGTTAGAATGGCTGTTATCAGAAGACAGGAGATGACAAGTGTTGGCGGGGATGCGGAGGAAAGGGAGGCCTTGTGCACTGTTGGTGGAAATGTAAATTGGTGCAGCCGCTATGGAAAACAGTATGTAAGTTTTTCAAAAAAATCAAAACTAAAACTACCAGAGGATCCAGCAATTCCTCCTCTGAGTATTTAGCCAAAGAAAATGAAAACATTGTCTTGAAAAAATATCTGCTCTCCCTTGTTCATTGAAGTATTAGTCACAATTGCCAAGATATGGAAACAACCCAAGCGTCCATCCACGGATGAATGGATAAAGACACACACACACACACACACACACACACACACACACACACACACACAGACACACACACACAGAGGACTATTATTCAGCCATAAGGAAGACCAAAATCCTGTCATTTGTGACAACATAGATGGACCTTAGGGAATTTATGCTAAGTGAAATAAGCCAGAGAAAAAGAAATATGTATTGTATGATCTCATTTATATGTGAAATCAAAAAAGGCCAAAGCCGTAGAAACAGAGATTATAATGATGGTGGTTACCAGGGGCCGAAACGTGGGAGGAAAGGGGTGATGTTGGTTGAAGGGTGCACATTTAAGATGAATAAGTTCTGGGGGGGGTAATGAACAGCATAGTGATTAGAGTTAGTAATACTGTATTCCATGCTTTAAAGTTGCTAAGAGAGTAGATTTTCAATGTTCTCACCACAGAAAAGGTATGGTAATTATGTGACATGATACAGGTGTTAGCTAATACTAAGGTTGTAATCATTTTGCAGTGTAATAAGTGCATTAAGTCAACACTTTGTACACCTTAAACTTACACAGTGTTACATCTCAGTTAAAATTGGGGGGCAGGGGGAAGGAGGGCCTTGTTTACAGTTTTAAAATACTTGGCCAACACTGACAGTTCTCCAGAAAAACAGCACATCTCAAAACAAGTGCTCCGGAATAAATGCTGTGAAAAGCTGTTTGTTTTATAATAACTTGCAACTTTTAAAATGTTTAGCCTAGGTTTTCTTTTCTCTCCTATCTAGAGTGAAATGTGTACAGTTCAACTTTTCATGTATATAATAAACTGTTATCATCACAGAAAGGAAAAGAAGGAGGAAGGTAGATGACTGTTGGTTTCTTCCTCATTAATATTTTCTGAATAATTGGAGAAGTAATTATAAATGATAAACAAGATCATCCCATTCATTCATTCATACAGTTATTCATGTATAATCATGTAGAAAGTAGCAGATTTTTTTTCCTCCTGGATTGTATAGTAAAAGAGGAGGAAAATAGGAAGAGCCTGGACCCTTTGATCTCTTATAATTCCAAAATAAGTCAACTAATAAAACTGAAGCCTCATGTGCTATACACTGTAGCAGGATACGGCTGTAACTTTGTATCAGCCCTGAGAGTTGGATAGATGGTAGTGTCCTTGGTTTGAGAAGAGGGAGAACCAAATATACTTCCTGAATCTGCAGATCTCTTTCGCTTCTTTGGGCAATTGACTGGTCCCAGATAACAAACATTTTTATCGTTGGTTGGGGTTGGAGAAGGAGGCTAGTTTAGCTAGTAAAAATATATTGATTTCAACGACTGTCTTTAATTTTGTTAGATTACTTATATGTAATCTTCTTTATGAGTGTTTGTTAAAATGCCGGGAGGTTAGTGCCATGTATAATTGTATCACAGTTATTGATTATTATCACAGTTATGGATGCCTCATGTTCATGTATCAGACTAAAATTACAGCATCTGTTTGAGCAAAGGTTAAGCAGATCTTACAGATTCACTCATTCTTTCATTCATTTCATCTTTCTGACATTCATTCAACAAATGCTTTTCAGTCTCTAATATACTGGAGAAACAGCTGGAGGTGCTGAGGGAATATCGTGTGTGTGTGTGTGGGGGTGTCTTCTTATCTCACAGAGCTCTCCTTGCAGTGAGGAAAAGAGACTCCAAAGGCAGTGAGTCTGGGCAAGGACAGCTCTCAAGAGGAGACAGGAGGGCTGATTTCAGTGGCCGAGAAGGAGCCAGATCTGGGAACAGCTGGAGGCAGAGGGCGCAGCATGTACAGCAACCTGACATGGAAAAAAGGGTCCTGGATCTTAAGCGAATGAGTGTGGCATGGATGCAGCAGGCAGCTGGGAGAGGGGAAATGGTGGGGTTGGAAGAGGAAGGGGGGTATTAAGGACTATATTAAGCAATTTGAGATTTGCTCCTAAATGTAATAAAAAGCCCTTAAACTGTCAGACTGAGAAGTGATAGAATTAGAGGTGTATCTTAGAAGGTTGCTTTGGGAAGAATGCATTGTAGATGTGAGCAATGAGGGCAAAGAAAGTAGAGTGAGAGTCTTAACTGGAGCTAGGTGGGGGGTACTTTGGATGTCCATTTCATTTAAATGCAAGATATCAGGGTTGGAGACAGTCAAGTCTCTTTCCTATTGAGACATTTAACTGATTTTGCAATGCCTTTGAGACATCCAAGCAGAGATGTTAAGTAGGTCATTGGACATATAGTTCTGAAGCTGAAGGGAAAGATCGGAGTTGGAGGTATGAATTTGGAAATGACAACTATATAGAATAGATGGTATTTAAAGGCACGTGACAAATAGCGTTTCCACGTGGCAAAAATTCGCAATCATTCTAATCTAGTCATTCTAACCAGTCTTTATTGGTTCCTCCAAGGGTGCACACCTCAGCTTAATACTTGCCTTCACTGTGATGGAAAATCCTAATAACATTTTAATTAGGAAATTAGTATTAAAATGTGGAAAAGGAACTCAAGTTCTTCTGAGTCAAAACATTTGAATGAGAGTAACATGAAATTTAGATTTTGAGGAAAACAACTGAGTATAAAAGGCTATAAAGAGACAGCTCAGGGAGATGACTCCTCAGACATGAGGCAGTGGTAGTATTATTTCTAAGACACGCACAGAAAATCCCACTCAGAAAGCCTTGAGAAATTTGTGAGTGCTGTAAACATTTGATCTTAGATGGCAAGCACCTGACTGCCACCTGGGAGAGAGCTTATTTAATATAATAAAGGTAAATAGTATAAAGTCAGAAACTCACCTGGAATAGGGGAATCCTAGAATCTGTGTCCTGTATTTCAGAATTCTGATAAGTCCCTGCACTGGAATGCCTAATAGATTGCTTAATTTCTTATAAAATATTAAGCAACACTTCTTTTTAAGGGGACAGTCAAATGGTGACTGTCCTCAGGCATTTTGTTATTAGCAATAGTGTGTAGTGTCAGCAGAGATTTCTCAGTACTAGGAACTTGAGACTGAAACCTAGCTGCAGTCACATTATTATTATTATTTTTAATAACAGCATCAGGGCTTCCCTAGTGGTGCAGTGGTTGAGAGTCCGCCTGCCGATGCAGGGGACACAGGTTCGTGCCCTGGTCCGGGAAGATCCCACATGCCGCGGAGTGGCTGGGCCCGTGAGCCATGGCCGCGGAGCCTGCGCGTCCGGAGCCTGTGCTCCGCAACGGGAGAGGCCCGCGTACCGCAAAAAAAAACCCCCCAAAAACCAGCATCATTTTCTTTAATTTGGCTCAGACATATTTATTGAGCACCTGTTCCATTCCGGGCAGAACTTGAGATGCTGAAGGGAATAGGAAATGCTTGCCTTTGGGGATCCATCATAAAACAGGAAGATGAAAATGCTAACAAAATATTTTTCATCTAAAACACTTTTGTTCCACATTCTAGAATTTGGTTATCTCTTTCATCTCTCTTTTTTTTCTTAGTCTAATTTAAAGTAATTCCAAGTACTTTTAAAACAAGAAATGGTCCATAGGTAGGTGGGAATATTCAGGCTGGATAAGTTAGGAGGTATGTTCAGCGTCCAGACCAGAAATGCTTCTAATCCCTGGCAGTCTAGTGATTAAGAGTTGGTGCTTTCACTGCTAAGGGTCCAGGTTCGATCCATGATCGGGGAACTAAGATCCCACAAGCTGAGCGGCACAGCCAAAAAAAAAAAAAAAAAAGAAAAAAATAAGACTTTCCCTCCCCCCGGAAGGCAGTCTTGAATACTTGAATGAAGATAATTCTGCCTTCAACTGACGTAGCAGATGACTACTTTGTTTAACGTTGTCCCCTTTAAAATTCCCTTACTCGTACGATTTATCAGCTAGATATTCTGGTATAGGCTAATCTTCGGTTATGTAGTTTTTTCAGTTATGTAGTTTGTTTAATGATTGGTGTGTGTTTTTAAAAATTATACTGGTGTGCCACTTGTTACAAAAATAAACTCTTAGGATTATGAGCTAAATTAAAAAATATTACCTTGACTGTACTTCCTTTCAGTCCTTGAGTTAGGCTGTGTGGGTCCCAAAGCCCTGAGTTTTGTGGGGCTCTCGTGTTAATAGTACCATGAGTATTAATTGTGTTGTGAACATTTGTAGTATTCAGTACTTACTAGAAACTGAGTTCTCTGATTTCTCATCTGCCTTATTTTCCTGTCCCTCCTCGCACTCAGCATCATTCAGTTAGACCTGAGATGAACTGAATGAACAATGCTCTTGCTGCCTTCAGAAGGGACACAAAACACCCTCCTCTCCTTTCTGGGACAGAGGATGGGTGTTCCAGATTGCTATTTCATTTTTCTTGTGAATATTTTGTTCTATACTTTTCTGAGTAAAAGTATTTGAGCATCAGATCACTCCACTTCTTATTCACTGGAAGAAGAGAATGTTCAAGGAGTTTAGAAAATAGTCCTGCTAAGTAAGAGGGCTCCTGCTTTGAAGTAGGGGTTGGGACTCCATCCTGTCCTAGAGCTGGCTGTCTGTTTTGGCAAGGAATGAGTTAAAGAGACTTCTTTGAACCTGCTGTGTTTACTCACATCCTGCTAACTCCAAGGTGTGTTGCTACACGCTGTGTCACTCCTGACAACTACTCCTGGCCTGTTTAACTGGTGAAGGGTGTTTTCACTTGATGCAGTGGAAGCTGTGTCTTTGGTCTCCCTGCTGTATCCAAAGTTCTTGCTTCCTTGGAGGGTTACTTATATGGAGAGGGTTCTGTCCTATATTTCCCACCTGTTTGCAGTTTGTTGCCCTTTCTAGAGGACTGAGCAAAACACAGGCTGTGTATCTGGGTTTGGGGGACTGTTTATCTGGGGATCATTTTTTTCTGTAGTTAGTTTTGGAACGTGAGTCACTGTGGATTTTGCCTTCCTAATGGGTTGAGATGGCAGACAGATTGACAGGGAAACCCACCAAGAAGTATTATTCCTTTTCTGGAACCTCTCGGAAAGATTCAGTGAAGGCACTGAGGTTTTCAAGGTCATTGAACCTCAAAAGAGTCACTGCAGAAATCAGCAAAAGGCAGGTTGGTGCATAGATTTCTTATCCCTCTAAATTTTCTTCGGAGTTGAAAGTAGTTGCAACTTTTGGAAAAAGTTTCTTGATTAATTTGAACATTCTTTTATAGTTTCAAAAACATATTGACATTTTCTGCACCATCAGCGGGTTTGTGAATGTTTATTATTTATTTGTGTGTATGTTTGTTTATTTTTTACGTGGGTTTAAATTACTCACTGTCACAACACAAGGTCGTAATGTTATTGGAAGATTCTGATTCCTAATACGAACTCTTCTCCTAAAACATTGTTTTAATGAGGACCCTCATGCGACCCAAACATCTCACTGGAAGGATTAGTTGACTTTTGTACATAAACAAAATATTAGAATAAAAGCAAATTAGTGTTTATATAATTTCATAGGAATATTGTTCCATAGGACTATGTGGAATTAAACTAATTTTTTCCTAAAAAATAGTTGGAGGCTATCACGTGGAAATATAAATGATAGGAAGCAATTCTGGCTGTGTGCTTTGTTGTTGTTTTGTTTTACTATCTATTTGTTGAGTATGTAACTTGAGGCTGTTCAAATAATACATAGCACATTTTGTTTTAAATAGTGTTAGCTGTTAGAATTGAAAAGATTCCTCCTTGATATTAATATTTTTGGAGGTCTTTTTCTGTTACTAAACAACAATAATAATTGGTAAAAAGTCAACTAACATCTCACATAGAATGTGATTTTTTTTTTTCCTTTCATTTATTTTTGGACAAGTGCCATGGCTTTTGTGTGCCCCCCAGTGGCCTTTTGGTAGAATGGTTATTTTTGAGCTCCGTTGACAAGTAGTCAGGATATCCAAACCACTGCTAGGGGAAGGACTGTGCTTTTGACATTACAGAGAAGTGCTTCAGAACGACTTCCTCCATATGATTCAAATTCAGCTCAAATACGTGATATTTATCTGTCTAGTTTCTGAAGGATGTGTGTTTTGGAACATCTCTCAATGGTATATAGACGTGGACAGTGAGGGGCTTCCCTGGTGGTGCAGTGGTTAAGAATCCGCCTGCCAATGCAGGGGACACGGGTTCGAGCCCTGGTCCGGGAAGATCCCACATGCCGCAGAGCAAGTAAGCCTGTGCTACACAACTACTGAGCCTGTGTGCCTAGAGCCCATGCTCCACAACAAGAGAAGTCGTTGCAATGAGAAGCCCGCACACCGCAAGGATCAGTAGCCCCCACTCGCCACAACTAGAGAAAGCCCGCGCGCAGCAGTGAAGACCCAACACAGCCAAAAATAAAAATAAATAAATTAATTTAAAAAAAAAAGAAGTGGACACTGAAAACTCATATGTATCATCAGTTCTATACTTATTTTGGTGCTCACATGTCTGCTAAATCTTGAGTCATTTTAATTTCCTCTTTTTTTTTTCCCCCTTGCGGTAAGCGGGCTCTCACTGCTGTGGCCTCTCCCGTTGCGGCCTCTCCCGTTGCGGAGCACAGGCTCCGGACGCGCAGGCTCAGTGGCCATGGCTCACGGGCCCAGCCGCTCCGCGGCATGTGGGATCCTCCCGGACCGGGACACGAACCCGTGTCCCTTGCATCTGCAGGCGGACTCTCCACCACTGCACCACCAGGGAAGCCCTAATTTCCTCTTTTTCCCCTTCTCTTCCTTGTTGTCATGGAGAGCATTGACATATCAGAAACAAGTCAAGTCTGAGACATTCCAAATCACTCACCTTTTTCCTCCAGCAGAAATCACAACCCTAGCAGATGTTTGTTGGTTAGGAATTCTCAACAGTCGTGATTTTTTTTCAGTGTGACAGTTGTTTATGTGCAGATCAGTGTAATTTGAGTTGAGGACACAGATTAAAACCTGTTTCTAAGAAGTTAAACCTTCTATGTAGAGTATACAGAAAATAATACCAGAAATGAATGAGGAAATTAAGGGCACTGATTCAGTTGGCAGAATCTTTTCTCTTCCGCCTTGAAGAAGCATCAGGTTGAAAACTCTGCTTGAACTTGAGCGCGGGGGGCCTGCATGCTGGAATTCCCTGCTTGAGAATTTCATTGTGAGTGCCCTGTCTTGTCATTAAGGATTCCATAGCATTGTTTATAGAAGTAGGGTGTTCACCTTGAGTTCTCTGCCGAAGTCCAGTTTGTCTAAATTCTGCTGAGCGTTTCAAACTTCCTGCCTGAAACGATTTCTAATTGCTTGTAGTTCCAGGGGTGGTAATAATAGTGATGGCGTTCTGCTCTCATGACATGCTTTTAAGTGATTACATTCCAAGCTGTTGGGTAGGATGAGATAACTTTTCATGTTGAAGATGAGACGTGGTCTTGTGGAGGGTGCACGGGGACATTGGCTGTGTCGGTGAAGAGCGGTTAGGTTCGTGCTCAGAGTTCCTGGGTCATTACGTATGTGGCAGTGGGTGACACTCATGACAAAGGAAGACATGGTTTTTTTCTCCCTCAAGGAAGACGTGTCCCCTCCTCAGAGCCTTGTTTCTCTGATAGAGGCCAGCGTGTGACATTTAAGCAACCATATAATTTCAGCTTCGTGCATTGTTTTGCTTGAGGAAAGGTTGCCATAGAAAATAGGGTTCAAAATCAGGGTTTGAGGGTTAATGGTTAAGACAGGAGTATGATGATACCTCTGAGAGTTGTCAAGAGAGTTAAGATCATGTGTTAAGTGGAAAAAAACTAAGAGAAGCAGAAATGTCATGTCTCGGACAGTTTGCTGGGGCTCACAAGACAAAGCATTCAGTTTAGAGCGTGTGAGGCTGAAAAATCTGGCTCAGCCAGAACACAACCATTGTGGAGTAAATGGCTGGAATTCATGCCTCAGGACGTGCGCGTGGTCCAGTGTGTGGATTTCAGTCATTTACTACAAAACTATCATTGTGATCATTTGTCTGTATGTCTCTGTCTCTATGCTGACTTTCTACATCTTGATCATATAGAAAATCACAATCTAGACATGGAAGTTAGCAGAATGACACATTCTGACAAGGTTGCTTAACGGTAGAAGAACAATGAAGCTAACTCAGAAAGTTAGATGGCTTTTTAATTCGACAAAAAGAAACCCTAAGAACTATAAGTTATACAGACGTACATTTCATCTTGTTACAGAGCCTTCCTTTTTAAGTAGAAGGCACAGAACTCAAAAGAAAGCTGCTTTGGTCTTCTAGGGTCTAAAGATAATTATTTTGAACCCCTTTGTTAATTATCCTCAGGTACAAAGCAAAGGAAATTGGGTGGATTTTGTATTCAAATACACTAGAAATTTGTAGTATCCATCGTGTGTGTGTGTGTGTGTGTGTGTGTGTGTGTGTGTGTGTGTGTAGAGATAACATGCTAAGGCTTTTTGTCTCATGCTTTTCCGTGTTCTACTAAGAGCAACATGTAGAAGGATCACAGTTGATCGAAGTGTAACTCTGTGTGCTCAAAGTTGTATTTTTTTTTTTTTACATCTTTATTGGAGTATAATTGCTTTACAATGGTGTGTTAGTTTCTGCTTTATAGCAAAGTGAATCAGTTATACATATACATCAAAATTGTAATTTTATACCAGTTATTCTTTCCACTATAGACTCCTCGTCAGTGAGAGATTGCAGTTCTGTCCAAAATAATTCAAAGTACAACACTGTTTATCATAAAACGCTAAAACATACGTTCTTCTTAAGTGCTTTTTAGAAAAGTGTCAATACTTTAAGAATATGTAACAAGTTAGGAATATGTAAGTTCTATTTCATAAAATGTAACCACCTTTTTTTTTTTTTTTAAAGAGAGAATGACTTAGAATGTAGAATGTATATGTGTGGATAAGTTGGAAGAGTGTTTTGTTTCTTTGTTACCAGAATAGTTTCCTAATCATAGCAGAAAAGATAGTGCTGCTAACTGATGTTACCCAGACGGGAAGAAGTGTGTTCTTCATAAGTTTTGTGACATTGCTTTGCTGTGTCCATATTACGTCATCAAGTTAGATTCCCCCTTACTCCTGCGTTGCAGAAGTTGTACATTCTTGCTTTTTTTCACATCCTCAATTAATAAGAAGCTCCTAAACTTAAATACAATTTATATTTTCAAGAATAGCTTATGTATATATTTAATGTTACGTTTAGCTTAATAATAGCTATGTAATTGGGTGAAAATGTGCATATTGTAGTACTCCAAGTATTAGTTTAAAAGATACAAACCTTTAGTATTTGCTACCCTCAAATTATTCTAGGGCAAATAAATTTTCTTCCAAAAACACGCTGTCCCCAGATGGAGCTATTTCTTATTCGGATTGAATCAAGGCCTCTTTAGTTATTTTTAGGGAAATTTGTGCTGAGAATTAGGCATTAATTGTACTCCTTAGCTCTCCTTTGACATTTCTTGATTAGGTGGTTTCGTCTGAAACGGCAGCCAAGTTAAAGTAGGCTGAGATAATTTTGAATTTAAGAATAGATGAATCCAGAGCTTTTAATACTTAAATGTCAAAGAGAAGTGAAATGCATGTAGGTGACCATGATGACCTTTATCATCCTTGAGGTGAGCAAAAAAAGACTGTTGAACACCGTGTTTTAGAAAGCATCAAGCAGGGCCTAGGTCTTTAACTTTACCCTTTTTTAAAAAAAATTCTTTTCTTAAAAAATTAATTAATTAATTAATTAGGCTGTGCTGGGTCTTAGTTGTGGCATGTGGTATCTAGTTTCCTTACCAGGGATCGAACCTGGGCCCCCTGCAGTGGGAGCTCAGAGTCCTAGCCACTGGACCACCAGGGAAGTTCCTAACTTGACTCTTAGTCTACACCCCTTACTGTAGAAAGCATCTCACCATGTCATAATGCCAGCCAAAACAGGCCTTGGCGACCAAGAGTCAGAAGGGCCAGCATGAAACGTGGCTCATAATGAATACAAAATTTAGGCCATGTAGTTGGAGGATTCATAATGTTCTTTCGAAAGGCAGCACAGCTCTTTTATCGGAGGGTCTTCAAACAGGGTGGAAACAAAGCAGCCCATCAGTGGGGTGTATATGATTTATGTTATGAACTGGTGGTTATGCATGTTCCTGAGGAGAAACCATCTCTGTCGGTTGAGAAAGGATGGTTGTTCCTGCCATGTGGGACGTGCAGTTGCCTGGTTAGAGTGACTGGGTGCTCGGCTGGTGGTAAATTCCTTGTCTACCTTTTTGGGCTGTGAACTAAATGCACTGTAACTTATGTTAATTTGTGCTTTAAAAGTCTTCAATTTGGTACTTGATCATAAGGCTGGGTGAGAAAGATGAAGAAATGTACATAAATAGCAGTGTTCCTGGGGAAAGGGAGAGCAGTTAACCTTTTGAATCAGTCATATGTAAATAAACCTAGGCCTTTTTTCAGTGATATATCTATTTTCAAGTTGTATCTTTAAAACCACAACATGTGTTGTTTTCGAAATTCGTGACCTGCTTCTCTGTCCCTTAGGAACTCTGCTCCTGAGTTCTTACAGCACTTAGAGCCTGTGCGGCTCTTCTTTGTAACAGTCGGAACGATTGACATTCACTTTCAAAGAATCGGTTCTCTTTGATTTGGAAACATATAATCATTTTGGCAAGCATTTTTCCCTTTTCAGTTTCTCCTAACCCTGATGTTTCAGTGTCTCTTGCGGCATTATATGGTAACATTGGCCCTTAGTGTTTAAATTTGCCTTGAATTTAATTTTCATATGGACTTTGAAATACATATTACTATGATGCATATAGTAAAAAAATTTTTTTAATGTTTTTTATCACTATGATCTAAATAACAACCAAGCAAACTTTTAAGTTTTTTTTTTTGAATTGTTTGAACCTAGTGGAGGAGATAAATACATTACCTGAGGAAGTTGGTTTGAAATTCATTCTCTTTTAAAATTTGATTTTCATGCATTGCTTTATATTTATTTTTCCATACTGAAATTGGCATTTTTATACAACTCGAATATCTGTTGATACATTTGAGTTTCCTGAGTCAAAGCTATTTCTTAAATGCAGAAAGCAGTGGCTTGCCTTTATCATACATCTTACTCTTTGATTGGAGCCGTGCCTGACAGAAATATGGTATACAGAACAAACCCAGGGGCACCTGTCTGATGCTGTGTGTAATGCAGGCCGACTGCTTATTTCTTTTGATTTGAAGACTGTAATTCCTACAGAGGTCTCAGCTTCTGAAAGAGTGGCCGCTGGCAGGTGTCCTCCATCGTCTGACCTTGGTCAGTGGCTCTGGATTCACTGTGGTCTCAGTTTTGTAGACTTGAATGGCTGCCCACGTATTGTTAAAGAAACCAGTTGAAAAAAAGAGACAGAAATGCATTTCTGTGCTTTTTGTGAGGCTCACTTACATAAAACTTCAGGTTCTAATGATCTCAGCGCCTTTCCTGCATTTGGCTGTCTCTTAAAAACAGAGTTGAAAGTGTACATAAAGCAAACAACAAACAAAGTTCCTCTCGGATCAAGTGTTGTGGGATTGTACTTGCAGAATTTTTATAGCTTGATTGGACTTTAGATGTCATTTAACCTCGGGATTCTTTTTTTTTTTTAATTTTTTTAAAATTTATTTTTGGTTGCGTTGGGTCTTTGTTACTCTGCGCGAGCATTCTCTAGTTGTGGTGAGCGGGGTTTACTCTTCATTGCAGTGCATGGGCTTCTCACTGCGGTGGCTTCTCTTGTTGCGAGCACGGGCTCTAGGTGTGTGGGCTTCAGTAGTTGTGCCATGTGAGCTCAGTAGTTGTGGCTCATGGGCTCTAGAGCACAAGGCTCAGTAGTTGTGGTGTGCGGGCTCAGTTGCTCCACGGCATATGGGATCCTCCCAGACCAGGGGTCGAACCTGTGTCCCCTGCATTGGCAGGTGGACTCCCAACCACTGTGCCACCAGGGAAGTCCCTAACCTCGGGATTCTTCACCATGGGTCAAGCCAGGTGTTGTAGATGCTTAGAGACACTCTCAAGCGTGCTTGTGGGGGCCAGTTGGGGCCTCTCCCCCCCACCCCCCACAACAACCTCAAGTGAGTCTGGCCTAAACCACTGAACACTGACAGGTGAAGAAACAGCTCTGGAGAAGTTAAGGGACTTATGGAAGATAATAGAACTATGTAGCTGAAGATTTGAGAATAGAACTCAATGGCAATGAGCATAGGACACGTGCTCATCATAGGAAGAAACAAGAGCGTGAGGCTCCGGGCCCTGTGAGTGACAGCTGAGCCAGCACGCTGTTGTTGTTGGTTGGTGTTGTGTTGCCTGGTGTTGTGTTGCCTGGTGTTGTGGTGTTGGCTGGTGTTGGCCTTCACGCAGGTGCCCCTGTGTTCTGAGGCTGGTGAAGGAGCGTCTACAGCTGTGTAGGTGTGACCTCCGGTGGAGATAGGAGCCTGGCTACTAACGTCCCCTCAGATTCCCACACCAGAGATTTTTATCTGCAGTAACAGCACAGGTAAGCTCCTTTCTTTCGGATCAAGATGTAAAAGTCAAGATCAAAATATCTAACCGACTTACTAAGTAAGACTCCCTTAGTTCTTTTAACACAAAGTATGACCTTGTTAACAAAGTTATCTAACTTTGGATAGCTTTTCAGTATCAATCTGAGGAGGGTACATAAGTCGCTTTGTCATATGGTTTATATATTTATTCTTCATCATAGAATTTTAGGATTTTCCATCATAGGTTTGAAAGGCAAATTTTTAATAAATAACTTTGGAATAAGTTTTTCTGTCTGTATTGAAAACCATCTGAGGAGTCCAGATATCTTAGGTAAAATATTTATTTTTGGCTTTGCAGCTTGTGGGAACTTAGTTCCCCAACCAGGGACTGAACCCGGGCCCTTGGAAGTGAAAGCGTGGAGTCCCAGCCACTGGACTGCCAGGGAATTCCCTAAAATTTTTTTTTTAATCACCTTTCTTTTTTCCTTGGTTAACAGGATTTTTTTCCCCTTTACCAGTTTTTTTTTTTTTTTTGGTATGCGGGCCTCTCACTGTTGTGGCCTCTCCCGTTGCGGAGCACAGGCTCTGGACGCGCAGGCTCAGCGGCCATGGCTCACGGGCCCAGCCGCTCTGCGGCATGTGGGATCTTCCCGGACTGGGGCACGAACCTGTGTCCACTGCATCGGCAGGCGGACTCTCAACCACTGCGCCACCAGGGAAGCCCATACCAGTTTTTGTTTTCAATTTTTGAATTTTATTTTATTCTTTTATACAGCAGGTTCTTATTAGTTATCCATTTTATACATATTAGTATATATATGTCAATCCCAATCTCCCAATTCATCGCACCACCCCCTCCCACCCCCCGCCCCCTGCCACTTTCCCCTCGTGCTGTCCATACGTTTGTTCTCTACGTCTGTGTCTCTATTTCTGCCCTGCAAACCGGTTCATCTGTACCGTTTTTCTAGGTTCCACATATATGCGTTAATATACGATATTTGTTTTTCTCTTTCTGACTTCACTCTGTATGACAGTCGCTAGATCCACCCACGTCTCTACAAATACCCAGTTTCGTTCCTTTTTATGACTGAGTAATATTCCATTGTATATATGTACCACATCTTCTTTATCCATTTGTCCGTCGATGGGCATTTAGGTTGCTTCCATGACCTGGCTATTGTAAATAGCGCTGCAGTGAACACTGGGATGAGTGTCTTTTTGAATTATGGTTTTCTCTGGGTATATGCCCAGTAGTTGGATTGCTGGGTCATATGATAATTCTATTTTTACTTTTTTAAGGAACCTCCATACTATTCTCCATAGTGGCTGTATCAATTTACATTCCCACCAACAGTGCAAGAGGGTTCCCTTTCCTCCACACTCTCTCCAGCATTTGTTGTTCGTAGATTTTCTGATGATGCCCATTCTAACTGGTGTGAGGTGATACCTCATTGTAGTTTTGATTTGCATTTCTCTAATAATTAGTGATGTTGAGCAGCTTTTCATGTGCTTCTTGGCCATCTGTATGTCTTCTTTGGAAAAATGTCTATTTAGGTCTTCTGCCCATTTTTTAATTGGGTTGTTTGCTTTATTAACATTGAGCTGCATGAGCTGTTTATATATTTTGGAGATTAATCCTTTGTCCATTGATTCATTTGCAAATAGTTTCTCCCATTCTGAGGGTTGTCTTTTTGTCTTGTTTGTAGTTTCCTTTGCTGTGCAAAAGCTTTTAAGTTTCATTAGGTCCCATTTGTTTATTTTTGTTTTTATTTCCATTACTCTAGGAGGTGGATCAAAAAGGATCTTGCTGTGATTTATGTCAAAGAGTGTTCTTCCTATGTTTTCCTCTAAGAGTTTCATAGTATCTGGTCTTACATTTAGGTCTTTAATCCATTTTGAGTTTATTTTTGTGTATGGTGTTAGGAGTGTTCTCATTTCATTCTTTTACATGTAGCTGTCCAGTTTTCCCAACACCACTTATTGAAGAGACTGACTTTCCTCCATTGTATATCTTTGCCTCCTTTGTCATAGATTAGTTGACCATAGGTGCGTGGGTTTATCTCTGGGTTTTCTATCTTGTTCCATTGATCTGTGTTTCTGTTTTTGTGCCAGTACCATATTGTCTTTATTACTGCAGCTTTGTAGTATAGTCTGAAGTCAGGGAGTCTGATTCCTCCAGCTCTGTTTTTTTACCTCAAGACTGCTTTGGCTATTTGGGGTCTTTTGTTTCTCCATACAAATTTAAAGATTTTTTGTTCTAGTTCTGTAAAAGATGCCATTGGTAAATTGATAGGGATTGTATTGAATCTGTAGATTGCTTTGGATAGTATAGTCATTTTCACAATATTGATTCTTCCAGTCCAAGAACATGGTATATCTCTCTATCTGTTTGTGTCATTTTTAATTTCTTTTATCAGTGTCTTATAGTTTTCTGCATACAGGTCTTTTGTCTCCTTAGGTAGGTTTATTGCTAGGTATTTTATTCTTTTTGTTGCAGTGGTAAATGGGAGTGTTTCCTTAATTTCTTTTTCAGATTTTTCATCATTAGTGTATAGGAATGCAAGAGATTTCTGTACATTAATTTTGTATCCTGCAACTTTGCCAAATTCATTGATTAGCTCTAGTAGTTTTCTGGTGGCATCTTTAGGGTTCTCTATGTATAGTATCATGTCATCTGCAAACAGTGACAGTTTTACTTCTTCTTTTTCAATTTGGATTCCTTTTATTTCTTCTCTGATTGCCGTGGCTAGGACTTCCAAAACTATGTTGAATAATACTTGCGAGAGTGGACATCTTTGTCTTGTTCCTGATCTTAGAGGAAATGCTTTCAGTTTTTCACCATTGAGAATGATGTTTGCGGTGGGCTTGTCATATATGGCCTTTATTGTGCTGAGGTAGGTTACTTCTGTGCCCACTTTCTGGAGAGCTTTGATCATAAATGGGTGTCGAATTTTGTCAAAAGCTTTTTCTGTCTCTATTGAGATGATCGTATGGTTTTTATTCTTCAGTTTGTTAATATGGTGTATCACATTGATTGATTTGCATATATTGAAGAATCCTTGTATCCTTGGGATAAATCCCACTTGATCATGGTGTATGATCCTTTTAATGTGTTGTTGGATTCTGTTTGGTAGTATGTTGTTGAGGATTTTTGCATCTATGTTCATCAGTGATATTGGTCTGTAATTTTCTTTTTTTGTAGTATCTTTGTCTGGTTTTGGTATCAGTGTGATGGTGACCTCATAGAACGAGTTTGGGAGTGTTCCTTCCTCTGCAATCTTTTGGACAAGTTTGAGAAGGATGGGTGTTAGCTCTTCTCTAAATGTTTGAAAGAATTCACCTGTGAAGCCATCTGGTCCTGGACTTTTGTTTGTTGAAGATTTTTAATCACAGTTTCAATTTCATTACTTGTGACTGGTCTGTTCATATTTTCTATTTCTTCCTGGTTCAGTCTTGAAAGGTTATACCGTTCTAAGAATTAGTTCATCTCTTCCATGTTGTCCATTTTATTGGCATATAGTTGCTTGTAGTAGTCTCTTAGGATGCTTTGTATTTCTGCGGTGTCTGTCGTAACTTCTCCTTTTTCATTTCTAATTTTATTGATTTGAGTCCTCTCCCTCTTTTTCTTGATGAGTCTGGCTAATGGTTTATCAATTTTGTTTATCTTCTCGAAGAACCAGCTTTTAGTTTTATTGATCTTTGCTATTGTTTTATTTGTTTCTATTTCGTTTATTTCTGCTCTGATCTTTATGATTTCTTTCCTTCTGCTAATTTTGGGTTTTGTTTCTTCTTCTTTCTCTAGTTGCTTTAGGTATAAGGTTAGATTGTTTATTTGAGATGTTTCTTGTTTTTTGAGGTAGGCTTGTATTGCTATAAACTTCCCTCTTAGAACTGATTTTGCTGCATTCCATAGGTTTTGGATCGTCGTGTGTTTGTTGTAATTTGTCCCTAGGTATTTTTTGATTTCCTCTTTGATTTCTTCAGTGTTCTCTTGGTTTAGTAATGTATTGTTTAGCCTCCATGTGTCTGTGTTTATACGTTTTTTTCTCTGTAATTGATTTCTAATCTCATAGTGTTGTGATCCAAAAAGATGCTTGATATGCTTTCAGTTTTCTTAAATTTACTGAGGCTGGATTTGTGACCCAAGATGTGATGTATTCTGGAGAATGTTCCGTGTGCACTTGAGAAGAAAGTGTAATCTGCTGTTTTTGGATGTAATGTCCTATAAATATCAATTAAATCTATCTGGTCTGTTGTGTCATTTAAAGCTTGTGTTTCCTTATTAATTTTCTGTTTGGATGATCTGTCCATTGGTGTGAGGTGTTAAAGTCCCCCACTATTATTGTGTTACTGTCGATTTCCTCTTTTATAGCTGTTAGCAGTTGCCTTATGTACTGAGGTGCTCCTATGTTGGGTGCATGTATATATATATAATTGTTATATCGTATTGTTATATCTTCTTCCTGGATTGATCCCTTGATCATTATGTAGCGTCCTTCCTTGTCTCTTGTAACATTCTTCATTTTAAAGTCTATTTTATCTGATATGAGTATTGCTACTCCAGCTCTCTTTTGATTTCCATTTGCATGGAATATCTTTTTCTATCCCCTCATTTTCAGTCTGTATGTGTCCCTAGGTCTGAAGTGGGTCTCTTGTAGACAGCATATATATACGTCCTGTTTTTGTATCCATTCAGTGAGCATGTCTTTTGGTTGGAGCATTTAATCCATTCACGTTTAAGGTAATTATTGATATGTATGTTCCTATGACCATTTTCTTAATTGTGTGGGTTTGCTTTTGTACATCCTTTTCTTCTCTTGTGTTTCCCACTTAGAGAAGTTCCTTTAGCGTTTGTTGTAGAGCTGGTTTGGTGGTGCTGAAATCTCTTAGCTTTTGCTTGTCTGTAAAGCTTTTGATTTCTCAGTCAAATCTGAATGAGATCCTTGCTGGATAGAGGAATCTTGGTTGTAGGTTCTTCCCTTTATCACTTTAAATATATCATGTTACTCCCTTCTGGCTTGTAGAGTTTCTGCTGAGAAATCAGCTGTTAACCTTATGGGAGTTCCCTTGTATGTTATTTGTCATTTTTCCCTTGTTGCTTTGAATAATTTTTCTTTGTCTTTAATTTTTGTCAATTTTATTACTATGTGTCTCAGCGTGTTTCTCCTTAGGTTTATCCTGCCTGGGACTCTCTGCCTTCCTGGGCTTGGGTGGGTATTTCCTTTCTCATGTTAGGGAAGTTTTTGACTATAATCTCTTCAAATGTTTTCTCGGGTCCTTTCTCTCTCTCTTCTCCTTTTGGGACCCCTATAATGCGAATGTTGTTGCATTTAATGTTGTCCCAGAGGTCTCTTAGGCTGTCTTCATTTCTTTTCATTCTTTTTTCTTTATTTTGTTCTGCGGCAGGGAATTCTGCCATTCTGTCTTCCAGGTCACTTATCCGTTTTTCTGCCTCAGTTATTCTGCTACTGTCTGCTTCTAGTGTATTTTTCATTTCAGTTATTGCATTGTTCATCTCTGTTTGTTTGTACTTTAATTCTTCTAGGTGTTTTTTCTTTAATTCTTCTAGGTCTTTGTTAAAGATTTCTTGCATCTTCTCGATCTTTGCCTCCATTCTTTTTCCGAGGTCCTGGATCATCTTCACTATCATTATTCTGAATTCTTTTTCTGGAATGTTGCCTATCTCCACTTCATTTAGTTGTCTGTCTGGGGTTTTATCTTGTTCCTTCATCTGGTACATAGCCCTCTGCCTTTTCATCTTGTCTGTCTTTCTGTGAATGTGGTTTTTGTTCTGCAGGCTGCAGGATCGTAGTTCTTCTTGCTTCTGCTGTCTGTCCTCTGGTGGATGAGGCTATCTAAGAGGCTTGTGCAAGTTTCCTGATGGGAGGGACTGGTGGTGGGCAGAGCTCAGTAAAACTTTAATCCACTTGTCTGCTGATGGGTGGGGCTGGGTTCCCTCCCAGTTGGTTGTTTGGCCTGAGGCGACCCAACACTGGAGCCTACCTGGCTCTTTGGTGGGGCTGATGGCGGACTCTCGGAGGGCTAACGCCAAGGAGTACTTCCCAGAACTGCTGCCAGTGTCTTTGTCCCCACGGTGAGCCATAGCCACCGCCCACCTCTGCAGGAGACCCTCCAGCACTAGCAGGTAGGTCTGGTTCAGTCTCCTATGGGGTCACTGCTCCTTCCCCTGGGTCCCGATGTGCACACTACTTTGTGTGTGCCCTCCAGGAGTGGAGTCTCTGTTTCCCCCAGTCCTGTTGAAGTCCTGCAATCAAATTCTGCTAGCCTTCAAAGTCTGATTCTCTAGGAATTCCTCCTCCTGTTTCCAGACCCCCAGGTTGGGAAGCCTGATGTGGGGCTTGGAACCTTCACTCCAGTGGGTGGACTTCCGTGGTATAAGTGTTCTCCAGTTTGTGGGTCACCCACCCAGCAGTTATGGGATTTGATTTTTTTGTGATTGCACTGCTTGTACCGGCTCACTGTGGCTTCCCCTTTGTCTTTCGATGTGGGGTATGTTTTTTGGTGAGTTCCAGTGGCTTCCTGTCGATGATTGTTCAGCAGTTAGTTGTGATTCTGGTGCTCTCACAAGAGGGAGTGAGAGCACGTCCTTCAACTCTGCCATCTTGAACTATTATCTTTAATCATCTTTTTTTTTTTTTTTTTTTGCGGTACGCGGGCCTCTCACTGTTGTGGCCTCTCCCGTTGCGGAGCACAGGCTCCGGACGCGCAGGCTCAGCGGCCATGGCTCACGGGCCCAGCCGCTTCGCGGCATGTGGGATCTTCCCGGACCAGGGCACGAACCCGCGTCCCCTGCATCGGCAGGCGGACTTTCAACCACTGTGCCACCAGGGAAGCCCTTAATCACCTTTTGATGCTGATCCTCAGAACATTCAAATCACCAAACGTGGGAGAACAGGCATTTTGTCAAAGGATTGTGTTCTTTTTCATTAGTTCCAAACTAATCATCACCTCCTTTTATTACAATGCACTGTTATGTTAGTATTTGTTTTTCATAATATAAAACAAAGCCTTTATTTTTTCAGGTGTTTAAAAAACGCAGTTTTATACTTAAGCCAACCTTGAAGATAAGCACAAAATTTGTGCTTAAATTTGCCAGTTTACATGTTTATTTTTTTGGGTTTTTTTTTTTTTACCCCCAATACCTCAAGCCACCCATTCTGTGCATAGAACTGTCCTAGGTGCAATGAAAGAGATTTTTAACTTTTTAAACATGATTGTACTTTGTGGAATTGTGTTATCTCCCTTTCCATAGAGTAAAAATAAATAAAATCACCATGGTTTACTACTGACCTGCCCCAAACCCACTTCTGGCTTATAGAAATGCTAGTTTCTGCCACATTTAAGATGTTTCAGTGAACTCAGCTCCTAATAGTTATGTTGGTGTTACAAGCATGTTTTCCATACTCTTTTCTGTCTCCCATATTTTCATCTGTTGTATCCTCAACACCTAGAACAATGCCTAGCACATAGGAAGTGCTCAAATATTTGTTGAATGAATGGGAATGAGATATTACCCAAAGTATCTTTGCTTTGAGAAGGTCCAATTGTGTGAACAAGTTTTTTCTTTTGCTTATCCATGAAAATTAAATATTTACCATTAGATTTAAGTATAACTACAAAGAAGGCTCTGGAGATGTTGATATTGTGGGCATTTATATGATGTAAAGTCAGGTTTGGAGGAAGAGAATTGTTTGTTCTCTCTCTCTTTCTCTCAGCCCTTCTTAGATTTTGATTTCTCTTGAAGTTACTCTAATGGATGTGAACTGTGATAGACAGTTTCTATTGATAATTCCAGTCTTCATGGAATGTAGGAGGAGTGTGGTGACAATGAGGCAGTCACTTGCGCTGAGTAGGTCAAGTGAGGTGGAGAGTACGGACAAAATCCCAGTACAGACAGTTTTATAATGGGAGGGGTTCTACATATAGGAAGGTGTTTTTAGGCTGGTGGAAAGAGACCTTTTTTTTTTAAATTATGGCCAAGAAATTGACCTGAGATGCGGTTTGTCTGGGCCTGTCCTGGCCTTTGTTGTTTTCATTTGTCTTTGTAGGTGAGGGCTGTGAACAAGTAGCAATTAGTCGTTCACCCATCTTCCACCTTAACCATTGCAGGCAACCGGCGAAAACCCATGTCCATCATCAGCCCATGCAGGAAGCTAACGGACCGAGGAGAGATGTGGTGTATCTCCTTCCTTCCTTGGTTTTCGGAAAATCCCTCCTCCTCACTCCCTTCTAATGACCTTAGAACAGTAAAGTGGCAGGTAATTTCTCCTTCAGGCCCTACAAATGAGAATGGAGCTTCTTATAATAGAGCTTATGATCATTATTTTCAGCAAAGTCATCACAGTGTAATAAGCGTTTCTTGTGGAATTTAAGAATAAACACTAGCTACAGTAGCTGATGTTTACATTCAGCTTAATTTACCAAGTGCACCTTGGCTGGGCATTTGGCTGTCAGTCATCCAACTGGACTGAACTAGAAAGGGGAGCACCCTGGCTTGGTCCCACGCCACCCACGTGTGAGCACTTTGATGCTTAGAATTAACTACTGCAAATGTTTCTCAAATACGCTAGATACAAAATCATCTAAAATCATTATTCATTTTTCAGTGCCAACAGCTGGCAGATGAAAATATCCCTTTCCATAATGTTCTTTCTGCTCAGTAATGAATAAGGTGACAGCACTGTAACCCCCAACTGTCATGCTGCTGTCGGTGTAGCCACAGTGAATGCTACTGTAGGTGCTGGTGGTCTCACCACCATCACTTGCTCTGGATTTCGATCAGTATGTTTTGAGAAACTGCGGAATGACACTTGGAGTACAGCCCATTCTTTCTTTACATATTGAATTCTAATTTCTGACTTGTCGGCCTTGCGTTAACAGAGAGATCGCTTCTACCATCTGGCTGGCCCTTGATGATTGGTTCATTTTAACGTTTGGATTTTGTTCTTGGATTTCCAAGCCAATTTCTCAACCTATATGTCAATAATTATGTTATAATTAAGTTTAGAGTATTTCTGAAAGATCTGGAGCAGATGCTTTGGTTGTTGGATATGCCTAGCAAGCCTGGTTTCAAATTAGGTCCAAACAAGGTCTGGTTCAAAATGCCCATGCTTGGTTTCTGGAACCCTCAATCCCATATTATATGTGCATGCCCGACTCCCCCTCTCTCTGCCTTTAAGGATGAGGGGAAGGTAATCAAGCCCAGGAGCAGAAGAATAAGAAATGAGGAACCCTCAGTGGACAGATGGTAGAAGGTGAATAGGACAAAACCGAGTAGCTGAAGTTGTCTTGTTGGGTCATTCCTATAGTGCCATGTAGAGTCTGCTAGTGACAATGCATTAACTCCTGAGCTTTGACAAAAAACGAAGTTGAGGGTCTTACATACTTTGTATTGTATTGGGAACCAAAAGTAACGAGTCAGCAGAAGTTTCTTGCTACTTGATTAGGCACATAATTAGTCAATATATATTGCATGAATACACGTGCTAGCGTTTTAAAAAATCATTAATGCCTCAGTAATATACCTCCTATGCTCACACTGGGGTTTTTGGAGGATTGGCGTTTATTTAGAAATAAATTAGGTGGTTCATGAGAATCTTTTAGTATGATTATCCTCTAGCTTATTTGAATTGCTATACCTATTTTGTTAAAGACAGTCTAGAAATCTTTATTATTAATAACTTGCACAGATTATATTAATTCAGGAAACTTCTCCAGGCAAGTTTTCTTTTTTCTTAAAATGTATGATTTTCCTGGTAGTTGTGGTTTTGCTTATGTTGTCCCTACTCAGTGGGATGCCTTTGCAGAAAGTTGTGTGTTCCCTCTTATGGGCTATCTGTCTATCTAAAACACACACACGTAAACACATAATTTATGAAGCATTTCTGAACCATCTGCAGATTCTGTCTAAGCTGTTACAGAGAGAAGGATAGAATGTGCTTGAGAACCTAGAAATGATTAGAAAATGTATTTAATATTTTGCACAGAAAGACTTGCTTGGGATGAACCTCTTAATAACCTTGTCTGGGATGACAGATGCAGTGGCCATTAATTTGCCTAAGAAAAAGGTTCTGATTGCATTTGCTGTTGATACAGACATTGACATAAATATACTAAGAGCACTCTTTTGGGAAAAAGAGTGGAAAGTGGAGCGTTTTGTGGATGAATAGAATGACACAACATCTTCAAAGTATTTGCCATGTCTGGCGCTTCCCAGGCCGGGTGGGTCACACACAGGAGCCCGTTCCCTGTGTTCAGTGTGCCCGTTTGTCGCATCGGTATTTGCCTACAATTGGGTGTCTGGAAGTAGAGAGGGGGAGTGCTTTCAGATCAAGGAAAGCTGACCATAGCGAAAGAAAGGGCCAGAAGTTCTTTTCGGCCACCCTGAGATGTCAACTGAACCTGTTTTAGAGAAGGTGATTGCAGACGAAGTGGAGACACCATTCTCTTGACATGTGTACCTCCAGGAATGTGTGGGCGTGGCTCTCTGCCTGCATGTTTTAGGCACTGAGATCCAAGGAGCTGGATCTGACCCTCTCTCCAGGGGGGTGCGGTCTTTGCAGCACGTGTGCCCCTTTCTTGGACTGCACTGCTCGGTGATGGGGAACCTTAATGCATCACTGATTGGGCCGATCCCTCCCTCTCTCGAAGGGCTTACCTGAAGGTCAAGAGCTCTTGTCTGTGTCTCTCGTTTCACTGCAGTGAAGTCCAGAAGTCCACCATCGCTGAGCTCTTTGCAAAGCCGTGGTGATAACAACTCTCATCTCTGTGATTCTTTCCTCTGTGTCACTGAACCTGGGTGAAGACCTGTGGACCCTCAGGCGCAGCTTTGGCTGCAGATGAATAAATAGATCACGCCCATTTTTTTTTTTCTTTCCCCTTTATTCTGTGTGAAGATGACACTCAATAACTGTTACTTCCTTTCCTCCACAGAAAAGGGCTTGCCCCGGTTTCTCTGCTATGACCATCAAGCCTTCCTTTGACTAGATATGAGCAGTTTCGGAAAAACCACAGGACCTTCGTCAGGCCTGTTCAGGAAAAAAGCTTGCATTTTTGCTGCATGAATGTCCTGAGTTCCTTTGTTCCTTCATTTGTTTTAGGATGTTTGCAAGTAGGCTTTGTTTTATTTATTTCCTGAGAAAGTGTTGCTTTATTAGTTACAGAAGAACTAGCTTTGTCAGCATGTTGGGTGTGCGAGAGGCATCTTTTTTGTCTCTTGTTTTTCAGGGAGAGTAATTACAGCTTCAATTAAAAAGTAGTTTTTGACTTGAGGTGCCTAGGATGTCCTGAAGGGCTATGTTATGTCTAACGATGAAAGCATCTTTGTTAGATCAAATCCTCACATTATTTCTACCGGTCCAATTAGTTATAATCCTAGCCCTCCTGCCACATGTAAAAAGTGGCTTTTGGTAGATAATTTAATGTGTGAAAGAGCTCCTATTGTCGCTTCAGTTTTTAAAAGTAACATTTATTTCAGTTCCTCGTTGATGAGGTCAGCAGGTTCCATTCTTGGGTGCCAGCACAGAACAGGAGGGGCGAATTGGGACACAGCATCCAGCACTGCAAAAATGCCTTCGAGGATTGAACTAGAACACAGTGCTTCTGTGTCTCGTTTTAAAATAATTTTCCAGTCTGGAAGCAGCTGAGCGCTGCTGTGTTGGGTGGTTCAGCCCCCTGGTTCTTGCTGCCGGAGCCGCTATCCCGGGTGCTGACTGGGGCTCCTGGGGGCTGGTCCGGTCTGGCTCGTTCAGCCACGGAAGGCCTAGTGATTGCTGAACCCACCCGTGAGAACCTGAGGACCATGTGTATTTGGATCAGGGAGAGAATGACAGGCTCTCTCCTCACATGCATCTTCATTTTGCCCAGTTTAGCTGTGCCTTTCAGTGGCCGTGCACTCAGGGTCTCCCTGCCCCCCCGCCCAGCCACCCGGCGTGGGGACGGAGCCACCCGGCCCAGATGCACGTGGCAGCCCGGTGCACAGTTATTTACTCCTCAGTTGATGCTCTTCTGAGAATACCCCCATGTTTAAAATGTCCTTTGTGTTCTAAAATTTTATTCTAACTTTTAAATGGTCTATCTTTTGAGAAAAATAAACATACAGTGCAGGCATTTATGTAGATATTATATATGTGGTTCAACCAAACTTCTGTCCTGTGCGAAGCCTTAATTAAAACCAAGGACTTTTAGAAATTAGTTTCAAATTTGAAATTAAACTAAAAAGGGTTTTTATAATTATAAAAATTTTAAACACTGGAAGGAAGCTTAGAAATAATTTTTTATCAGCTCCCTTGCTTGGGGGAAGAAGCACAGGCCCAGGTGGTGTGTGGAGTCGTGTTGCTGGCAGAGCCTGCCTGGGCGCTGGACTCCTGAAAATCTGTCTCGTTTTTATGGTCTGCTTCCTGAGGGTGTAGACCAAGCCCAGGCTATGTGTGCTCTTGTTTTGCATGAGAGTTTTCTATGAAAGTGGATTTCGTGGGTAAATGTTAACCAATAAAATTCTACAAATTAATTAACAAATACTTTGAAAATAATGTCATGTATAAATTTAGCATTTATCCCGTGCCAGGCATGATTATCAGGACCTTTAAACAAACGTGATGGTCCATCACCATCTATGAGTGGAGTCTGCTGTCTTCTCCAGTTCATGGATGAGGAAGCCGAGGCACCGTGATAACGTGCCAGGATTAAGCGGTTATTCGTCAGCCCTGACCTGGCCACCGAAGCTTTGCATTGTATGTCCTGCATTTCCTGCTTGTCCGTTGCTCCTTGTCGGGGGTGCTGGAGGGAGCCTGGAAGGAAGGACCAGGAGGTGGCACCTGGTTTTGCTTGTTTCCTTGCTCTTTCTGTCAGCATTGCCCAGCCAGGGCCATTCAGTGGCAGCTGATTGTAGTTTTCAGCTCTTTTCCCAGCATTCCCAGAACCAGCTTCATCAGCCCTCCCAGGGGGCTAGCAACACCCGCCAAGCACCCCGCTCAGATGCCCCAGCACCAGCTCTGCTTAGCGTTTCCTCCGAGCTCAGAGGGGCCAGCCCAGCCTGGCAGTGTCCCTGCCCCAGGAAGTCCCTCCGCTAAGCGCCCCACATCCCAGCCCCAGCAGGCAGCACCCTCTGCTCGGAGGCCTGGGTACCAGCTGCCCGAGGACCCTCTTCCCAGGCTCTTGGTTCTGTTAACCCTGGTCTCCCTCCTCCTCTGTATTCCCAGCTCCAAGCTCACCTGTTTACCTGATTCCTTATACTCTTTGTTGTGATTTCTGTTTTCCTTGCTGGGCCCTGACTGTACTTTTGGCATATATTAAATAGTATTCAGGATTAAGCAAATTAGCTGATAAAATAATTTTGGTGAACTTATCCTAAGAAATATATCCTAAGAAATATATCCTAAGAAATATCCTAAGAAATAAAGTAATTTAAACTAGTATCTAATTATGAATTAGTCCTAGTCCATATTTTCATATAAATACCAAAGGGTATAAACCTCAAAAAGTCTTTTTTTCAAAACTGGAATGATTTCTTTATTGAGTTCCAAAAAAGTTAAAATGAAGCTGAAAGAAGGTAGGAGATAGCCCCACATATATTAACTAGTAAAAATCTGTGGCTTTTGGGAAAGATGCTGATCCAGTTAGAATAAACAAGTATTATTTGATTTTAATAAACTCCAAGTGGACTTAAAAAATTCTTTCATTAAATGAATTTCAAGTGACCACAAACCTCTACGTCTAAATTCCTTTCTCTTCACCCCAAATTTAAGGAACCGTGGAACAGTGTGTGTGTGTGTTCTGGTTTTTCTTACTTGCACTTTTGCCAAGGATCTAGAAGACCTGGTCACTATTGCAAAAGTTTGGGGTCCAAGTTTGCATCCGAACATAATTCCTTGCGGAATGAAATGTGGAACTGTGACAGCTTGGCTCTCTCCCTCAGGCACAGTTTGGAATGTTCAATAAAAGGCTGTTTCCTCACACGGTGTTTCCACTGAGCTTGCATGCATGCCTTAGCTTGGTGCTTTTGCAATTTTTATGTAGCATCTGCTCCCCAATCCGAGGGTGCTAACAAGGCCTTAACACAGATAGCAGTCAGGACGGCGGGGAGCTGCCCTTGTCAGCTTCTGACTTCTCCTGCATCTTGAGTTATTATTCATCACGTAAACTGTCTCCCAGTTCCCAGCATGTACATAATTAATGCAAGAGACTATCCCAGGAAGTTCAGGAGCCACAAGTAGGTCACCATTACCAGATGTTTAATTATCGTCATTAGGAAGCATTTGGAAATACCTGGTGAGCTTTATAAAACCATAACAATAAGCAAATCCCTTCGGATTTTGGCAGATCGGTTCTTTTGTATCGAACGATGATTAAAGTGATTACAGGCACAGCGCTGGAGCCTTCCTCTGAACATCTTTATCAAAAAGAGGAAATAATTATGCCACACTCCATGTGAAATACACGCCATCTTCCTTTTCATTCGTTTCCTGATTTTCTTCAGCTGTGCCAAGTTTTAATTAATGTGCTTCAATAGTATGAAAACTTGAGCATCTATAATTACATCTTTAGTAGCAATATTTAAATCTTTACTGACAATATATTTATCAGGTAACACTTCCTGGAATTATGGTCAGTTGTCTGGAACCTCAAGAAAATACTGGAATGGAATGTGTTCCAGATTTTTTTTTTTTTTAATTTTGAAGTTTAAAAGTAAAATGCAAAATAGGAGAGGCTGAGAGAAATCTAACGTTAGAGAGAGTGGATTTCAGCCACTCTGTCAACATTACAATTGTTTTGCGAAATGTGAGGACGGTCCTAGTAACTAAATTTGACTAACGAAAGGAATTTTAAAGAAAATGCTCTTAATTTTTACTTTTTCCTTCAATCTCAAGTTTGTATGTCATAAAAATTTTTGATTTTTTACTACTGTGTGAAAGAGCTGTGCTCAAGCCATCCTTCTCAAATGTTTGTTTTTGAGCTCACACTGAAGATTACACTAAAAAGTGCTTTTGGTTTTTGAATTCAGTTCTGAGGAGAACAGGGAATTTCTGTATCTTGTTCTTTACTGCTTTCTTTCACTGCTCCTTTTGTTACTCTTAATACTTTTTCATTCCCTGTCTTGTGGCTTGTCTTAGTGGAATTTAAAGTTTCTGTTAAGGGGGGCTTCCAGGGGGACTTCCAGGGGGGTTTTCCGGGGGGCTTCCCTGGTGGCGCAGTGGTTGAGAGTCCGCCTGCCGATGCAGGGGACGCCGGTTCGTGCTCCGGTCCGGGAAGATCCCACATGCCGCGGAGCGGCTGGGCCCGTGAGCCGTGGCCGCTGAGCCTGCGCGTCCGGAGCCTGTGCTCCGCAACAGTGAGAGGCCCGCATACCGCAAAAAAAAAAAAGTTTCTGTTAAGGTAAAGTTTTGGTTTTTAAACCAAATTTCCTAGTCTCCAGTTACCTTAAAGAGGGACCCACTGGCTCCCCCTTGTGGGTCCTCTCTGTATTGTCATTCCCAAGGCTCTTGGTAAAAGGGCACATGATGTAACATAGTTGCTGTTTTTAAGAAGTGAGAATGGCCATGTTCTTCAGCGTTCCCATTCCCTTATTTACTCTCCCCTGCATTCAGCCCTATTTTGCACGTTTTGTAGTGATAACATGCACACGACACGCCCCCACCCCACCCCAGGTCCTGTGTGATCAGGAAAAACACAGGCTAGGGCAATGCCTGTTGTCTTTTACAGAGAAAACACACAAATAAATCATTGAGAAATAATATGCTAGGAAGATTTATAGACAAACACTGTGTAGGGTGCAACAGCTAAACAGGTGGCCCTAGGAGAGAGATTCATCATAAAGCCTTTGTGTTATGTAAAATTCAAGCTCCACCTTTTAAGAGTTTGCAATGGTTTGATAGGAAACTAAGTTTACTTTTATTTTGAACAATGTAACACAGGTAAGGTTGCAGAGTGAGCATGTTAAAGCACAGAAAAATCACGAGTACATAAGGGAAATTGCTGTTTTCTTAACAGAGGGTTTGAATGGCAAATACTGTTCAGAGTTGTGCTTAATGGACATTGGGCAGAGTTTTGGGCTCAGAAAAGCATCTGTCATGTTCTCTCCTATTTTCATGATAGGAAAGAATGAACGGTGATTTTTTTAACCGCTTATTTTTATGGTTCTTATTATGAGGCAGTCGGTGTGTAGCAGGGGGTGAGCAATCAGGGATGGATTGTGATTTTAGAAAGAAGAGGCGAGGGTCACAAATGTTTTGGGCATCAGCCTTAGTGAAGTATAGATGTGGAAATGCTTCTCGTGTGTCCATGTAGCAGCGGGCTGTGTTCGTTAGGGAACAGCTGGGGAAGAATCCAAATGGAAGATCTTTAAAGCCAGACGTCAGAGCCGAGCTTAGGAAAAAGTGCCATGTGCTGGTGAGGGAAAGGTTTTGTGATTGGATTTGGTGTGCGACTTGATCTAATTTAGCGATGTAGCAACCATGGCGCTATGTTTTTGTTTTTCATCAGTGGAACAATTGCCTTTCCATTGAGAGTCACAGATATTTTTTCCATAGAAAGGCTGGCAGTGCATCTTGGATTCTAGAGCACAGAGTCTGGATTCAGATGCCTTGGATTCAGGTTCAGACCACCTATCTGACTGTGTGACTTTGTGCAAGTTACCTAACCTTTCAGTGCATCTGCAAAAAGGCCGTGATGATAATAATAGTACCATTTGCAAGGGGGTGGTTGTGACGGTGAAAGCAGTACGTGGTGGATGGTGTCGCCTTATACGCGTTAGCTATTATTATTTCATTGTTTTGAATCTGCCTAGCCTTCATCAGAAGCCAGTAGTGGAGTCATATTTATGAGACTTCTCTGAACTGTTTTTCACAATTTTACTGGCACCAAATATGTATATTTTCACCTAATCTCTTTTAGAACTGTAATCATATTCATATTTTGTAAAGGTTGTCAGTTTACTATTAGAGCAATTAATAAAGACAAGGCGTGAATTATTCTGTTAGCTCACTCCTCTGTGTAAAGCAGTTTTAAGGCTTCTACCATTGTCAGGTGTGCGTGTGTGTGTGTGTGTGTACACAGGCATGAACGCTTCTCTTCTAGATTTCTCTTCTTTCTGCCCTGTAATCTCATCTGCAGGTAACAGGTTGCAGAGATCAGACTCTTCCTTCACAGCCGGGTGTCCCGTGGACACCCCGAGGGCTGTGTCAGGGTCCTGTGGGCTGGCCCAGGCAGGGTTCCGTTTCCGGGTGCATCTTTGTAGAGGTCTGTGAGTCTGAGTTCCTTCTCTCTTCCTTCCAAAAGCCCCTTCACGGGCTCACGCTACACGTGCTCTCGTTATGTTCATGTGGGAGCATTTTCTTTTCAGAGGAGGCAAAGTTTGTCAAAACAGGGAAAAAGATGAAAAGATATGATTTTTTCAGTCCTTCAACATGACGAACAGATCTCTAAGGAGAATGAGGATGACGTGTATCAGGGAACGTGTGAGGGACAGGCTGCCCAACTGATCACAAGGAAGGACATCCAGTGTTTCCAGTTTAAGTATCTGACCCCGAGGCTTTGCTTATCAGGTGATACTATTCCCAAATATTGTCTCCTTTTTAAAGTTTGAAAATATTTTTTTCCCTCGTAAAGAACGTAGTCCTCATGACTGGCCCCAAATACTGTTTTTCTGATTATTATTCCTTATATAAGACCCTTCAGATCTTTCTCTTCCTTAAAAGTGATACAGACTAACACATTTTTCCCTCTTCAACACGTGATTCATCTTTTTTATTTATTTTTCGTCCCTTACCAGCCTCAGGGCTCTAGGGCTTGTCATTTAAATGAGCACTTCTGTTTTAATGCTGCCTCTTCATCCCCTTTGACTTAGCAACCAAGTTTTTATTTGAAATGCAAATCTCTACATAACAAGCCAAAGTCTGACCCACTTACACAGTTTGTTACTTTCCATATAGGCTCCTTGTTACAACTGAGGAATTTACATATTTATTACATTTGGTTGCAGCTAGCCTGGATAGTGACATGTTTCATTCTCTAGAATCTGAGTCTGTCTTTCCAGGCGGGATCTTTTGGTGATGCTGCAGGCTCAGAGCCACCCTGCCAGGTGGTGAGACAGGACCCCTCCCACAAACAGCACGCACCCCAGTCAGTCCACTAGGTCCTGCCACATCTGTGTTCTTGTCTATTACTTGGAGGATGTTGGCCATTTTGGAATCTCAGCATTTCTATCCTGCCCCCGCCTCTGGCCCCCAGCATCCATGTGGTTATTCAGCGGAACGTGCCTTCCCTGCTGTCTGGAATCTAGTGTTCGGATTTGGAAGAAAATGAAAGGAAACCTCTGTCTCAAATCCCCTAAGGAAACAGGATTAGAAAAAAAGGTGTGAAAGCTTCTGGGGCCATCACCTTGTTCTTGTCATTGGCACAGACCATCCCCATATGCTGACCTGTCTCTCCGTGGCCAGCAGTGGACTGAGAAGTGGCCCTGTGTCCTGAGGTCATGCACGGACGGGGCGTGTCTGCATAGTCACAGCCGGCTGGCTGGGGGGCTCAGGGCGAGCTGGGAGGAAGATGCCGGAGGTGGGGCACTGTTTGTCCAGCATGAATAAGTACTGTGTCTGCTCCTTGGGACTTGCTTCTCCTTGGGGGACAGCCACCAACCACGGAACTGCGCTCTGCGTGTGAAATTTGCAAGGAGAGTTGGTAGTGTGTGCCGGGGTCTAAAATGCGAGTGGGAGATAGGGGACCAGTTGGCCCACTTTGTTCTGCAGAAACACCCCCTTGTTATCCAGAATGAAGAGAGCCGGAAGTAAGTAATTTGACCTGTATTTCCTAAAGCCCGAGTCTCTCACACAGTAGTAAGAGCTCAGGGAAGTCGGCCTCCTGGGTGTGCCTTTGTGACCCAGCAGCAGGGTTCACGGTCTTGGTCATTGAAGGCGACTTGGCTCTAGAAGGTGCAGCCGGTGGCTTCATCACTTGCCAGGTCTGGCTGGAAGGTGGTCTCAGTGTTGTGTGGCCCAAGAATCTGGGAGGACTTCCAAGTCGGCTGTGCGGACCGGCTCCCAGGGTCCCGGGGGCCTGGAAGGTCTGGCCGAGGAGTCAGGCTGGTGAGGACCCCTCTGCAGGGACCTTCCGGGTCAGGGTGAGCCATCGCTGTGTGTGTGTGGGCTGCCCCTCCCCTTGTGGCTCCCCGGGCTGTCCTGTGGGAGGGAATCCTGAGAGGGGAGGTGGCGGGTCACACACGCTCGTAGGAAGGATGTCGGCATGTGAGGGCGAGACTCTGCTCTTGGAGAAACGGTGTCATTTGCTGCTCAGACCAACGGAAAAGCACGTGGGAAGTCTTCAGCTTTATTCATTTTTGCCTTTTGGAGCAAAAAAATCCCCCTTTTGTGTCAGCGCTGCCAGGAGCGTGTGAGCTGTGCCCGTGGGTCCCCAAGCACGGGCTGGGGCATTGGGGATGCCCTTCCTCAGCAGTCACGGTTGGGACACCACGGTCAGACCACCAGGGTGTGACCACCAGGCTGTGAGCACGGTGCTGGGTTCAGCCTTCTCAGTTTTCCCTCCCTGCCCCTGTGCTTTCAGACCCGAGTGCTGGTAGCAGCTGTGTTGCTGAGTGAATTGAAGGTGAAGACAGTTTCTGAGCTCACCTTAAAGGCTCCAAGTTTTTCTAGGCTTTCTCGGATATGTAAGCAACTTAAAAAACATGCCCTTTTAATTTGGGGTCCCTGCACTGCCCAGGCTGCAGCTCCGCTCCGCTTGAGTTCATCACCCGAGATGCATTTGGTCTCTAGGCGTCACGGTCACTCACAAGGATGCAAGTGCCAGGTGAAGCCCTTCTTGTGGCTGCACAGGCGTGGGGCAGGGGAGGGGACCGGGAGTCCCGGAAGTTCAGGGACCTGTGGAACTTGGTCCCTTTAACTTGGAGCACACATAGCTCCGCCGCCACGTGTAAAACCAGTGACACGGCTTTCCATTTTGGAGGAGTCATTGGCCAGTGACTGTGATGAGTTCATGCCGGCTGCTCCCCAAGGGCAGCCCCCTGGGACGTGTAAGCTGGTGGCCCGTCCCCTGTAAAGGCTCCACGCGCTCCGGGGAGGGGCCCGCAGTTTGCGTGGAGCTCCTTAGATCTCCATGTGTCACGGGGTCTTATCACAGACTCGTCACGGCGTGGCCGACATGAAAAGAGGAGCTTTCACAAAGCTCTTGGCGTTTGTTTTCAGATGAAATATATCAATATGAAAAATAAACTGTAAAACATTCATGAAGGTTTTTGGAGTTTCTTTTAAGAATTGCTTTGAAGCTGATTTAACGTTTTGCATTTACTACAGTCACTCTGCAGTTCAGCTCAGCTTTACAGGTTTTAAAACTCGGGCTCCCATATGCGTTTTCAGATGATACAGCATTGCATGAAGTTTCAGTCTGTTTATAAAAATCAAATGCAGTCCTCAGACCCACGTGCGTGCCACATGGCAGTACCGGGGTGAAGAACGTGTTTCTATTTATAAACAAATATGCTGGTGAGTATTTTAGGTGTGATTTGCATATTGAATGTCTATCTACGATTGGTCTCTGCAGAGAACAGTCATGAGGCCCCCTACTCTTTGGCCCTGTTCTTGGAGGTTTTAATAGAGGTCCCTGAAGCAACGCTTAAATGCTCCCACCCGCAACTGCAGTTTCAAGCAATACAAAGCTCGGTTTCCAAATAGGTTTATCATTTCTTGATTGAATATTTTCAGAAGCTGACACGTCCTAGGGTCTCTCTCACATGGGTGTTAGCAGCTGCTCACATTGATTAGAAGGCAGAGAGTGAGGCTGTGTTGTACTTGCTTGCATGGTAGCTCCAAAATCCCAAGGAAATTAAGGCTACACGTCAGCCTGGTGCCGACACGAAAAGAAGGCTTTTCAGGTTCTTTTCTGGATTTTTCTGTCAGGTAGAGATCTGTTCCTGGGGTCTTGAAGGGAAGGCTTTAAAGGTTCCATTGTCACTGCCTGGGTACTGGTTATGTCTCAGAATACCAAACAGCTTAAAATTGGTAGGCCGCAGGCTTTCTGAAAGCTTCACCCAGCAGACGTTCTGAAGTCGCCTACTTTATTTAATTCAGCTACACTTCCATTTGTGAAGGTTACAATATGCCTCCCAGACGTGGGACATGGCAGCAAGGGGGCCAGAGCCCTGCCCTCAGAGCCCGCATGCCAGCTGTGCTCACAGTAACGGATGGTTTGGTGAGGGATGCATTGTGGACGCTGTTCACAATGAGATCCTACTACGTACAGACGGAACAAAGTTCCACGTGTGAGCAGCTGTCTGGCTGTATTTAAAGCAACTCACCCTCCTCTCTTTTCTCTTAAAGTGTGTAGAAGCAGTCAAGGTGAAAGAGTAATTAGTAAAGCTCTCCGCTTAAATAAGAGCAAATACTTCCACATTTCCAAAAAATAAGTACTAAGTAGGAGGCGTATGGCTCTGATGCTGGAGAGCTCCGTGAGAGGTGTATGCACACTTGGAGAGGGAGACAGTAATGACATAAAAGATCATGCAATTACTGCACTAGAGATGTGATGGGGAAGTGTTCCCATCTAAGGAATGACCAGAGTGTGCTTATGTGAAGAATATTCCGTGAGACACGTGAAGTCCTACAGGGCCACCATCTTGGGTTATTAGTGGATGGTGATCAGACTTCACTTTGTTGCCAAATCACTGTTATGCTCTCTGAGGTATGAAGTGATATTAATGACCATTTGCAATGAGAAATAACACTTTATAGCATTGCTATCATTTACACATATTGAAATACATTGTAATGTGGGAGAACACCCTGGGGGTAGAGATGAAAACTTAGGAGTTTAATTTGAAATGCAGTTGGGAAATTATTTGGACAGGAGAGAAACCTTTAGGGCAAAATTTCAATTAAAAAGTACAGTATTTTCTGAACTATTCATGAGAGATGAGAGTCTGTTTTTCATGTACCTGGACTTAATTATGGTTACCAAAAAAAAAAAAAAAAAAAAGTTCGGGTACTTGTCGTCACTCATCAGTACTCATCCAAAAACAAACATGACAAGTTATTAATGTAGTTATTTAGGAAAGACATAATTGATTGTTTGACTGTAAGCATTTAGATATTATAACCACAAGTTGATACTTAGTATTTCTAACTTGATTCTTTTGTGAAAAATCACATTTCTGCGCTCTTACTGTGTTTTGGGGGATTGTGTCCTAGTTACTATAATATATGCTTTTATCAAGCCTCAGTCTTGTCCTAGTGATTCTCCAGAGAGCTAAGCAGTTAAAGAGATTTTCTTTTCCATTTCAGATTTTAGCCTAAAGTTTTATTCTTAGTAGTCAAATATTCTCTGACTGTATAACAGGGAAAAATTAGAACATGTCAAATGTAGTAACACACTTTAATGGTTTGCTCTAAAAATCTATTAATCGGTTGGTAATCTCGGCTTAGCTGCATTGCTACTTTCTTTTCTTTTTCTTTTCTCCATTTCTTAGGAGAGTTTTTATTTGTCCGTTGATCCAATATTTCTAGGAGCCAGAGAGGGTCTGACTGTGCTCAGTGCAAAGGCAGCTGCCCCACCTGCCAGCCTTCTCCTGTCCTGTCACTGTCCACAGATATGGGCCTTGTTTGGGTCACCTTCAAAGCCACGTGGCAGGGGCCATGGGTCTGTGTTTGGGGCCCAAGCTCCAGAGGCAGTGCTGGGCCCGCCCTTGCATCAGGCGCTCTGGGATCACGGGGCTGGGGGTTTCTCGCCATCTCCCACCCCGAGTGCCTTGCAGAGGCCGAGGAGACCAGGTGGCAGCCCCGAATCTGCTCTCCCCAGAGGAGGGAGGATGGTAACCCTGAGGGGCTGGACAGAGACTCCTTGGAGCCCCAGGCAGGCCCATTGCCAGGCCAGGCCACTACTTCTAATTTTTAAAAACTTGGTTTCCTAGCGTGCTGGTGAGCACACATGCCCGCAAAAAAATTCTTGGTTGCTTTTGGTGGCAACAGTGAGTCTAGAATCTCATTATCTTGGCTTCTCATTTACTGTATTGTCATTTTCTTAAAACTGTATGTACCGTCTGCCGGTCTGATCACGACAGACACCCCCCTTGGAAAATCAGGTGAGTATCCCAGCACCACAAGGAAACAGTGTAATACACAGGCTTTCTTCTACTCGTTTAAAATATGTATCTTTACTCTCACTTATTCAGCAAATACATTTCTTAAAATTCATAAACTGCTGAAGACACTGAATGCCAGTTTCCTTATCACTGAGAATGCGGTGGCACCAGCAGAGTCCCTCAGGACAAATGGATGCCCAGTCCCGTCGGTAGGGGGTATTTAATGTGAAGACGCACAGCTGTTGTGTACCCCGTGAACAGCATCCTGGAGAAGGGATGTATCTTTTATCCTTACTCCATAGACTGGTGCCCGGAGTGAGCTGCCAGGAAGCATCCCAGGGCCCCAGGCGCCTGGGACCTCAGAGACGGCTCTCCTCTGCAGCCGCCCTTGGCCTGCTCCACTCTGGACCAGCCACACTCGCATCTCAGCGGTCAGACGGTTGTTAGGGCACAGAGCTGGGCCCTGGGGACCCAGCTGCTACTTGTGTGAAGCAGTTTTAATATATTAAGCTTGGAAAGCTCCTGCTGAGCTGGACCAAGACCTTCTGTCCTTCCCACCCACATGTTTTATGTTTCCGGCTGCAGGGCGGACGTCTCCCCTGCTGAAGCTTAGGCCCTGGGATGTGCAGCTCGCAGATTGGACTCTGGAAGCCCCCAAAGACACGGAGAGATGGTTCTGAACTTTGTGTATTTGTCTCAGAGTTCAATATCCAGTCACTGTGGACAGCTTCGCAAGGTTTTGCAGCCTAAAAATATCATGCAGGCAGTAAATGGAATGAAAATCCGAGAGGCACACACACACTACATACGTATCTCGCCACTGTGGAGTCGTTGACTTTTGTATGTTTTGTAATTCTCTTAGATTTACGTGAGAAACGATACTCTTTTAAAATGTGGAGAAAGAAACTCAGTGGCATTATATTTGTAAGTGTCAAAACACGAAGTAATGGAATTAGAAAAGGCCTTTGTGCCCGTTTGACTTAATTATTTAATATTTCTGTCAGTAAAGGATACTTTAGTATATTTAGACAATGCAGGACTAAAATGTACACAGAATCTCCTATTCACTCACTGCACAGATGTTCCTTGAGCTATTTCTTTTCCTCCACCTTTATTGAGATTTAATTGACACATAACACTGTAAGTTTAAGGTGTACTATGTACTTAGTATATATTGTGTAATGATTATCACACTAGGGTTGGTTAACAAACCCATCACGTCACAGAGTTCCTGTGTGTGTGTGTGTGTGTGTGTGTGTGTGTGTGGGGTGAGAGCATTAAGATCTACTATTTTTGCAACTTTCACGTATACAATGCAGTATTGTTAACTGTAGTCACCATGCTATACACCGCATCCCCAGAACTTATTCATCTTATAACTGGAAGTTTTTACCTTTTGACTAACATCTCCCCTCTTCCTCCCAACTCCTTCAGCCTCTGGTAACCACCAATCAACCTTACGTTTCTGTTAGTTTAGCTTTTTATAGTTTCCACATATGAGTGAGTTTCCGCATGTGAGTGAGATCGTACAGTATTTGTTCACTTAGCATAACTCCCTTAAGGTTCATCCAGGCTGTCACAAATGGCAGGGTTTTCTTCTTTCCCATGGCTGAATAATATTCCATTGCATATATGTACCATACTTTCTTTTTTAGCGATGTTGAGCATCTTTTCACGTACCTGTTGGCCATGTGTATGTCTTCTTTGGAAAAACATCCCTTTAGGTCTTTTGCCCATTTTAAAATCGGACTTCGTTGCTGTTGCTGTTGAGTTGTATGAATTCCTTGTATATCTTGGACATCATCCCCTTACCAGATACATGGTTTGCAAATATTTTCGCCCATTCCATAGGTTGCCTTTTCATTTTGTTTATTTCTTTTGCTGTGCAGAAGCGTTTTAGTTTGATGTAGGTCACTTGTTTATTTTTTATTTTGTTGCTTGTAGTGTCGTATTCCCAAAATATCATCGCTAAGACCCATGTCAAAAAAGCTTTTCCCCTGTCTTTTTTTCAATCAGTTTTAGGTCTTACATTTAAGTCTTTAATCCATTTTGAGTTACTTTTTGTGAGTGGTATAAGATAGGGGTTCAACTTCATTCTTTTGCAGATGGATATCCACTTTTCCCAGCACCATCTATGGAAGAGACCATACTTTCCCCATTGAAAACAGGGAAGACTCTTTTCTCCCTTGTCAAATCTAGTTGACTGTGTATGTGAGGGTTTATTTTTGAACTCTCAATTCTGTTCCATCGATCTGTGTGTCTGTTTTATGCCAATACCGTAGTGTTTTAATTAAATATAGCTTTGTAATATAGTTTGAAACCAGGGAGCATGATGCTTCCAGCTTAGTTCTTTTTTCTCAAGATTGCTTTGGCTATTTGGGGTCTTTTGTGATTCTGCATGAATTTTAGGATTTTTTTTTTCTGTGTCTGTGAAAAATGCCATTGGAATTTTGGTAAGGATTGGATTGAATCTATAGATGGCTTTGGGCAGTATGGGCATTTCGACAGTATTAATTCTTCCAATGTATCTGTCTTTAATTTTTTCATCACTATCTTTCACCTCCTTGGTTAAATTTATTCCTAAGTATTTTATTGTTTTTGATGCTATTATAAGTGGCATTAGTATCTTTATTTCTATTTCAGGTAGTTTGTTAATAGTGTATAGAAACACAATGGAGTTTTGTATTTTGATTTGTATCCTGCAACTTCACCGAATTTGTTTATCCGTTCTCACAGGTTTTTGGTGGGATCTTTAGGGTTTCTATGTATAATGTCACGTCATCCGCAAACAGATGATTTTACTTTTTCCTTTTCAATTTGGATGCCTTTAATTCCTTTTTCTTGCCTAACTGCCTTGAGCCCTTTCTTCATATGAGCTATGTGGGGACCCCAGGCCAACATCAGCGCAAAGGACACACAGACCCTGCTGTGTGCTGCCCACGCAGCGCCCCTTGCACGGCAGAATCGCACCGTTTAGGACCTGAGGTTGTACCTTTCGGTCACCCCCATGCTCGCCTGACTTCCTCCTGGGGGACTGTCAGGGAAGCGGCCCCTGAGATGCCTGCTTTTAAACCAAAGGCTTGGAAAGGAGTCACCAGCTGGAGGACAGGTAAGGGAAGGGAAGCCCGGAGGGGGAGGAGGGGGAGAAGGGGGAAGAGGGGGTCTGTCCTGTTCGGAAGGCCAGCAGACTTGGAGGTGGAGGAGAGGGGCCCAGGCGGGGCGGCGGGGCCATCGTCCACTCAGCAGACGTCTGAGTGGCTGCAGGGGCCCAGCGCGATTTCTGGGTTCAGTGAAAAAGCCGAGTTTCTGTGCTTGTGATTTTTATATTTTGGGGGCAGGCGTGGACAGTTAACGGAAATAGACACGCAGGGCGTCAGGAGGGCTGAGTGCTGACAACACCCGTGAACAGGAGGGGCAGAGTGACCCCAGGTGGGGTGCTGGTCCAGTGGGCTGCTTGAGTCCATTTTCTCTGATGGGACCACATACCAGCAGAGGCCCCAGAGGCGTATTAGGGTTTCTGGATCAGTTATAAGAGCACAGGAAGCATGAAGCAGGCTCACTAGGGAGTGACCAGATGTGTCTTTACAAAGGTGGTCTGGCTTCTCTGCGGCCCGTAAAGCAGTCACGAGGCTCTTGCAGAATCTAGGAGAGGGGGGAGGGCAGCTCTGGCCATGGAAAGAGGGAAGAGAGGGCAGATTTGAGAGGCTTGATAGGAGGTGGGGTGACAGGTCACGGTTCCTGGCCGGTGCAGCAGAAGAGGGGGCGAGGTGGGGGGCGGAGTGTGGTGATCACAGGGGAAATTTTGGCACAGAGTGGATGTGCTGTGTGGCGTTCAGACTGCTCTGTTGAGCAGGTGATCAGGTTTGGGGCTCCTAGGAGGTGTCTGGCCCGGAGTGATGAACTTGGGTGGCTGAGGACCAGGCTCAAGGGTCCAGGGAGAGCCTAGGTCACGTGAAGGTGACGGGGTCCTGGGCTGAGCGTTGGGGCCTCCGGTGAGGGTGAGCCCCACTGCAGCAGGGAATGGGGGAGAGTGGGTGGGGAGGTGAGCAATGAGGGCCCGAGGGGGCTGGGTCCGCAGGCTGGGGGAGCCCTGGGGTTCAGGGGAGCAGGGGCTTGGGGGGTCAGGGATGCAGCTGAGCTGCGGCCGAGGGAGGACAGGAGCCAGGGAGGCAGTGGACAGTGAAGGGTGGTCCTGAGGAGGGTTGGTGACAACAGCACATTCACAGGGCATTTGGAGGGACTGGCTGGTGGGGGAAGAGGAGGAGGGGATGGAGGCCGGCAGAAGTGGTGGACAGTGCGGGGCGCTCAGGAGGGGCGAGGGCCCGCGTGCGCGGGACGCAGGGGGTCGGTGCTGCCCCTCGGGTGCAGGTCTGCATTTGCATGGGACCTCATGCCCACCGTGCCAACAAGTCCTTTTCACAGCCCCGTGCGAAGGTCGTAGGTACGCTTTGCTGGGGAGGTGCCTGCCGCCAGGTAGGGGGACCTCAGTGCATCTTCTGGTCCCTTGAAGCCCGTCAGCAGTGCCTCCCGCCCGCCTTCCGCTCTCAGCGCACCGCGTCTGTACACTTGATATCACACAGCACGGGGTTAAGAGTCAGTGAGCAGGAACCTGCCTGGTGTTGCTCTGAGGCGCCTCCCTCCCAGCCAGTGGGTTGTTGCCCCATTTAACAGACGAGGGGACCGACTCACAGGTGAGGAGCTGCGTCCCGCTTGCCCAGCACTGTCCTTGGCCTTGGGGCACGGGGATGGGATGGGGGTGGATTCTGAGTGGCCCTGCTCGCGGCCTCCTGTCTGTTTCCTCCGCCCCAGTGTCTCTCAGGGGCGTGTGCTCCGAGGATCCATCGTCCGCGGCCCCGAGACTCTCAGGTCCTGCAAGTTCAGGGCTCAGGGTGGCAGTAAAGGCCACACTGGTCTGGTGAGAGATTGGATTGGAAGGCAGAGCTCGGATGCTCTCAGATGCCCCCTTTGCACGAGTTGGCCGGGGGAGAACCTCGATTTTCCGCGGAAGGAGCAGAGATGGGCTCAGCCTACACGCCGCCCAGGACCGCGGCGCCGGCAGGAAGGCTGCCGCTGCATTTAATTGCTTTGCAGCTTTGGCCTCTGTGGTTTCCTCGCCGCCTCGGATGTGTTTTGGCACAAGGAAGGATTCAAGTTGGGAGTTGTTTTCATTATACAGTACAGTGTGCTCATGATAAGGAAGTCATACATCACGGGAGAACGTGAGGAAGAACTCGAAGCGCCATCATTTCTGCGTCGCGCAGCAGGAGCCCTCTGCTCCTTAGACCGTCCCAGGCGAGGTCCGAGCAGTGCTGGCCCCGGAGGCTGGGTGGACCTCTGCTGGGTGGTTCTGAACGGGGAACCTTGGAAGGCGTGGAGGGGGCAGGGGAGAGGAGGTCTGTCCTCTCTGTGTGTGTTCACATAAAGTCTCCTGTGTGTCACGTGTGAGATGTGTGCTGGGCGAGGTGCTTACATGCGCTCTCGTAACAGCCCTGCTCAGTCGCTGCTGTTTCCGGGTTCACAGCGGAGGAACCAGGAGCTCCAGCCACTCACCGGCGAGCTGGTCCCTAACGCTGCGGTCTGGCTCTCACGCGTGGACGGTGAGAGCTGCCCCAGGCGCTGCGCCAGTCCTGTTGGTTTAAAAGCACGTGTTATATTTCCCCCTGGATTTTCCTGTGCATTTTAAAAAGAGTAGTGGTCATAATATACACTGTATTTTCCCAGGCACACTTTTTCAAGAGGTTTTGTATCATCTTTATGTATCCGCCTTCCTGTTTCATCATTTGAAGCCAGAGAAAATCTTAGATATTATGCGAATGGCACGAGGACCGTAGGCATAGTAAGAAATATTCTTTGAAATAACCTCTCACAGGCATATTTCATATTTTATATTTTTCTCTTCTAAGAATTGTGAAGGAATTTTATTTTCCCGGAGGGAGAACTGTAACTCATATACATACTAACAAGACAAAGATGTTTGTGGGTGTTTGAACTCAATTCATAACTGATTTCTAAGTCAAAGCAAACCCTCTAAAAAGCTAAACTTTTCAAGTGCTTTGTAACACCAGGTTGAAGGGGCTTTTCTAAGACTAAATAGTTGAGCTGTTTTGTGCTATTTTTATTTCAAAATACCCAGGAATGAAAGTCAATACTTTGCCAATTTTCAGGGTGTGATTCCTGGACCTTCCAGCAGAGGTCGCTGCCAGTTTGTGATTGAGTTCTACCGCTGGCAACTAAAGTGAGCCTGTGTCTGCGGTGCTTTCCAGAGGAAACGGGTCTGAGTGTGATGTGAAAATAGTTAGACTTTATTTTAGAATGTTGTCATGAAAATTATTATAGGTGTCATAATAGCATGTGTAAGGTATCTTAGAAGATATGACTGTTTCTTGCTAGCTGGAGGTACAGAACAGTTTCCAGTGAGGTTTGACATACAGTAGGGGGTGTTACTAAACGTGGCTTGATTCCCTACTTAGCCCGCTCCTCGCCCCCTACCCCCCCCAGCTTGAGTTTTATAAAGGAGATCTTATTAGTTATGACTTTAGGGGACACATTTAATTTCTGGTGTGATTTTAATGTGTAGCAAAAAAAGAGAAAGTGTGACAATTCCTTATTGGTGGCTTTGTGATTTCCTGGTGATTTTTAATCGTTATTAAGTTTCAATTAGTATTGCTTTATCAGCTCCGGATCCTGGTAAGTGATTGCATTTTAAGTGGAGCCTCAGACGGCCTCGTTCCCTCCACTCTTCACTTCCCTGCTCCCCACGGTGTCCACGTTATCCTCCTGCGTACTTTGTCTGCTAGACCCACCCAGCCCTTGTATTCTGTGGAATTTACTTGTCACTGTTTTCTCAGTACAAGAGTGGTGGGTGCAGTAGATGTCTGTGTGTGTATATGTGTGTTTTGTCTATACATACGCATATGGATACAGATACATTTTGGCTTAAGTTTTTTAGTGTGAAAAATTTTAAGTAATGTGTCGGCATGTCCGTACATTGCTGAGGTTTGATTATATTTCATGCCTGCAGTCTTGATTATTTGATTCCCATCAAATGCCGTTGAAGTTTTTAGGAGAGACCCCTTTATATTTTCTGGGGGTAACTTGTGTTTTCTGGGTTTTTTTTTCCCTTTATCCAGTTCTCGCTCATTTCACAAGCTTTCCCTGCTTGCCTGACCTCCAACTTTAGAGGTGCTGTGCCGGCGGCGTCCACTAGAGGGCAGCACGACCGCACAGCGTCCGGCAAAGTCTCCGGGCTTTCTTTTCAGTTGGCAGGTGCGAGGGGCACTTGCGAGAACAAAGCACATTATTACTGAAGGCAGAAACCCCCAGTGACAGACCATTGTCGTGAATTCAAATACACGATCCGGGAAGTTCTCAGGGTCCCGGGCACTGGTCTCCAGGGCGAGCCTGAGACACTGATCACTTGTAATTAAAGCTCACACTTGTGGATGGGGCGAGCGCTGACGTTACCGGGCGGCTCATTGTGGGGCTTTTGTGGCAAACCCGGGGAGCAAGCTCCTCTTATCCCTTGAATACTTATGAGGCGTAAAAATAAGAGTTAGTTGGGAGGAGGCTTGCTCTCTGGATTTCATCCTTGTTTGTCAAAAGAATGTGGAAATTACTTGCAAATAAAGGCATATGGATTACTTTATCCATCTTGCAGGAAACTACGCTCATAGCACCTGATGGAGTCCTTGCTAACAGACTTATTTTACTTGTTGATTTCTGGAAACTGGACCATTGAACTATTAAGTCCTTGCACAGGGGTGTAATTATAGTATTAGATGTATTTCTATGCTGTTTGTGTGACTCGCGTCTTAGAATATTATCTTGATTTTAAGTTCCTTTCTTTAGCTCTCATGCCTTCTTTTCAACGTTCTTTGTGCCTAACACAGAGTTTTGAATGTGATAGGTCGTAGCCAACATTTGTCTAATAGCTTTTTATAATATGAGCAACTGTGCCATTCCTCCCCCGGCTCAGTTTTCTTGTTAACATACTTTTTCCAAGCCGTGCTCTGATGCTCCTACATCCAGGCCTTCCCGCGTGGCCATCACGGCAGTGCACCGCCGCGCCCACCGGCTCTTTCCGCGCTGGTCCTCCCCGCGAGCTCGCAGGCAAATTAACGCAGGGACATAGCCCATCGTGAAGTAAATCAGTTGATTCTGCTAACTGGTTGACAACATCTGGCTGACGGGAACTGCACGCTATCTTAAGCATCACTGTTGCCTTGACTCGAGGTGCAATTTGGCTTTTGTTTTTCCTTCTCCAGCCCTGCAGAAGTGCTTGCGCGGTCACGGTCTCCGTTATTTATCGGAGGCTTCCAAAGCCTCTCACCCGCGGGTGTGAGCTCGGGTGAGGTGCCAGCAATGAACCGGAGTCAGAGGCCTGGCCCCGCCCCAGAGGACAACCAGGTGCTGGCCGCGGGCCTGATGGAGGAGGTGGGCTTCTGCGGCCACGTGGATGGCCTGGGTGACAGGCCTGGAGGGACTCGGGCCGCCTGGCTGAGAGCGCGGAGCTGCCGGGCTCGGCGGGGGCAGGGCAGCGCGCGCCTGAATTTGGGTGTCCAGGGGGCTGCGGCCAACTGTTGTTTTGGCTGAAACTGACCAAGCTTCAACACACGCGAAAGCTTGTGTGTATCCTTCGGGCAGAGTAAGTATGACCGGTAGGGTTTTTGGCTTTTTTTTTGTTTTTAAAGAACAATACATGAAGACAGCATCCTGGGACTTCCCTGGTGGTCCAGTGGTAAAGAACCTGCCTTACAGTGCAGGGGACTCGGGTTCCATCCCTGGTCAGGGAACTAAGATCCCACATGCCGTGGAGCAACTAAGCCCGTGTGCCACAACTAGAGAAGAGAAAACCCGCACGCCACAACTAGAGAGAAGCCCACGCACCGCAACGAAGAGCCTGTGCGCTGTGACAAAAGATCCCGAGTGCCACAACTAAGACCCAACGCAGCCAAAAATAAATTAAAAAATAAATAAATAATAAATCCTTAAAAAAAGGGAAAAAAAAGACAGCATCTTCATCCTCATTAGACCGAACGCCTACCATGGCATGTGCTGTGGCTTGAGGGTTCTGTTTGCCTAGGCCGTCACCTCTGTGACCTTGGGGGTTCCAGAACCCTTCCCTGACTTCGTCCACTGATGTGTGTGCTCTAATGCCCACACAGCTCGTGGGACGATGTCGCATCATGTTTATAAAAGCCCAGCACGAGGTCTGGTGTGTTCCAGCAGGCGCTCACATGTTCGTTTCTCTCTTTCCGTCATCCTTTACAACTGAATTAATAGAAAAAAATCAGAGTTAAAACAAATATGTTGAGTATTTCCTACATGCTAGCTGTCTGATCTCAAGGGACGAACAGTTTAATGGACTTGACTGATGAGACTGGGCACCAGGTTCTGTCCTGAGTGCTTTCGCAGTTCCCTGAGTCCTTTTAACTAACCACTCTGTCGAGTTACTGCCCTCACTTTACCCCTGAGGTCACTCGGGACGGTCAGGAAGGCTAGGAACCCTTTCCGTGTTGGGAAAAGAAGCAGCGGGGACTCAGATGTCCCCTGTGTGGCCCCAGGACGAGCCCTCAGCGGGCGCCCAGCCTCCCACCCACAGGGGTAGCCCAGAGCTGACCTCAGCGAAAGCGGGCTGACTTCTGCCGCACGAGATGCTGTGACCGCGGGCCTTTCCTGAGCACAGGCCACGTGGCCGCGAGCGGCTCCCACGAGGGAGGAACCTGTGCTCGTAATCCACGAGCCTTCACTCCTGGGGGCTGTGTCCTCCGCCGTTTGGAGCCGTGTGTTAGCGGGGCCCCGGGGCGGGGGGCAGCCTCGGGCGAGCTCCTGCGCTGCCCTCGGCCCGGCCCCGCCTCCTTCGCGTCAGGGCGTCTCCTCAAGGCTTGTTGCTGGCAGCGCAGCTTCCGTCGTAACTAGAAATCACCTGACAAATTGAAAAGGCTCCCAATTCTGGAAATGGAATTTTGTGGCTTTCACTCAATCCATCAGATATTTGGAAGCACCACTTGTAGGGTCTTCTGCAAAAACCAGAGCTGTGCCTGTCTCACTGGAGGTGTTTTTGTTGTCAGTGACTCCTGGTGCCTGTGAGGGGATTGTTAGCCATGGTTTTCTTTCTTTCCTTCTTACTCAACAGAACATCTCTTAAAAATGTTGCATCTGCCCTGCTCTCAAAATCTCTCTGTTTCTTAAAAGCCTGAGGTGTTTTTTTTTTCTTTTTTCAAATTGTAAAAGTAGTGTATACTTATGGGAAAAGAAAGAGAAGTGTATAAAGTGGAAAATAACACAGAGTGCCCCAAATACCACACCCCTATCCTCCCCTGGAGAGAAAACACAATTATCTTTTTTTTTTTCTTTTTTGGCAGCATTCTTCCAGAAATTTCTGCACGTATATGAGCATTTTAAACACACCCCCATACACAAATGGTTTCCTGCTATACATACTGTTCTGCCAATATATCTTGGATGTGTTTCCACATCAGCAAATATAGCTTGACTTCATCTGTTAACAGCTCCTTAGTAATTAGGGGATAATTTCTTACAACTCCCCTATTTCTTTGGTTCCAAAGCAAGATGATCTGGACCCATTCCCAGGGTTCTCCCCGTACCACTTCCTGTTTTCAGTGCTCTTCCAGCCCTGCTTCCTTTAGGGGAGAGTTTCATTTACTAATGTCACCCACTCTTAACTTTCTGTGGCTTTCAATTGCCTAGGTGTGTTACCAATTACCTTCTTAATAAGAAAGGCGTGGGCCACAGAACTTGAGCTAGAACTAGAGGCAAATGCAGTTGAATAGGGAATTGGGGATCAAGACGGAGCAGTAATCTTTTTATTCACAGTGGCAAGATTGGAGCCTCCAGTGCAGGAGAACTTCTGGGGATGAAAGTTCTTCGGCCAGTGACCTGGGTCCCCCTCTTCTGCACCTGCCTCCTTTGTTCTTGGCTGAGTTGTCTCCGGCCCCAGGGCTCCATTTCCCATTTGAATTTAATGGGAAATCAACAGACACACAATGCATTAGAAAAAAATTACAATTAGAAATGTAATTGACTCCTTGTATTTGACCGATGTAAATATTATCAATATTTCTATGACAGTATAGCTTGCTAGGTTTATTTTCTAGAGCTGTAATGCGACCGACAATTTGTGTATAATCAGTATAATTAGCTTTCGACTGCATAAGATTCTCATTTTCAAAATATGCACTTTTAGGTAACCCATTTCTAATTTCTTTCTAAAAGCAGCATTTCTGAGTGTTACCTACCTGGTGTAAATGCCGTAGAAGCTAGCGTGGGTAGCATTAGCTACAATGATCTGTGTCAAACTATTCATACCTCCGTATTTACTTTTTCTTTCTGTATGTTTGATGTCCGCCTCGTAACATCAACGTTAATTCCTTCATTCTAAGTAAGCCTGAAGCACCTGGGGGAAAGGCAGCCCCTTGGTCTCCTAACTGACATGGAGGTTGTGATAGCCCCTTGGCATGGGTTTTGAGTTGGCTTCTGGGTGTGGGCAGTGGGGCAGGAGGAGACCCACAAAGTGGAATAGGTGAAGCCAGCAGAGCCAGTCACTGTGGTTGTGATAGCTGAGGGTTGTTGTTTTTTGTTTTTTTTTTTTTTTTTTTAATAACTGACAGCTTTGTGAATTCTTAGGTCTCTCACAGTGATGTTTGAGTGCAGGTGCCCGGTTATTGCAAGCCTCCTCCCAGCCCAATGTCCCGCGATGTCAGGGAAGCAGGATTTGTTCTCCACTTTGGCAATTCCTGTTACGCTGTGGATACCGGTTACTGGGGCAGGAGCTGGTGGGAAAGCGGGGTCAGGTCCTCACTGGCACACAAATAGGAAACAAGGCTCTTGGGCACCCCGTGACCCCTGGCGCTGCTGGAGTGACCTGGAGAATGTTCTCTCCACACGACCCTTTGCTTCTCACATTCATTCCCCTGATCAGTCCACTTGCCTTGACATCATTTACCTTTCCGGCCATACGTGACTGTGGTTTTGTACCAAATTTAGAGGGAAACGGATGGCTGATGCTTGGAGGGCAGTGGAGTGAGGCCAAGGCGGGTACTTTTGACAAGTTGACCACATGGATGTTTAACCTCAGTGGTCATTCAGCCAGGATTTGGAATGTTGGAAAACTTGAGTGTTTGGAATGTTGGAAAAGAACGCTCTTCGTTCACAGAAGTCACTCTGTGTGTTTGCCCCTCCCAGTGAGTCTCAGAGAGAGGCTGAGTGGGGACAGAGGTGCCAGGCCTGGGCTCCTGGCTGGTCATGCGTTTGGAGGTTGGGAACCTGGACAGGTGAGGGAGGTGCCTTCCTCGGTGGGGCCTGTGTGCGCCTGCCAGATCCGTGCAGGGGCACGTGATTGCGGCTTAGCGTCCGTGAAACCAAACAAGGCCTGGCAGCGTACGCGGAAGGGAATCTGTTTTGCCAGTTTTGCTGATTGGGGACCAGCTCGAGGCCTATGGGGAGCTGAAACGTTTTCAGTTTCCAAAGCCCTGGGATATCACTGTTGTGTCTCATTTTAGATCTCCTGTCCCACCACTGCCTCTTCGAGTTTGATGGTCTGTACGTTCAGGTGACTTCTGCGGGGGCTGCTCATTACCTGGGGGATCCAGGCCACGTTCACCCGACCACAGTGGGGACAGCTGCGTGTATTCCCATGTATTCTGTTTCACGCATTAGATATTTATCTAAATATCTATATACTGTGTATATTCAGTATCTAAAGCTCTGTAGTATTTGCTTAGTGAATAAACACTTGGTCTGTTGACCTCAGGAAAATAACAGATTACTCAAGAAACAGTCTTAAAATCGAATGAAAGCTGAAGGTCTTGAGTATTTTGGTGCTTGTTTTAATCAGGTCACTACACAGAGGTTATGACAACCGGATGAGTGTTTTATCTCAAGCACGTGAGCTACTTGGGTGGTCTCTTTTCCTTGGGTCCCAGATCATGCAATGTGATATTAATTTTTTAAAACTTTTTATTCTGTATTGGAGTATAGTTGATTAACAATGTTGTGTTAGTTTCAGGTGTACAAAAAAGTGATTCAGTTATTCACGTGCATGTATCTTTTCTTTTGCAAATTCTTTCCCCAGTTAGGTTGCTACAGAATATTGAGCAGAGTTCCCTGTGCTCTACAGTGGGTCCTTGTTGATGATCCATTTTAAAAATAGCAGTCTTTTTTTAAAAATGTTTTTATTGGAGTATAATTGCTTTACAATGGTGTGTTAGTTTCTGCTTTATAACAAAGTGAATCAGCTACACATATACATACCTCCCCATATCCCCTCCCTCTTGCGTCTCCCTCCCACCCTCCCTATCCCACCCCTCTAGGTGGTCACAAAGCACCGAGCTGATCTCCCTGTGCTATGCGGCTGCTTCCCACTAGCTGTCTATTTTACATTTGGTAGTGTATATATGTCCACGCCACTCTCTCACTTCGTCCCAGCTTACCCTTCCCCCTCCCCATGTCCTCAAGTCCATTCTCTACGTCTGCGTCTTTATTCCATTACGATACGACCCAGCAATCCCACTACTGGGCATATACCCTGAGAAAACCATAATTCCAAAAGAGTCATGTACCACAATGTTCACTGCAGCACTATTTACAATCGCCAGGACATGGAAGCAACCTAAGTGTCCATCGACAGATGAATGGATAAAGAAGATGTGGCACATATATACAATGGAATATTACTCAGTCAAAAAAGTAGCAGTGTCTTAGACATTTCTCCAGTGAAGACATACAGATGGCCAAGATGCACATTAAAAGTGGTTCAGTATTGCTAATTATTAAAGAAATGCAAATCAAAAGTACAATGAGATATCACCTCACACCAGTCAGAATGTCTGTTACCAAAAAATCCACAAACAATAAATGCTGGCGATATTAATTTTGATGAATGCGGGTACATAGGTATGAAATGTGCTTAGTTGAGCCCTCTCTGTGAGGCTCTCCGCTAGAAGACTGGAGGTGATTTTCTTTCTGGGGTTGCAGTCAGTTAGATGCTCTGAGCTGGGGAACGTAGCACCACACTGTCTTACCTAAGCTTGTGTGTGTGTGTGTGTGTGTGTGTGTGTGTGTGTGTGCGTGTGTAAGTTAAGGAGACCCCCCTATACCCCTGTGCTTTGGGATTACTACTTTTGTACATGGAGGCTGGAAGATGTCCTCTTTTTAGGACATGGGCTGTAAAGAGAGATCATGTTAGTATAACCTTTGCCCCCTACGGTGTGGATGAGTGCGTTGTAGTTGGAATTTAATTTTAACAGGGTTTATCAAACTGCTGAAATATATTGAAAATGTTTAATACGAGAGTCGGGACAGTGAGTCACATGTGGGCCTGTTAAATCGGCATCCGTGGGTGCAGGTGCTCGGGCCGTGGGTCCCTCCTGTGACCTTCACTGCGCCAACCAGGACATCGCGGTCACGTCGTAACTCTGCGATATTGCATGGCTGCTGGAGCCCACAGTGAAGGGGGATTTAACACCCTGTCTCCCCCTCCAGGGAGAGGGTTTAAGGACCTATTCTTAGATCATTTGGCTTTTCACCGGGATTTTAAAAATCATATCTGAAGTGTGTAGGATGTGTCACTGTGACATTGAATGGTGTCTTGTGACCCCCCTCCCATCTGTGATGCACTTTTTTCTTTTTGGTTCATCTTTTTTTCCTTTCCTTTGTATGCTTTTTTTTTTCTTTTTTTATTGACTTCCAATTTTCTTGCTGAAATTACACCTTTAGGATTCAGGTATGGCCACCCTTCTCTTGTTGGGGATGCTCGTCAGGGACACCTTGTTGGTCCCTGTCTCTCAGGCTAGATGGAGCCTCTACCCCATCATCTAACTCAGGGTGGCAGACTATGGCCCTCGTGCCAAACCCGCCACATTGTTGGACCCGGCTGCCGTTCCTGTGCACTGTCTGTGGCTGCTTTCACTACCCAGCACTGGACACTGTTGAGGAGTTGCCTTGGGGCCTAAAACACCTACTGTCAGGTCCTTCACAAGAAAAGATGGCCGACCCCTAATCTAAATCATAGCAGGTATTTAATAACTGCTGAATGAATTGACATATTAAAGATTTCCCAATCAGGTTTTACTTAATATGGAAACAAAACCACTGGTCACCGGTACTTGGGCTACTGGTGCACCTGTAGTAAAGATGCATCAGAGCATGTGCTTGAGTTTAGTCCACACGGATGTGTATCACCCCATCAGGTCATTGCTAAGTACAAATGTTGTGTAAGCTTCTGTGTGGTACCTCTCAATAAGAAAAGGGAAGACCGGGCTTCCCTGGTGGTGCAGTGGTTGAGAGTACGCCTGCCGATGCAGGGGACACGGGTTCGTGCCCCAGTCCGGGAAGATCCCACATGCCGCGGAGCGGCTGGGCCCGTGAGCCATGGCCGCTGAGCCTGCGCGTCCGGAGCCTGTGCTCCGCAATGGGAGAGGCCACAACAGTGAGAGGCCCGCGTACCGCTTAAAAAAAAAAAAAAAAAAACAAGGGAAGACCTGGGGAAATGAGTTGCTGGACTTTGGAAAGTATTCCCAGGTAGTGTGGATGGATATGACACATTCATTGAGAATTAGTTGCTTACTCTTGGCTGTGCAAGTCCCCGGGGAGTCAGGCAGGTGAGGGCAGAGGCTGTGAGCTCTTGCTGCCCACCTGTCTGCCTTCAGATGGAGATGCAGGCCACGCCCACTGAGAGAGCTGGTGAACAGGTGCGCAGATGGCTTCCGATGTTTCAAAAAACTGATGAAGCAACTTCTGTGCGCCCCTCATTTCCTCCTGAAATCACTGACCTTCTTTCCCATGTGAAACGTTAAAAACTTTCAATCAGAGTGCTTATGGATGGTCTGTTAGTTTTGGAGGGGATGCTGTAACAAAGGACCAAGAACCGGGTGACTTAAACAACAGAAGTGTGTTGTCTCACAGTTCCGGAGACTAGAAGTCTGATCAGCGGGACTGTGTTCCCTCTGAAGGCTTTGAGAAGGCGTGTTCCACGCCCCTGCCAGGCTTGCGGTGTCGCACGTGTCCCTTAGCTTGTGGACACGTCACTCCAGTCCTGTGTGTGTTCACGTTGTCTCCCCTTGATGTCTATCTCTGTGTTCAAACTTCCCTGTTTTATAAGGTTACCAGTCATATTGCATCAGGGCCCACTGTAATGAATTCATTTTAACTTAGTTGTTTCTGTAAAGATCCTATCTCCAAATAAGATCATGGTCTGAGGTCCTGGGGCTTAGGACTTTAACATATCATTTGCGGGGAGGTCATAATTCAGTGCATATTAGATGGGTGTCTAAGATCAATACAGTTGAAAAGGATGTTTGGCTTCAAAAGTGAAGTCTTATAAAAACACGGCGAAGAGAAGGCAACGTGTCATTCTCTGAGCCCAGACAGTCCTGGGCATGATTGCCTAGGCTTCATCAGTGGGCTCACATGTTGACTGCATCGGCCATGACGTCTCTTTTTGGATATGCACATTCACATGCTTGGATGTGGTTAGAAAGAAGGGACTGGTTTTTGAAAGTTTGCCCTGAAATTACAGTGCACACAAGTGTGTTAGATGTGAGGATCTTAACCACGTTATTCTCATGTGTTTTGTCATTTCCTTGGCTAATTTTCAGATGTTTATATCCAAATATGAGTTTCAGCCCTCAAACCAGTCAATTTTATTCTTGATTTTACATTTCAGTCATAACATATATAATGCATAGTCTGTGAGTGCTTTCAGAGACTCTCTTCTGCCAGATGTAGAGTTATGAGTTAACCACACAATCACGTCCAACTATATTGTTCTTTTTGTTCGGTTTCCTTCCCCTGTCCACTCTAGAAAGAAAGAGATTAAAAAAGACAAGCTTTATTCTCACAGAGAGAGAGGATGAGAGTCAGAGAGCCAGAGAGACAGAGAAGACACTTCCCCACTCAGAGAGGAGGAGAGAGCAAGAAAGCATGCACAGATAGAGAGTGATTGCAAAAGGGTTGCCAGTGCACCTGCCCTTCTACTCAGTGGACATGATTGAGAATGAGCATTCAGTGGAGGCTGGAGTCTGCTCTTCCTTTGATCCCAGCTCTTTCTGGCTGCCCAGTGTCAGCATCTTGCTGCACTGAGTGAATTCCACTGTTTACACGGTTGTCATTGTCTCCCCCCACCTCCCCCGCCCGCCCCCATACACACACAACAGAGTGGTTAATTATGACCCTTCAGCCCCGGCCACCTACTTCATGTTTTGGGCAATCAACGCAAGAGCAGTCTGCTCCACCACTGGGTAGTTTGAAGAGATTTTTAAAAAATGATACTGAACAGATAAGATCTTTGCCTTCTGTCCTGATTTAGGCTTAAGAACTTATCCCCAAATTAAGATAGGGTTCTGGTAAAGTTGACTTTTAATCTTACTCCTCAATATCACTATTTTCAAAATTTGAAGTGAAGCACCCCCCATTCAGGTCGCATTAATGGGAAATAACTGAACTTGGATTTCTCCAGCTACAGGTTGGGCATCTGACCAGAGTCACCGGCGTGTGACGCCTGGTGCAGCTGCGCCTGGAGGGGCCCTTCCCTGACTTCGTGCCGCTGGTGATCACAGCTGACACCAAGAAGTGTGCCTGGTGCATAGTTGGTGCTCAGTGTGTTATTTCAGCTGCTTTCTCATCCTCAGCTGCCTAATCTTGTGCGTGAGGAGGGTAATTCCTGCCCTCCCTGCTCTTATGAGCTACTGTGAGAACAGCACGTGGATCAGCCCCCAGGCTCAGGGACACGCAGCGAGGTCTCTGCGGCTGAGCCAGGCAAGGACTGGGGACTCCACTCGAGGTCACCCTCTGTAGCTTTCACGTGTCTTCCTGGCCCAGAGCTTGGGGCTGGTGACCCCGGCCCTGGCCTGAGGCCTGATGTCCCCTGGGCCCTGCCTGGTGTGATGTCAGGGTGGGGTGAGCAGGTCTCCCTGGGTGTCTGCCTCCCAGAGGGGCCTGCAACAGGCGGGGTGTCGGTTTCACGCAGCCCTGCATCGCGGCCCCCAGGTCCCAGGCCAGCCTCTCTGCCGGGGTCCCCTCGGGGCTTGGTGCCCTCGTCGCAGGGTGGGCCTTGCTGACTGTGCTGGCCTTTCCACTGAGTTTCTTTTCCACAAGTTCCTCTTTGCTCACTGCGCTGGGACAAGGGTCCAAATATCACCCTTATTATGTAAAAACTGCAGCTTCTGCTCCAACTCCTATGTTCCCAACAGAAAGGTCCAGTCCCCCTTTTACCCACGTCTTCCTGCCACCAACTGGAAGGCACAGACGTTGCTGCCGGAGATGCAAACAATCAGGGAACCAGTTTTTCACTGTGGGACTGTCCATTTTCCTGGGGAGATGATGTGAGACACGGCAGAGACACACGGCAGTGACGGCAGTGGCCAGCTGACAGTACCGGGGGACCCGTGAGCTCCGGCCACGATCGGCCGCCCACTGGCCTGTCCCGAGGACCTGGAGGACCTGGAGCGCAGGTTTTGGATTTGGAGGATGGATCAGGTGGCTCCTTGCCTTAAGATGTGTCTCGTTGAAATTTATTCTGCTACAAAAACAAACCCAGAACAATTAAGAAAATGGTCATAGGAACATACATATCGATAATTACCTTAAATGTGAATGGATTAAGTGCTCCGACCAAAAGACACAGGCTCTCTGAATGGATACAAAAACAAGACCCATATATATGCTGCCTACAAGAGACCCACTTCAGACCTAGGGACACATACAGACTGAAAGTGAGGGGATGGAAAAAGATATTCCATGCAAATGGAAATCAAAAGAAAGCTGGAGTAGCAATTCTCATATCAGATAAAACAGGCTTTAAAATAAAGAATGTTACAAGAGACAAAGAAGGACGCTACGTAATGATCAAGGGATCAATCCAAGAAGAAGATATAACAATTATAAATATATATGCACCCAACATAGGAGCACCTCAATACATAAGGCAACTGCTAACAACTATAAAAGAGGAAATCGACGGTAACACAGTAATAGTGGGGGACTTTTTTTTCTTTTTTTTTTTTTAACAAGTTTATTTGTTTTTGCAGTACGCGGGTCTCTCACTGTTACGGCCTCTCCTGTTGCGGAGCACAGGCTCCGGATGCGCAGGCTCAGCGGCCACGGCTCACGGGCCCAGCCACTCCGCGGCATGTGGGATCTTCCCGGACCGAGGCACGAACCCGTGTCCCCTGCATCGGCAGGCGGACTCTCAACCACTGCGCCACCAGGGAAGCCTAATAGTGGGGGACTTTAACACCTCACTTACACCAATGGAGAGATCATCCAAAATGAAAATAAATAAGGAAACAGAGACTTTGAATGACACAATAGACCAGATAGATTTAATTGATATTTAGAGGACATTCCATCCAAAAACAGCAGATTACACTTTCTTCTCAAGTGCGCATGGAACATTCTCCAGGATAGAGCACATCTTGGGTCACAAATCAAGCCTCAGTAAATTTAAGAAAATTGAAATCATATCAAGCATCTTTTCTGACCACAACACTATGAGATTAGAAATGAATTACAGGGGAAAAAACATAAAAAACACAAACACGTGGAGGCTAAACAATACGTTACTAAATAACCAAGAGATCATGGAAGAAATCAAAGAGGAAATCAAAAAATACCTAGAAACAAATGACAATGAAAACACAACAACCCAAAACCTATGGGATGCAGCAAAAGCAGTTCTAAGAGGGAAGTTTATAGCTATACAAGCCTACCTCAAGAAACAAGAAAAATTTCAAATAAACAACCTAACCTTACACCTAAAGCAACTAGAGAAAGAAGAAGAAACAAAACCCAAAGTTAGCAAAAGGAAAGAAATCATAAAGTTCAGTGCAGAAATAAATGAAATAGAAACAAAGAAAACAATAGCAAAGATCAATAAAACTAAAAGGTGGTTCTTTGAGAAGATAAACAAAATTGATAAACCATTAGCCAGACTCATCAAGAAAAAGAGGGAGAGGACTCAAATCAATAAAATTAGAAATGGAAAAGGAGAAGTTACAACAGACACTGCAGAAATACAAAGCATCCTAAGAGACTACTACAAGCAACTATATGCCAATAAAATAGATAACATGGAAGAAATGAACTAATTCTTAGAACGGTATAACCTTCCAAAGACTGAACCAGGAAGAAGTAGAAAATATGAACAGACCAGTCACAAGTATTGAAATTGAAGCTGTGATTAAAAATCTTCCAACAAACAAAAGTCCAGGACCAGATGGCTTCACAGGTGAATTCTTTCAAACATTTTGAGAAGAGCTAACACCCATCCTTCTGAAACTCTTCCAAAAAATTGCGGAGGAAGGAACACTCCCAAACTCATTCTATGAGGCCACCATCACCCTGATACCAAAACCAGACAAAGATACTACAAAAAAAGAAAATTACAGACTGTGGAACCTAGAAAAATGGTACAGATGAACCGGTTTGCAGGGCAGAAATTGAGACACAGATGTAGAGAACAAACGTATGGACACCAAGGGGGGAAAGTGGTGGGGGTTGCGGGTGGTGGTGTGATGAATTGGGCAATTGGGATTGACATGTATACACTGATGTGTATAAAATTGATGACTAATAAGAACCTGCTGTATAAAAAAATAAAATAAAATTCAAAAATTAAAAAAGAAAGAAGAGCATTGGCACAAGAAGAGAAAATAAAAGGATATTCTTCTTCAAAAGTTAAAAAAAAAAAAATTTTATTCCGGCTCCTTTGGTTAACGGTGGGGAGTGTCGTCTCTTGGTTTCCCTTTAACCACTTGTTTTGTTCAGATGGTAAAACACTGTTGTCCCAGAAGTTTTCAATTCAGATGCCTTGTTCATGATTAAAGTCGAAGATTGAAGTTATTTAAAACGGAACATAATTATTTAGGGGAATAAAGTTTGATAGCCTATTAAAAGATGCCTAGAAAATTCCCGTTTTGGTTTAGTTGCACCGTTAAATAATGCATATTTAATGTGCATAAATAATTGTGTGTCTGGAGCAGGCAGGTCTGCTATAAATAGACGCCGTCAGACGGGGTGCAATGCCGTACCTTCATGTGTGCGAACAGCCTTGGGGACTGTTCCGTGGCTCCCCCCGTATGTGCTACAGACACGGCCGCGTGAAGTGTCAATTTTCACTTCTGGGCTGCTGAAGCCCAACTTATATTCCCATATGCTTTTGTGTGCCTTTGTAGAGCACTTTAGGGTAGATTTTTGCTATTTCATCACTTTTCTTACGCTGCCTTCAGGGGCCAGAAACGCTGATGTTTCACACGTGACCTGCAAGTTCTTAAACTGACGTGGGGCTGAAGGGCCAGGAGAAAGAAAACAGTCCATTTGTTAGGAAAAAAGAAATAAGTGAAAAAGCTCAATTCCCACTCTTCTCCAGTGATCACATCAGGAGGATTATGAGAAATACTATGAATATGGACTATGCCCCAGGCACTAAAAGCCAAACCAAACCCAGGCAGTATTGTCCTGTCATGCATTTTGTCCTGGCAGAATCATCTTGTTTTCCCCAGAGCTGCTTGTTTTTGTAAAAGACATTAAAGGAAACTGACTAAAGTTTATCCAGTATGTTCTTTCAACCATAATTTATTCTGTGTTTTTATGTAGCCTGATGGGACTAATTATAATTGATATCTTGCTTACAGATACAAATTCATCTTTATCTCTGCAGTGGCTCCGCCCCACTCCCATAGAAGGGGGATAAAACCTTCCCTTGTGACAAATACTATCTGTCATCCTTTTGTAACAATTGAAATGGCTGACATTTGAGGTGGAAGTTATAGTATAGAATTATTTTCAGAAGCTTCTTTAAATGATACGTAATTTCCTTTCCCACATACGATTTTCTTATTTGATAGCCCTTTCTGTGTTATTTCATGATACCTGGAGGCTTTGGGTTTTAATTTAAAACAGCATTGATCTGCAAAATTAAGCAAAATGTATAAATCAGAAAAAGTGAAGTTTTTCAGAATAAATGATGACCTTGGATTTCTGTCACTGGAGTGTTTTCCAAATTAAGTTCTATAAATGTATCTTTCTTTCTATGTGTTTCTAATAGATGGGTAGTATTGCCCTGTTTAGAGGAATTGTGTTCTGTTTTCAGCAAGGAATGTGGTCAGATGTGAGTTTGACTTGGGTTAACAAGTAAAAGTCTCTAACTGAAAACAAGTGCAGGAATGGCCACCTGTAGAAGAACCTGGTTCTTCTACTGAATTTTAGGAAAGGTGTGAAAATTAAATAATGATTAAATAAATGATCGGGATTCACGTGTTGCTTGAGAACTCTTTTTCCTCAGCTGGCACAGAATGTTATATAAACGTGAGCACCACGGCTTGGATACTTATTTCTTCAACATACATTTTAAATGAAAATATATTTAGGTACACAATCTTTTTTTCGGTTTAGGTACCATAAAGTAGGTTTAATAAGACAAAAGTCTGACACTGAAAGAAAAGAAATCTGTGCATAATACGATTGCATTTGTTGTTATTGGTATAGCCTGCCATGGAAACTTATAGAGCATAGCAACATATTGCCCATGCCTCTTTAGAAAGCATATATTTACATAAAGAATTAATGTGTGATGATTTTTGTAAGGAGGTGGGAAGGCAGAGGTGCTGTTTATTTCAGGTCACGGTGTGAATCGGGTGTCTGGGTTCTGTCTTGAGAGTTTTCAAGTGTGTTTTGAGCTGCTAGGAATGTGCGAATAAGTCATGTTCCTGTTGTTCAGTGTTGGAACTATGAATTCTTTAATGGGTCCTGCCTGATTCAGTATTTTTTTGTGCAAACCTAGAACACAGTGGGATTCTCCTGCCATCTCTGTTCAGAGGTTTCTCTTCACTGGATCACTACCAAGGAAGAGGTCATGTGAGCCCACTTGGGGGAGCAGGAACCTCCCGTGGGCTTGAGGGCGCTTGCACGCCCGCTCGGTGTGGCGCCAGGGCATGCACGTGGCCATGTAGTGATGTGGCTTTTTCACCCTGTTCTAAGGTTTGAGTGCTTCTCATCTCCTGGAGCTTTCATAAGGAATGAGAGCTGGTTCATGGTTAGGGATTTGGAATCAGAAATTTCCCACTTCTCTTTCAAGCTTTGGACTTAGTTTTTTTTTTTTTTTTTTGTGGTACGCGGGCCTCTCACTGTTGTGGCCTCTCCCGTTGCGGAGCACAGGCTCCGGTCGCGCAGGCTCAGCGGCCATGGCTCACGGACCTAGCTGCTCC